>NC_054833.1:109161178-109477250 GCF_018345385.1 Vulpes lagopus | reverse complement strand
TTGGGAGGAACGCAGCACAATGATTAAGTGTCACAGCCTGACTGGGTGCTAGCCAACCATGACTTGGGACAAGTCCAACTTCACTTCTTGGGTCTTACGTGGGAAGAGTACCCCCGCCCCCACAGAGTTGTTCTCGGGGTCAGGTGGAGCCACCCATGTGAAGAGCTAAACACTGCACCTGGCTCACAGGTAGGGGTCCCTCTGCACGTTTATTGATGCTTCTGTTATTACCTTTTTTTTTTTTTTTATGATAGTCACACAGAGAGAGAGAGAGAGAGAGAGGCAGAGACACAGGCAGAGGGAAAAGCAGGCTCCATGCACTGGGAGCCCGACGTGGAATTTGATCCTGGGTCTCCAGGATCGCGCCCTGGGCCAAAGGCAGGTGCTAAACCGCTGAGCCACCTGGGGATCACGCTTCTGTTATTACTAATGTGACAATGCACCCTGACTGCCTGGGTCATACCAGGGTCCCTCTGGTATGTGTTTCCCTCTACAAAGGAAAACACAATCCCGGTGCAGGCTTCTGCAGGCGCTCATGGAGAAAAGCAAGTACCAACTACAAAGCTCTGACCATAAACGTCTGCCAGCAGGACAGTTTTTGGCTGTGACCAATGGTAAGTAAGCAAAGGCAAATTTCTCACAAATTCAAACCCAGAAGCATTTAGTTAAAATGCTCAGTCCTGGGTAAGGTGCTGCAGGGATAAAGAAGAATATAAAGTGAACTTTCCAAAGACTAATCAGAAATGGGGGAAAGTTTTATGACACAGTGCTGAAGCCAAACATCAAACATAATTCTATGTACATTAATGGTGACTATGTAAAAAGATAAATTTGGTCAAGGGCCTGTATGCATCAAAGATTTTAAAGAGGTTCACGTTGTTTGTCTATGATTTCCACATTTGGAAATTAATATTAAATATCATACTCGTGCAAAAAGGTTCAAGTATATAAGGATGTTTGTTACAGAACTTAAAATAGGAAAAAAAAAAAAGGTAAGCAAACAAAATGCTCACCAACAGGGGATGTGTTAAATAAAAATGGAATACTATGGGGTCATTTAAAATAATGATGTAGTTGTACATTTAACACGGAATAAACTTAAAATAGTTTAAGTGAGAAAGCATGATTCTAATGGTTCTACAAGGTCCTCCCTCCTCACACATCACAACCTACGCGCGGAAGGGAAAGCTAGTCTATCTCGTCTGGAAGGTTTCATCAAGTATGACAAGTGGTTACCCCAATGGGTTGCATCACTCGAAGGACTTTTTAACAGCTTTACTGAAATAGAACTCATATGCCTGATAGTACACCCAATTAAAATATACAGTTCAATGACCACGACTTATTTTAGAACATTTTCGGCTCCCAAAAGGAACTCATTAGAAGTTAATTCTTCATCCTTCCCCTAATCCGAGGCAACTACTAACCTGCTTTCTGTCTCTCTGCGGATTTTCCTATTCCAGACACTTCAAATAAATAGAATGAGATATTTTGGGGTCTTTTGTGACTGCCTTCTTCCACTCAGTATGAGACTTCTAAGGATCACTCATGTTGGAGCACGTATCGATGCGTCGCTCCTTTCTGTTACTGTGTCGTATTCCATTGTATGGATGGGCCACATTTTGTTTACCTTTTCATCAGTTTTTGGACTTTCCAGTTGTTTTGAACAACTGTATTAGGAACTTACAAGCTTTTGGGTAGACATATGCTTGGGTAGACTCATTTGTCTTGGATAATCACATGATTTTATTTTGTTCTTTTATTATTATCTGTATCTTCCAGTTTTTCTGTAACAAACATTGCTCTGCTCTGCACATCTCAAAAGGCTGAAAAGTGGAAGACAGCAGATACTCATCGGCATCACCTACTTGAGCTCCTTGTCCATGAAACAAAAGTCAAGGCTCTTAGGTTCATCCTTCACATCACAGGAAACACACACACACATGCCCTCAGGATGGGCTCTGGGAGTTTTTAGTCAACAATGGTGCTTATTATTATTATTTTCTAATGCTTTAACTGGGACATGTACTCGATCAGCCACATGCTTTCCAGCCTGCCACAGCCGTCCCCGTTCCCTACTGTCTCACACCCGCCACCACTTTATGTTCCCTGTCTGGTCCCTAGAACACCCAAGGCTGCAGCACCTCCTTGTGCTCAGAGATGAGAAGGAAAACCACCCTCACATACACATGCCCACAGGTGTCTCCTTCAGTGTGAAGCTCTGGAACTCCAATAACAGATTAACAGGATGTGGCCTAGAGGATGCAAATCTGAGGCCGACTGGCCACAGCTAGCCCACAGACAGGTTTGACTTGCACAGCATTCAAAACAAATGTGGACATGCCAACATTTAAATACCAGAAGATTGCACACAAAAAACTAACTTCTTTAAAAAAGAAAAAAAAGAAAGAAAGAAAGAAAAGAAAAGAAAAAAGAAGCTTCTAGATATACTCTTGAAAAGCTGTTCCAAGAATACCCTGAAGCAACTGCACAGTCAGCTGGGGCTGAGGAAGAGAACCACCTGCCCCGTCTCCCCGTCTCCAACCGTCTTCTTACCTGCCCAGCCCCAGCAGGCCAAGTCCACAGCCCTGCTCCAGCGCCAGAGAATGGGCCACCCTGCAACGGGCCCCACGAGTGGGGGCCAGTGGGCACCCATGCCTCTCTCAAGGCCCAGCTGGACTCTGGCTTTTTCTCTGAACATCCCCCTGCCGGCCCCCTCCAGGCTTCTGCCTTGAGGAATCTCCTGCTTCCGGCCTGTTCTCTGCCAGGCCTCACACGAACCTGGATCTCACGGAGCACACTTATCAAGGGCAGGCAGCTTGCGTTGACCTGCCCTGGGCTTTCAGTTCCCAAGCCCTAGCACACATCAGGTGTTCCATACAGGTCTGCCAGACTGAGCACAGGTGAGACAGGTAAACAGGTTCAGCCCCGGGCTGTCACTGCAATCGCTCTCAAACCACTGGGGTCTGTGGCTGGCTCTGGTGTCAGCTCTACACATGGATGACAGGGGGGCAGTTCACGGCCACTAGTCCATACCGTGCACAGACTTGTGCTCAAATGGCCCTAGTATCAAAGGGACAATCATACTATGACAATGGTGCCAAATACGTCCATGGAATCCCTATTGTGCCAACCGTGTGTGTGTCTTTATAGCAGCATCAATCCTAACCTGATTATGATCTACAATACATTATAGAGCAGGAGACGTGTTATTTTGTTTTACTTTTAGGGGTAAGGAAACTGAGTCCCAGAAAAGATGAGCATGGTATGATAAAGATTACGTATTTGGTCTTTGTCCCCAGTTCCTTGGCACTTCCTGAGTGATAGGAGCGCCTTCTGTGATTCATAAGGAACCCCTCTCAACCATGCCTGAGTTTACGCTAATGAGACAACTCCCTGGAGCCCCTGGATAGTTTCAGGATAGGAGCTGGTTACCGGAAAGTCCAAAACCAACCAGGCTGCTAGAAGGCTGGAACTTTCAGCCCCACCCCCACCAACCCACCAACCCTCAAGGAGAAAAGAGGGGCTAAAAATTGAGTCTAAACAGTTAATGAATTTAATCAGTCGTGCCTACATAATGAAATCCCCCATGAAAACCCCCAAGCGACAGTGCTCATGGAGCTTCCGAGCTGGTGACTACACACCTATGCTGAGAGGGCGCGACACCCCAACTCTGAGGACAGAGGCTCCAGATCGTCGAGACTTTTCTGGATCCTGCCCTATACACACACACCTCTTCCATCTGCTCCTGAGTTGTACCCTTTACAACAAACTGGTAATCACAAGTCGAACACTCTGCTCTCCTTCTAGAAGTTCCTCTAGAGACTTACGAACCTGAGGAGGCAAACCTGCAGTTGGTGCAGGTCACCTGTGAGCCCCATTTGGGGCTTGCGGGACCAAGCCCTTCTCCTGGGGGTCTGTGCCAACTACAGGAGTCAGTGTCGGAACAGAGCTGAATTTCTGGACATCTCGTTGGTGTCAGAGAATTAGACAACTACTTGGTATGGGAAAACACAGATTCGATGTCAGAAGAAAAGACATACATTTAGTGTGAAAAGTGGTGTCAGAAAACACTACACCATGAGTCATGGCCGAGGCCTTAGGGCTCTGCATGTGGCCCCTCTGGGTGACCCAAACTGTCCCAACTCAGCACCCAACATGGGTTCTTGATCATGAGAGGTCTGTGGGTTGAGCAGGGGCGACCGAGGAACTAAGAAGGAGCACCAAGGAGGAAGAAGAAAAGCCAGGGACAGTGCGATGTCACGGCAGGCCAGAGTGGAGAGCACGATGGGAAGGACGGAGCACTCCGTGGCAGTTCGGCTCCCATGTTCAATGTGGGGAGAACTGAGGAACAGCTAGGGGATCCAGGAACAGGGACATCAGGCCTATCTCTTGACTCAGGTGGTAGCTCCACAATCTTGATCATTCTTCAGTCAACTGTACATTTTTAATGACTTTATCTGAATAAGCTATATTTGACAGTAAAAGGTGAGAAAAGAAAGATGGGGAGTCGGGACATAAAGAAGGTCAAGGTCCCTCCTCGTTGGGAAGTTCAGCTAAGCAGTCGTGACGGACTCAGAGAACCGGCTAAGGAGACTGGGAGCCCCTGGCAGGCGTTCAATGGTTGGCAAGGGCTGGAAGAAGAGAGGGATGGAGTAAGGGAGAAGGCCCAGGGCACTAGCCACCATAGACATGGGTGGGACACAAGTGTACGAGCCCCTATTACACGGAGAAAACCAAGCACCGCAGGAGGAGTCCCACAGATTCATCAAAAACAAACAAGTGAACCCAGAGCTATCAGAATCTTTCTGCTGGCATCAAATAATGCTTGTATGAAGTATGTACTTTGCATCCTCCTCCTTATTTACCCTTTTCCAGGAATATTTTGTCAACATAGGCTCCTGAAATGACCATTTTTCTAACTCTATACCAATCACATCCTATTTCACTCATTAGTTGGCTCTACTGAGGACAAAATATTCTCACCATGTTGTTAGAGAAACACAACATGGCCAAGGCCAGTCCTCTGTAGCGACTCCATGAGCAATGCCCAGCCCCAAAGAACTCACTTTTTCTCTTCTTCAGAGAACAGATGACCTGAGTACCCCTCAGTAAGTACCATCTCCTCAAGCATGAACTCACATATGCTTCTGTTGAATAAGCATACCCCTTCATCTACCCCAAAAGTGTGGAGATTCTGGAAAGGATCCCAAAGGATTGAAAGTGTTCTCAAGGGACCACATCACACAGGCGTCTGCCCCACCCAACTCCATCCAGAAGAAAAGGACATATGTTAACTTTCCAGTGAAAAAGATGCACTTCAATATGACCAAATAATGTGGCAGTCAACACATAGAAAGCCCTTCGTGTTTAGAATAGAAAGATCAGAACTCCAGAAAGCTCACTGAGGAGGTATTTCTGGGGATAAAGGGCTGTATGAATTAATTATTAAGCTGCAGTATGAAGTCTTAACAGATTTATAGCTGTCGAATCAGTAGATAAGACTGAATTAAGGGAGTAAAGCCAAACCTGGCAGTAGTCTGTAGGGGAAACATGTGGTTGATAGGAAACAATGGCCCCTTGCTGGCAGTAATATTAGTATCTCTCAGACTGGCAGCAGCGCACACTGGCTTAAGGTCCCTTTATATACATTGTCTCGTTTCATTCGTAAAACAAGCCTGTAAAATACTATCGACTCTACTTTACCAATGGTGGCCTTCAACATGAGGCCCTAAGTGACTGACCTGCCCAGGGTCACGCACAGCCCTTAGGAGCCACCTTGCACTTGAACCCAGACAGGTCTGACTCAAAGCCCTCAGTCTTCACCTTCCCGGCAGCCAACTCTATGTCAGGTAGGCCTTCCAACACTTCGCATTTTGGTTGGAGGAAGTCTAGAAGTTGGAGGAAGTTTATGAGGTTCTCCTATGCTGTCAACTCTGTGAGCACTTTTTTTTTTTTTTTTAATTTTTTTTTTTTAATTTTTTATTTATTTATGATAGTCATAGAGAGAGAGAGAGAGGCAGAGACACAGGCGGAGGGAGAAGCAGGCTCCATGCACCGGGAGCCTGATGTGGGATTCGATCCCGGGTCTCCAGGATCGCGCCCTGGGCCAAAGGCAGGCGCCAAACCGCTGCGCCACCCAGGGATCCCCTGTGAGCACTTTTTTAAAAGATTTTATTTTTAAGTAATCTCCACACCTAACGTGGGGCTCGAACACACAACCCCTTAGGTCAAGAGTCACACACTACCAACTGAGCAAGCCAGGTGCCCCGAGAGCACTTTTTTTAAGGGAAAACACAAACTTTATCTCAAAAATAGTTGAGGTGCTGTGGGGCACCTGGGGAGCAGGTGGGTTGAGTGTCTGGACTCTGGGTTTCAACACTGGTGGTGATCTCAGGGTCATGAGATCGAGCCCTGAGTCATGCTCTGTGCTCAGCAGAGAGCTCTCTCTCTCTTTCCCTCCAATCCCCTGACCCTCTCTCTCAAATATATAGTCTTAAAAAAAAAAAAGAGAGAGATGATAAAACCTGCCACAAAACCAAGACAAAACCAACTGAGTTTTCAACTGACATCAGCTTTTCTAGTTCAGCTCTGCTTTTATTTTCCCTCCCAAGAGTTTGAGTAACACACGGAGTATTCCTTCAGGAAGGCCCACTCCTCTCAGTACCACGCCACAGGATCACCACGGGAGTGGCCCCGTCAGGCAAGGTGACCAGCTCCACCTCCTCCCTGGCTCCAGCACACACGGGCCACACTTTCCATGGTGGGGCACACACCCAGCACTGGGCATCAGGAGAGGAGCACGCTCAAGGGTAGGTGGTCTGCAGCGCCCCCTCTCCTGCCACCCTGCACCCTCTCAGGAGTGGCGGCTCCACGGGGTTCTCCTCCCACAGGCACGTAAGTGTGAGGCAGCTGACTCTGCTTTCCTGTGACTTCCCTGATTCCCTTCCAGCTCTTGCACATGCTTATTTGTAAAGAAACATCAAGAAAACCAAGCACTATTAAGTTTCCTTTCCCATTTAGCAGGGTAAGGAAAAGTGACACGAGTCCAGGAAGAGGGGCCAGGGAGTGACCAGCCCTGAGCTTCCCATGCCCATCTGGGGAAGGCTGTCAAAGGGGGTTAAGAACCCAAACCATTGAGAGCACATGCTTCCACTCGGGACTCTGATCAAAACATCGAATCCTCCGTGTCCTCCCAGTTGCTTTGAATGTAATGATAATCCTAGGCTTTGCGAGTCACTGGCATTTTCACTTGTATTTCCAATTCTTCCTTTTTTTTTTTTTCAAATTTTTATTTATTTATGATAGTCACACAGAGAAGGAGAGAGAGGCAGAGACACAGGCAGAGGAAGAAGAAGGCTCCATGCACCGGGAGCCCGACGTGGAATTCGATCCCGGGTCTCCAGGATCATGCCCTGGGCCAAAGGCAGGCGCCAAACCGCTGCGCCCCCCAGGGATCCCTTTTTTTTTTTTTTTTTCCAATTCTTCCTAAAGAGATACTTTGTAAATGGCTTTTGGGCCCAGGGTGAAAAATATGCAAATATATTAATTTCATTTTCTTTCCAGATTCCGTAAACATCAATATTACCAATCTTCTCAGAGGATCGTAAAATGGAAATAACATCTTCAAAGGGGTCAAAATAATTCTTATATGATGGTTCTCCCACTAGGGAAGATTCAGTTTACTTTATCTTTCATTCAACCCAGCAAAGACATTTAAAATTTCACTGTTGAATTACAATAAACTGAGTTTCGGAAGGAACTAGCACCAAACAAGATGATGGAGAGATTCCAGCTTCCCTCGGGGCTGAGTGGCACCTAGTCCTTTCAAAGTCAGAGACAGGTGGTGACTTGTACTCACTGTCAGGTTCCAGTTGATCTGGGGGATCCTCATGTGCAGGTTCAGACTGAACAGAATCAGCAAGACTCCAGTTACTACAAATGCACTACAGCTCACGAACTCAAAAAAGTAGAGGCCTTCACACGGGGAGCACTCCATGATGGTCTCTATGCAGATGAACGCAATCAGGGCCAAAATCTAGGAAGAAAATTGGAAACACACATGTGCGTGTATATTTAGTACACATCCGTGGACATATGTGCCTGCCGCGTTTAAATAAAACCCACCACCACCACCATATGTGGCCAGTTTTCCTCCGGGGATGGAAGGATCACTGTCAGGAATATGATCTGATGAAATCCTTATGGAACAACAGGTAGAGGGAGGCCTTAATGAAAGGATCGAATTCCTAACGTGAACACCTACACCCTAGCACAGCCCCCCGACACCGTGCGGGTGCGGGTGCGGCTCGGCCCTCGGGAGGAAACAGACAGGACCAGCTCATGTGTTCAGTTCTTCCTCGGCCACTAGTAAGTGGACGCTGCCAACACACGTTTCTAATTTCTAGTCCCTACCACAATTATGCCCGACACTGAGAGGGCAGGGTCCCAACGGCGTCCATCTATGCCATCTGCAGCTACCCTGGTGGTTCGGGCAGGGGGCACGCAGGCTGAGGGCTTTAAGACAGGGCTGGGTATAATCCCCTCTTCTCGCAATGACAGGCGCCTACAAATGAGGTCCACCTAATTAATTCGCGAGCTGGGCTTTTTAAAAGTTATCACTAGACTTGGCCATAAAAAGTCAGAATGGCAGTCTATAAAAACATTGAAAAAAATGACCAATAATGGCACCAATTTGTTTCTAAAGGACCACAGTAACATTCTAGCACTATGTCCCAAGAGATCAGAGGTCACGGTCAAACAGGTATCAATGGAAATTACCATGTGAGCTTTTATTTTTTATTTATTTTTAAAGATTTTATTTATTCATTCATGAGAGACACAGAGAGAGAGAGAGAGGCAAGAGACACAGGCAGAGGGGGAAGCAGGCTCCATGCAGGGAGCCTGAAGCAGGACTTGATCCTGGGACTCCAGGATCGGATCATGCCCTGGGCTGAAGGCGGCGCTAAACCATAGAGCCACCTGCCCTTTTTTTTTTATTTTTTTTTTTTAAAGATTTTATTAATTCATTCACCAGGTGAGCTTTTAAAGGAAGATTTCAGGAAAAGGAGGAGGCCCAAAGGCTGAGTTAATGACCCAGCGATCAAAGAAAAGTCAGGTGGTCTTGCACCTAAACCAGATCAACCTTAGGCTCCGGGCCTCTGCTCTAGCACTTGTCTAACCAAACACCTCGCAGCCCACCACATGCAAGCCTGGGCCAGGACATGGGCCAAGCCCCCACTGCAAAGGTCCAGGCAGTGTAGGCAGGTGCTCTGTGGTCCTAGATTTGGCTTTAGAGCCAACACCATCAGCAGCACCAGAGAGCCGGCTAGAAGTCCAGAGTTTCTGCCTCTCCTCCTTGACCTACGAAGTAAAAATGATTGCTTTTTGGTTTTAGGGTTTTCTTTTTGACAAGACCCCCAGATGATGAAAGTGTGGGAAACATACAAGGCACGGGCTGTTCTGCGGCCCTCCTCTGCCTACTGGAGTCCCACGCATGTGCCACTCAATGCCACCTCCTCCCCATGCCTTCCCTGTCTCTCTCCATGCCAGACATGTTTCCATCCTCTGCCAGGAAAGCTTGTTCATCTGTGATTGCATTCTACCCTTTTTTATTTATTTATTTATTTATTTATTTTAATTTTATTTATTTATGATAGGCACACAGTGAGAGAGAGAGAAGCAGAGACATAGGCAGAGGGAGAAGCAGGCTCCATGTACCCGGAGCCCGACGTGGGATTCGATCCCGGGTCTCCAGGATCGCGCCCCGGGCCAAAGGCAGGCACCAAACCGCTGCGCCACCCAGGGATCCTCTACCCTTTTTTATAATTGTCATTATGCCTCCCTTTGCCTCCTGAGCTTTCTGAGGGCAGGGTCAACCCACCTCTCTCCACTCCAGGTACCAAACAGAGGTACTAGCACACCACCAGCAAACAGGGGGATGGAGAGGGGCCACTAAAAACCCAGACCCACAATTGCTGACATGCTTGGCAGGGTCTCCACCGTAAAAGGCACAGGGCAGGGCAGCTCTGCTCCATCCATTATCAGTACTTCGGCACAGCAATCATAAAAGACACCTCTCCTATCAAAACAAGGTTCACACTTCTATTTTAAGTCAATGCATTAGAGATAGGGGTCTTTAAGCACACACTTTGTGCTTTTCCTAATGGCTCTTAAAATTTTCTATAGAACCAGAGACTTGAATTCTCCATCTGAATTACATGCTTGACTTGCAATCAATTCACAAAGGAGCAGTTCATATAAGGGAAACTCCTAAACTTTTTCTTCCCCCTGTAATTGGATCTAGTAATCTTGGGCAAGAAATAACACACTGTACTGATGAGTTACAAATGTTTCTGGTATGCTAACTTCAACCATATTTGTGTGGGAAGGTAACACCTACATTCTTAAATATTAAAAGGAAAACAGTTTAAGAATATGCAAATCTAATAGGCCTCTCAATACAGCAGTGAACAAAACAAAAATCTGCTCTCTAGCTCATAGTCTAATGAAGGAGAAGCTTTTAAAAATTAAAAGTACAGAATGCTAGGCAGTGTGAAGTGCAAAGGGGGAAAAATCAAAGCAGGGCAGGAGAATGCAATGTAACTAGGGCAAAGGTGTTTGAAATTTTAGGAGTGACATGGAAGGCCTGAGAATGTTCTAGATTTATTACAAAGTTTATTACAGTCTATTACAAAGGACAATCAAGTGAAAGAGAACTTCAACTGCCTCTTTATTCTGACCTCAGGCTGTAGTCTGATTGAGTTCTTTCAAGCTTATCCCTCAACTCAGGAAAAATACCCTGCAGCAAAGCATGCCCCTGATGGAAACCGAAACTACCCCTTCAAGCAACAGGGACTGCCCAGAGCCAGCCAGACCCCGTGGGGTGACCCCAAGACAATCGTCAACCTGACCTTTATGCCCCAGCTGCATGTACCTACAACCTTTGGCCCACATTTTCTTTCTTTCTTTCTTTCTTTCTTTCTTTCTTTCTTTCTTTCTTTCTTTCTTTCTAGATTTTATGTATTTAAAAATAAAAAAATAAAATAAAAAATAAAAAAAAGATTTTATGTATTTATTCATGAGAGACACAGAGAAAGAGGCAGAGACACAGGCAGAGGGAGAAGCAGGCTCCATGCAGGGAGCCCGACGCGGGACTCGATCCCAGGATCCCGGGATCATGCCCTGGGCCGAAGGCGGACGCTCAACCACTGAGCCATCCAGTCGTCCCTGTCCCACATTTTCCTCACATAAACCCAGAAACATTTTCGGTACTTGAGAAATACCTTTGAGATGCCAGTCCTGTCTTGCTGGTGTCAGCCTCACTGAAATAAATTCCTTTCTAGTTTCACCATCACTCTTCGGATTTTGTCAGTGGTGAGCAGACTAACCTGGTCCGTGGGGAACCCTGGAGCCAGGTGCTCTTGCACCCTGGTGACAAAGGGATATACCTGAACAGCCTATGAAGAGACACAGGAAGCAAGGTCCAAAGGGGCCTCCAACACAGGAGCTTCTGTCCGGGAGTCTGGAACGCACCACCTTCCCCCGCACGGAGATACATTTTGGTTTACCGAACCCGGGCGTTCAAGGTTTTACAGAGCTCAGTCGGTAGCCCCTTCCCCTTCCCAGAGATGAGTGGGGTTGAAAGCTCAAACCTCTCATCACACAGTTGGTTCCCCTGGCAACCAGCCCCCAGCTCTAGTGCTTAGCAAAAGTCCTCTCATTAACACAAACTCTGATGTGGCTGAAAGGACGTTGATGAGAATTATCAAAGACACCTCTTATCATGGAGAAAATTTCAAGGATTTTAAGAGCTCTGTACCAGAAATGGGATGAAGACCAAATATCTATTTTCTTATTATAAATCACGATATCACACGTATTCATATGTAAACAGAGATCCAGACAGAGACGCATAAACACACAACTATACACATACAATAATTTAATCAGTTCCCATTCGATAGGCATTCAGGCGGCTTCTAATATTGCTTCTAATGAGCAGCACACTTTTTTGCCTCCCTTTTGACATAGTCAATATCAAATTTTCCTCCAGCACAGTGAAGGCTGACTAACAATTGTTGCTAAAGTAAAAGCTACCTATTGACCAAAAAGAAGAAAATAAGGGTTCAAAGTTACACTGGAAGCCAACTTCAAGGCAAACAAAGGGACGCCTGGGTGGCTCCACAGTGGGGCGTCTGCCTTTGGCTCAAGGCATGATCCCAGTTCTGGGATCGAGTCCCACATCGGGCTCCCTGCTTCTCCCTCTGTCTCTCTGCCTGTCTATGTCTCTCATGAATAAATAAATAAAATCTTAAAAAAACAATGGCAAACCAAGAATCAAAAGTAATTCAACTTATAAAAGTTTTGAAGGGGCACCTGGGTGGCTCAGTGGTTGAGCATCTGTCTTTGGCTCAGGTTGTGGTCCCAGGGTCCTGGGATTGAGTCCCACATCAGGCTCCCCACAGGAAGTCTGCTTCTTCCTTTGCCTACGTCTCTGCCTCTCTCTGCGTGTCTCTCACGAACAAATAAATAAATTTTTTTTAAAAAAAATAAAGTTTTGCAATAGACAAATGTCACAATGTAAAACAGCACAGAGATATTTAAAAAGATACAAATAAGTAACAGTTACTGCATTTGCTAACTGGAGGATCATGCATGTCCTTGGACAAAGAGCCCTTTCCATGGGGCACCTACCAACGAACCAGGAATATTTTCATAGTTGGTAAGTAAGCTGATATTAAATGGTTGTCAGGTTTCTAATTATGACTGACAACATCAGAAAGCAGGAAGGGAAAGAGAGAAAAAGATTTGGCTGATTAAGTTACTATTAAAACTTTTTAAAATTTCATAACACCCCATGTTTCTATCGGTGGGAGTGTTAAGCGTCAAGACCCTTCTGGAAGGCCCTAGTAATCAATCAGCAGTGCTGTTCACCAGTACACCTCGCTCTCCTCCTTCCAGGCACACCGCAGGGTTGGAAGTTTGTGATAAGAGATGTTCCCCAGGCAGATTTATTCTCAGGATGACAGACTTGATGCTCAGAACTCCAGACCTGCAGCTCTAGGTTCCTATCACAACTCCTTTGGCCAGGTGGCGATGGAATAACAATGGGAGTTTTGGGGATTCGACTCACTGGAAGCTGAATGAGAGACAGGTTACACTTGGGTTCAGCTGTCACCTCCACCCATAGTTACTGTACCGAGTTACACAGTTGTACACTTGTACACACTGTACATAGTTACTGTAGCTTTCCCACTGCAGAAATGGCTTCCAGATATGCTCTGAGCTGACTTGATGAAAAAGAAATGAGCCCTAAAACTCACAATGCAGATCAGGATTATATTCAATAATACAGAGTATGCAATTATAAACACATTACATATTTTCTTCCTTTTTGGTGGAAATTAAATAGAATTGATCAGCTGTTCTAGGATATGTACGGCAGAGGCCTGTAGCAGTATTACAAAGCAGGAGCACACGTGTGTGAGAGACTACAATTCATGCATCCCAGTGAGTCAGATGGCATCTGATAAACCTTGAACTGACAAAGTTGGAAAGCCCCTCTAAAAAAAAATGGCACACAAAACTGCCTCCAGTGCACTGAAACAGACTGAAGAAATAAATGTGCCAGTGACAAACTGCTACACACTCATCCATAAATTGATGCACGTTAGCATAACAGCACGTTGATCGCAAAGTGGTGTTGCTCAATACCAAACAGTGGCAATCTAAGATCCGAATAGTTCTGGCGTATACCTACATTTCAGACTGATTCTGTAGACTTTTTCGGTATTAAACTGATCGTACCAAAAATTCAAATATGACCTGTGTCAGTGTAGGCCAAAAACAAAAACATTTTTTAAATTCCTAATTTTGTGTGTTTCTCATTAAAAGTACTCACTCTCATACCTAGCTTCCTATTTTTAATTTTACATATTTTCCCTTAAAGTGGGCCTCCCAAAATCACATCAGTCTCAGGCCACTTAAAGCCTGGATCTACTTCTGGGTTTGGGTAACAAAAAGTCTGAGTGGGTGAGAGATCTGTTACTCTTGGCAGTGGCCGGCAGGCAAGCTCCCTTCTCCCTGCCACAGCAGCCAGCACTATTCCAGGAGCAGGTGGCCTGAGTACGGCTCATCAGAGAGGAGTGTATTACGTGCCAGAGAAGGAAGCCTCCCTTGTGTTAAGCCATTGAGATTTTAGCTTTGTTTGTTGCTACAGCATAATCCAACTCATACTCACTAGAAAAGAGCACTTTTGCATACTGTTAAATTTCACCAAAAAAAAAAAAAAATTCACATGTCCTAGGTATCTGGTACAAAACTGCCGATTTTATGGGATGAATATGTCACTCACTCATAAAGACACCAGACCCAAATTGTTTTATAAACTTACTAGATTGTCAAAATAAAGATGTAGAGATATTAACCATGTTATTTATAATTTTAAAACAAAAGAATAAAATATCCGGAATTTCATTTCAGGAATCCATCTGTGTGGTAGGACTATGGACATATATTTTTTTAAAGGCTTCTTTTATTTTCCAAAATGTCTACAATGAGTATGTGTGGTTTAAAAAAAAATTAAATATCCTCTATATTGAAGCATCCAGGTTTATTATGAGTTAAATGTTAGTGACCTCTAAGAATCCATCCTTATTTGTTTTGAAACTATTCATGAATATTTTAAAGTGACATTGAAAGCTCTAATGGAAAACGAAAGTCACTCTGCAAGTCCATGTTGGTCCCATTTCTTTATCAGAAGAGTTCATCATTTCTAAAGCCTTCTTGAAAAAAAATAAATAAAAAAAAAAATAAAGCCTTCTTGTGAGCATAATCCTATTTCCTGGCTGCCACTGCACTCTTACGTGCAGAGAGTGGGCACAGTGTTAACAGCCTAGAGGCCAACATGTAATAACTTTATGTGATGGCAAGGACCCCGGAAGAAACTGTGACCCTATTATCTATGAGGACATCTTTGAAGATGAAGCAAAATCCTAACCTTCCTTCATCACCAGTTTCTTAATGGATCTAATGAAACTTATTTAAAGATACACATGTAAGCAAAAATCACAATATTGAAAAATAACTTTAAGGAGCCTTAAAATCACCAGATGCAAAAATGACTGTCCATATGAAGACTGAGGATCTGCAGTGACTGCTATGTGGCCGGACAACTTCTTCAGCGACCCTGATCTCTCTGCACCTGGAAGTGGGCTGGGCTTAGGGTGTCAGTACCCACACAGTGAACACACCCCATTAGACACACAAAGACAGATAACTATCCATGTACAAAGGCTTAGTGTCCAGAGAGGTATTGAGGTTTAGGAGACAGAGGGTGGCTGAGGGCTTGAGAAATCTTTCCAGAGGGCAATGGACTCAGGCTGTCTTAGAAACAGGAGAGAGCCCTGTGAGGTGGCGCCTGACTTTCACACTGAGATTCTTGGTTTGGGGTCACATGCAAGGTAGGCACAGAACCTGGTCCCTGACCAAAGTACCTCAGTTTTCATATTTATATTCCCATAAACGGTGGGTCCTGAACTTTGCTGACCAAAGAAGAGAACAGCTGTTTAGACACCCTTCTGAACGCTCAAGGAAACATGCAATCATCAGCCTGGTTTATACACTGGGAAAATATTTGTCATGCTGTTTAAAAAAGTTTTTTTGGGAGGTACCTGGGTGGCTCAGTTGGTTAAGTATCTGACTCCTGATTTTGGCTCGGGTCATGATCTCAGGATTGCAGAGTCGAGCCCCACAACGGGCTCCTCACTCAGCTGGGAGTCTGCTTGGGATTCTCTCCTCCTCCCTCTTTTCCTCCCTTCACTCATACATGCAAATGCTAAATAAAATGTTTTTGTTTTGGTTTTTTTTTTAATTTTTATTTATTTATGATAGTCACACACAGAGAGAGAGAGAGAGAGGCAGAGACACAGGCAGAGGGAGAAGCAGGCTCCATGCACTGGGAGCCCGACGTGGAATTCGATCTGGGGTCTCCAGGATTGCGCCCTGGGCCAAAGGCAGGCGCCAAACCGCTGTGCCACCCAGGGATCCCTATTTTGTTTTGTTTTTTAAAGAAAAGTTGGGATGCCTGGGTGGCTCAGTGGTTTAGGGCCTGCCTTCCACCCAGGGCGTGATTCTGGAGACCCAGGATTGAGTCCCATATGTGGCTCCCTGCATGGAGCCTGCTTCTCCCTCTGCCTGTGTCTGTGCCTCTCTCTCTCTGGATCTCTCATGAATAAATAAATATAAATAAATAAAGAATGAAAAGAAAAGAAAAGAAAAAAGTTTCATTAAGTTTGAAAACTAACCAGTCTGGCCCTGTCAGCCGCAGAGAGGCGGCCCTCTGCAGTGGGCCCCGCAGCCCCACAGTTCTGGGCTTCCTCCCGTCAGGCCCCAGACTATTTCTGTGCTGACCTATCCCTGGTCTTGGGGTACCCGGGACACATCGACGTAGGGACAGTTATCACAAGCCTCACAGTGAAAATTTGACGCATGTCCTGTGTTACCTGAACGCGGAGGATTTTTTTCCCTGAGCGCTTCTATTAACCCCGCAGAAAGCTGTGCCGCTCAGCGCTGAACCTGCTCAGGTGGCCACCCCGTGAGCCTCGGAAGGTCCCCGGAGCCCCTCCCCCGAGGGCCTATCTCAGGAGTGATGCGCACACGCAGCGGGGACCTAAGTGCTTCAGAACCAGGCCAAGCTCTCGGCAAGTCCTGCGCGTTCAAAACTGGAGTGTGTCTCTCTTCCCAGTGAGACTGAAAAGGTGCTTGAAGGTGGGACAGGGCCCCATGCAGCCTCGCGGACCCGGCCACTGAGTGCCGCGGGGGGGCCGCGGGGGGTCGTGGAGGGCCTCGGAGGGCCGCGGGGGGTCGTGGAGGGTCGTGGAGGGCCTGGGGGGGGGGGGCCGCGGGGGTGCGTCCAGCTTCGGCTCAGGGTGTGATCCCGGGGTCCGGGGATCGAGTCCCACATCCAGCTCCGCGAAGGGAGCCTGCTTCTCCCTCTGCCTGGGTCTCTGCCTCTCTCTCTGTGTCTCTCATGAATAAATAAATAAAATCTTTAAAACACTAAAAATTAAAAAAATAAAAATAAGATAAAAAAAAAACAAAAATTTAAATTTAAATTAAAAAAAATTTTTTAAAAAGTTTCCCTCCACTCCCCTGAGACAGTAGAGCAACGAGTAAAAATTTTTTTTGGTTCTCAAACAAAGGAGCTAACTGCCATGCCACCGGGTGTGAGCTGTGGGGTTGAGAGAGGTGGGGAATTAAGAGAACCACCTGCTCTGGAAGGGCAGAGCTGCCCTCAGGCGCTAAAGCCACCGGGCAAGCAAGGGGCACGATTTAGACAGAAGAATTAGGTAAGCGAAGGAGCCAAGGGGGCAGGGGCAAATAAGTGCCTTATTGTTGAGAGGGGAGAGCACAAAAGGGGGAGGCCGCCAAGGACTCAGGGCAGAGAGAAGAAAACAGGAGGCCAGGGGAAGTGACCAGCACCAGCAGCTCCGCCAGGTATGCCCCACGGGCAGCCACATTCCGGGGCCTAAGGCTTCATTTTCGTTTGCAAAGAAAGACAGAAAGCATCAGGCTGTCACTGCTCCGGGGAGCTGTCGGCCTGGTCTGACCTAAGCTTGGCCCACGTTTCAAGGCCAGTGTGACCAGGGCTCCGGACGTATTTTCCAAGCTGGGTTCTACTGTGCAAATAATTTTGCCATTCTGAAATCCTAAAGCTGTACGTAAGTTAGGAGCTGACTCAAGGGATTGTATTTCAACCTCTTTTTTTGGCAAGACTCTCACCTTTAACATAAATTATTATACTTACAGCGTAAGCGAGCTCGATCACACACACACACACACACAGTAAACCCACAGGTCACTTGTACACAATGGCTGGCCACAGCATACCACAGTCTCAGACAAATTAAAACAGGCTTATTTTTGGATATCCAACTACGTAGAGCACACAAACAGTGTTCCCAATGAAGTGCAAAACATTTTTTCTTTAAAAAAAAAAAAAGTTTAGAAAACCTTATTATGTGGTTTGATGATAGAATTGCGCATGACTTCAGAAAACCACAGGACGGTCAGCATCTTTCTTGCCAAAAAATGCCCACAGCATTTTCCTGCAAATGCCACCCTGCCCCAAAAGCTACATTTTCAGACCGTTTAAATTAGTAATGGAGCAAAAACAACGCACATGTAGCGGACACAGGAAATCAGCCGCCTTCAAACGATACACATGTGAAGATGGTTAACTATGCTGCTGGCATTCGACTTCCTTTCCCCACTCCTTTTCTCATGTCCTTGCTTCATGGATGAAGCTGAAATCCCAGGAAGTGGTATCACATCCCTACATGATTCAAAAGCAAAACCTGTCCCCTTTTCTGTCTCTCCCTTGCTTTAATTCTCAGGCACCTCCCCACCCTAGCGTCCCTGACAAACCACTTTTAGCCAAATAGAAAGGACAGTTTTTCTCATTGAACAAGAAACGAGCAGTCCAAGGGTAGCTTTTTGCTAAAGATTAATTTAGGCCACAATAGCGAACTGCATATCCTAAGAGGCCAGGCAGCAGCCCATCGGAAAACCCAGCACAGCTCCAAACCCCAGAGCCTAATAGCCCCAGAACCCCTGTATCATCCACCTTAGGGAGGGTCCAGGAGGAGAGGAACCTACTTAAGTGGTCAAATCCATGATCCCCAGGACCTTGCACACAGATTCAGGGATAACCTTTCAGCAGGCTTTGTAAATGGTGTCCCTAGCTCCAGAGACAATAAGGATAGTGGCCTTCTAAGAAATTCAACATTTGCTGAGCACTTCTATGGGTCAAAGGATACAGTCACTGCCACAAACCTTCTCTCATTTAATCTTCATTCCACTCTGTGAAGAACACATGATTGGTTTGCTTGTTTGGTTTTTTATAAAAGATTTTATTTATTTATTCATGAGAGACACAAAAAGAGAGAGAGGCAGAGACATAGGCAGAGGGAGAAGCAGGCTCCATGCAGGGAGCCCGATGTGGGACTCGATCCCAGGACCCCAGGATCACACCCTGGGCGGAAGGCAGGCGCTAAACCACTGAGCCACCCAGGCGTCCCTGGTTTACTTGTTTTTAATCAAGATATAATACACATGCCATAAAGTTCACCATTTACAGTATACAATTCAGTGGGTTTTAGTATATTCAAAGTTATGCAACCATTTCATTATGTAATTCCAGAGCATTTCATCATTCTAAGAAAAATATTGTTTATTTGTTTGTTTGAGGGCAGGTACGAGAGAGAGAGAGAGAGAGAGAAAGAGAGAGAGAGAGAGAGACTCTTACGCAGGCTGCACATCCAGGAGCCTGACCTGGGGCTCAATCTCACAACCCTGAGATCATGACCTGAGCCAAAATCAAGAGTTGGATGCTTAACTGACTGAGCCACCCAGATGCTCCATGGAACATGGGTTTTTAATCCCCATTCTATTGATGCAAAAAAAAAAAAAAAAAAGAGGGAAAGATGTTAAGCAACCCATTCAAGATCACAAAATCTCCAACAGAACTAGGTTGAAACCCATCCCTGAACCTTTTACAGCACTGGTCACTGTGAATCACCCCTCCAGCCACCCTTACTTCCGCTGCTCTCTTCCCATCCTGCCTCTTCGCAAAAGGTGGAAGCTCCCCCAAGGCTGTGGCTCTGCTGCTTTCTCATCAAACGTGTGTACCCAACAGATTCCCCTGATCCAACTCCTACTTCCACATGTGCTTCTCTCATCTGAACTTCTATGTAAGCTCCAGATCCAGGCTGTCACACCACTGGCCCCCACAATGGGCATCCCTACCTAAATATCCCCAGGCACGCACAAAAATCCCCTTCCCTAATCAGTTAATTGCATCACTGGCCATTAGCACAGCCACTTGGCATAGCAGTTCAAGAGCTAGGACTCTCGAGTCTCACAGCCCTATGTTCTGATTTTAGCTCTGCCACCTAGTTCTACAGCTCTAGGCATGTTATGTCCTTCTCTGGGCCTCTATTCATCCATCAGTAAAATGGATGGGGACAATGCTTATCTTGCAGGGTTGCTGCAAAGATCAGCTGTAGAATCCTTAGCACTGTGCCTGGCACATGGTGAGTGTTGAGTGACGAAGAGCCATTGCCATTACAGTGTGAAAGGTGCAAGAGAACCCAGACTGCCTTCACTGGCTGAGTCTGGTGAGGAATGAGCACATGCTGGTATGTATCAGAATGTTCTTCCTTTTGAAGGCTAAATAATATTCCACTACATGTACATACATTTTGTTTCTCCATTCATCTGTCCGTGAACACTTGGATTGCTCCCACCTTTTGGCTATCATGAATAATGCCACTGTGAATGTGAGTGTGCAAATCTCTGTTTGAGCCCTGCTTTCATTTCCTTTCAGTGTACACCCAGAAGTGGAATTGCTGGATCATAATTCTACTTTCAGTTCTTAGTAATCAAAAATTTAAGCATAAAAGAGATGAAAGTATGAAAATCAAAATCATAAATAAAACCCTTAAATCATAAATTTGAATGAGCTTTTTGCTTAAAAAAAAAAAAAAAAAGCTGTATTCACTGAAAAGACCTAGACATGTAAACCCAGTAATAGTGGGCAACCCTGATGCCTGGACTGAGTCTCTAAGAATTATTTTACACTAACAGGAACAAAAACATCTAAGAGAAATGACTGATTTCAAGCCTGGGGCAGGACACACACAAGATAAGCCTATGGGAAATCAAGTACACTGTCGAAGACTACTGAGGTTTCGTCAGAAGGTCACAGGAGTCAACCTGGAGGGGCTCCCAATGACCAACAAGACAGTACAAATAGATATATGTGTGTATAAATGTGCACATTTGAATAACATTCAAATCTTGGTTTCTAAATACTATCATTTTCCAATGAAAGGAACCAGGGTTCCTTGGAGAATTCCAGGGCTGAGACAGAAGAATCTAAGATGAGCCTGGAACTCTCGTGTCTGAGAATGAAGGGAGCATATCTAAAGAATATCTTCCAAAGGGGCTCCCATTGGCCAAATCTGGGACAATTTGGGCATCAAAATAAATAATAATTATTAAATAATAAAGCCCATGAATAAGGGGACCTGGGTGGCTCAGTGGCTGAACGTCTGCCTTCAGCTCAGGTTATGATCCCAGGTCCTGGGATCGAGTCTCACAGCAGGCTCCCTGCTCAGCAGAGAATCTGCTTCTCCCTCTACCCTTCTCCCCCTGCTTGTGCTGTCTCTTTCTCTTGCTCTCTCTCTCAAATAAATAAATAAAATCTTAAAAAAAAAAAGTCTGTGAATAAAAACATGAACCCATACTGACATAAACAGGGAAGAAGAAAAAATTCTTCCTTACAGTTGAAAATCCCACTAATAAATATAGAAGAAATGACAGATCCATACAGTTGCCATTTGGCAACCATCACAACACTTGATTCAAGCAAGAATCATCAATGGATATTAAAACTAATGAGTGAAAGTTGAGGAGTTACAGGATATTTACATACTCTAAAAGTATCTCCCCACAGAAATACTAATTATAACAAAAAAATAGTAACTTGAGAGTGGAGAAGCCAGGCAGATAGCACTTTAACCAAGTTAAGATCCCTGGTAAGAGAACAAATATCTACGTCATCTGCCTCCGATAGGAGGCAATGAAAAGAATGCATCATTATTTCTGTGGTATTCCTGACAATACCACAAAATAACCAGAATCCAAACATGAGAAAACGTCAGACTAACCCAAATTGAGGGACGCGTTACAAAATAACTGGCCTGTATTCCTCCAAAACGTCAATGTCACGAAACACAAAGGCTGAGAACTATTCCAGACTCAAGGAGATTAAAGAGAAATGACAAATGAATCCAACATACGATCCAGGATGCTCTTGTACTACGCAGAACAGTTCTGAGACAACCAAAGAAACATGAAGAAGGTCTACAGTGTAGCTTCAGTATTCTATCATTTCCTCACTTTGATCATGGTACTGTGGTTTTATAACATGGTCTTGTCTTTAAGGTCACCGAAGTATTTAAGGATAAACAGACGTCAAGTCTGTACTACAAAAGACTTAAAAGACTCAAAAGACTAAAATAAATTTTTTTTAATTTTTAAAAAGACTAAAATATAAATATCCATATACATATGAGTATGTACACAAAAAGAGAAAGGATAATGTGGTAAAAAGTTAACATTTGGAGAATCTAGGAGAATGTATGGATTATTGTGTACTACTCTTGCAACCTTTGCTAAGTCTGAAATTATTTCAAATTCACAAGTCTTTTTAAATGACCACAAAATATTGAATATTAAACACATAAAAGCCATAAGTTTTCAATGGACATTTCAAGGGGGAAAACGCCACTGTTCACCTTTGAGGGTTGCTAAAGCACCACTTTGTATTAGGAAAGCTGAGAAAGGACAGGAACCAAGTAGGTACCTTGCTTGTCTTTCCCGTACAAACTGTATTTCAAGGCAATCAAACGGATGAAGAAAAGCTCCTTAGAGAATCACAGCCAGCAAATGCAGAAGGAAGACGGAATTACAAAATCACCAGTTGGTAATGGATCTGGCCCAGAGTTTCTCAGCCCACCTGAAAGCTTGATGTTAACTTGGTAGGATTCAATCAAAAAATATTCTTTTTTTGCCTGCCAATTTATTTATTTTTTATTTTTTAAAGATTTTATTTATTCATTCCTGAGACACACAGAGAGAGGCAGAGACACAGGCAGAGGGAGAAGCAGGCTCCATGCAGGGAGCCCGGTGTGGGACTCCATCCTGGGACTCTGGGATTACACCCTAGGCCAAAGGCAGGCACCAAACCACTGAGCCACCCAGGGATCCCCTTGCCTGCCAATTTATCAAAACCATCCTTCTAGCTCTCATTTGTGCCACCCTCCACTAAGGCTTTCTCTGGCTCTTGAGGCACCTAGCTGGCTGGGTATAGAGCGTGTAGCACTTCATGCTGGGGTTGTAGGTTGAAGTCCCACACCTGGTGTAGAAATAAAAAATAAAATCTTGGGGTGGGGGGAGCTTCCTTTGGCTTACTCTTACCTCACTCGGACTTCCTGTAGCTCTTGTTCTAACCACTGGTTCACATACTTGGTGCACATGAGGATCTTTTCAAAATTCTGATACCAACACCATACTCCAGAACAGTTTCCCAAACTCGGCACTACTGATACTTTGGACCAGATAATCATTTGTTCTGGGGGCTGCCCTATGCACCATGTGATGTTTAGCAGCATTCCTGGCCTCTACCAGCTAGGGGCCAGAACTCGATCCAAACTCTGTGGTGGCAACCAAGAATGTCTCCAGACACTGTCAAATGTTCCCTGAGTGGCAAAATCTCCCTCCTCCAATCACCACTGATCCAGGTTGTGATCATCATCGGCTGTTAGGCTATTAAGTAAAAGGCCAATGAGGAATTTTAAGTAGATGGATCAGGCTCAAAACACTTGTACCCACCAATCAATCCTAGTGTCACTAGAAGTGAAATAATCAGACACCACTGCCTTCTGATGTCAGTGCAATAGGATGTACACAGCAGCACCTAAAAGCTTTCTTACCACCCCCCAAAATCAAGCCTCCTGAGTCAACTAGATTACAGGAATTGGAAGAGTTAGAGAAACATGTTAAATTTACACTGAGGAAGGAGCTCATCAGCCAAATTCAAAATGTGGGCAATTCGACACAACAAATTACCTCATCTCATCAATAAATAAACAGCATAAAAGGAAGAGGGGCTGTTACAGATAAGAGAGATTAGGAAACATACTGATTAGAGGCAATGTGTGGATCTTGCTTAGATCCTAATTCAAACAAACCCAAAAGGCACTTTTGTGATCCCTGAAGAAAAAAAAAAAAAAAACAAAACACATACTGGATATTAGATAATGTTAAGGAACTATTAATTATTTAGATATGATAATATGTGAATGTATCATTTAGGGGAAAAGGTCTTTAACTGTTAGAGATGCATACTAAGTATTAACAGTTGAAATGCTATGGTATCTGAGACAAGTTTTAAAATACGACAGCCAGGGTGGGGGTAGCGGTTTAATGCCACCTCCAGCCCAGGGCGTGATCCCAGAAACCAGGGATCGAGTCCCACGTTGGGCTCCCTGCACAGAGCCTGCTTCTCCTTCTGCCTGTGCCTCTGCCCCCCCCCCCCACTCTTTGTGTCTCTCATGAATAAATAAATAAAATCTTAAAAAAAAAAGTAAAATACGATAGCCAGAAAAAGGCAGGGCGTGAGGGGGAGTTGATAAAAAGAGACCATAAAATGTTCGTTAACTGTTGAAGATGGGTGAAGAGGATATGGGGATACATTATACTATTCTCTGTACTGGGATGAAGATTAATTTTATGTGTCAACCTGAGTGGGCCATGTGGTGCCTGGATTAAACACTGTTTCTGGGTGTGCCTGTGAAGGTGTTTTCAGGTGAGATTAGCATTTGAATCTTAAGTAATCTCTGTAAAGTAGATTGCCCTCCCCAGTGTGGTTGGACACCATCCAGTCCACTGAGGGCCTGAATAGAACAAAAGGGTGAGAAAGGAAGAATTCGCCCCTTTCTTCCTGCCCCACTGCCCAGTCCCGTCTTCTCCTGTGCTTGGGTTGGAGTTTACATCATCAGCTCTGGGCGGATAGTGCTCTGAATTACACTACCCCAGAGAAGCCTCTGGGGATCTCCAGCCTGCAGACAGCAGATCACGGGACTTCTTAGCTTCCACAGTCACGTAAGCCAATTTCTCACAATAAATCTCCTTTTATATCCTACTAGTTCTATTTCTCTAGAAGCCTGATTAATACAACTAAGTTAATGTCTGTTAAGTTTCCATAATAAAAACCTTAATTTAAAAAGAATGTCAAGGGGGGATCCCTGGGTGGCGCAGCGGTTTGGCGCCTGCCTTTGGCCCAGGGCGCGATCCTGGAGACCCAGGATCGAATCCCACATCGGGCTCCTGGTGCATGGAGCCTGCTTCTCCCTCTGCCTGTGTCTCTGCCTCTCTCTCTCTCTCTCTCTGTGACTATCATAAATAAATAAAAATTAAATAAATAAATAAATAAATAAAAAGAATGTCAAAAAATAAAATAAAAAAAAAAAATAAAAAGAATGTCAAGGGCAGCCCCAATGGCTCAGCGGTTTAGCTCCGCCTTCAGCCCAGGGCATGATCCTGGAGACCTGGGATCGAGTCCCACGTCGTCGGGCTCCCTGCATGGAGCCTGCTTCTCCCTCTGCCTCTGCCTCTGCCTCTGCCTCTCTCTCTCTCTCTCTGTCTCTGATGAATAAATAAAATCTTTAAAAATAAAAATAATTTCGAGGGCACCTGGTGGCTCAGTTAGCTGGGCTTTGTCTGCCTTTAGCTTAGGTCACAGTCCCAGAGTCCTGGGATGGAGTCCCATATCAGGCTCAGCTGGGAGCCTGCTTCTCCCTCTGCCTGCCACTCCCCCTGCTTGGGCTCTCTCTATCTAAATAAATAAAATCTTCAGAATAGAATAGAATGAAACGAAGTCAAGGGATTTATACCCAGAATATACAAAGAATTCTCCAATCTTTACAGTAAGAAAACAATCCAATTAAAAGTAGGTAGAAGACACCTCATGAAAGAAGGTACATAGATGGTGAATAGATACATGAAAAGATCCTTAACATCCTTAGTCACTAGGGAAATGCAAATTAAGATCACAATGACATACCACTTCACACTCACCAGAATGGCTACAATATAGAAAATGGCAATACCCAGAGATGTGACAAATGCAAACTTGGGGCACATGGGTGGCTCAGTAGTTGACTGTCTGCCTTTGGCTCAGGTCATGATTCCCCCCCACCCCCACCCATCAAGTCCCACACGGGGCTCCCTGCAGGGAGCCTGCTTCTCCCTCTGCCTGTGTCTCTGCCTCTCTCTCTGTGTCTCTCATGAATGAATAAATAAAATCTTAAAAAAAAAAAAAAAAGAATGCAAAGCCACTAGAATTACTGGTGAGACTGCAAAATGGCATGAAGCCACTTTGCAAATGGTTTGGCCAAACATATACTTAGGCCATATGGTCCAGTAATCCCACTCCTAGGTGTTTGCCCTAGAGAAATGAAAATTATGATCAGACAAATACCTATATGTAATGTACAATCTAAGTGGCCTTCAATGAATGGATAAGCAAATAGTGGTATACACATAAAATGGAATGCTATTTAGCAAAAAAAAAAAAAAAAATCAAACTATTGATACACAGCAACATGCATCATGCTAAGTGAACAAAGCCATACTCAAAGGCTACAACAGTGTATGGTTTTACTTCTATGACATACTGGAAAAGGCTCAACTATAGGGATAGACACAAGATATATTGTTTGCCAAGGGCTGGATGAAAGTGGAGGGAATGATTAACAAGAATATGGCAGGAGAAGAAAATTCTGAGGGCTGGTGAAACTATTCTGAACTTCGATCGTAGAGATGGACAAATGACTACCTATTTGCCAAAACTCACAGATTGGTATACTTTAAAAAGTGAAATTTACTGTATTCAAATTAAAAATAAAAATGAAACACACAGGGCAGCCTGGGTGGCTCGGCGGTTTAGCGCCGCCTTCAGCCCAGGGCCTGATCCTGGAGACCTGGGATCAAGTCCCATGTCAGGCTCCCTGCATGGAGCCTGCTTCTCCCTCTGCCTGTGTCTCTGCCTCTCTCTCTGTGTCCCTCATGAATAAATAAAACCTTTAAAAATAATAATAAAATTAATTAATTAATTTTGAAACAAGCCCCTAAAATGATAAACAAATCTTCTGGTAAGCTTTTCCCGAGCCCTCCACAGTTAGTCTTTCTTCTTCCAGGCTTCCCCATGATGTCCTCCAAGCAGGGTGCCCTGAGCCTCATTTCCTCCTTAGCCCTTAGCCTCTCCTGCTGACTGAGGTGAAGGAGGAAATGCCTCCAATGTGCCTTGCTCCTGTGTTTACACGTTTATTGCGTGGTGGTGCCTGTCTCAGGAATTATGTCTATCTGGTTTCCTGCTCTATCCTCCTAACAGGCCCTCAGTAAACAGCTGGTTAATGACTGACTGACCAATGAGAAATGAACAGGTACCTAATAAATGACCATTAAACCATACCCACAGGTAACTGGACACTATCCAAAGGGTGATAATTAATATTTCATGTTGGCTTAGAACACAGGTTCAAGTGAAAGGCTTTTGGGATGGCCATTGCCCATGTAAATTTCTAGAAATTATTTAGCAGAAAACATGCAAAGCTGGCTTATCACTTGCCATATGTGTGGATAACAGCCTTGGGGTTGTTAATACGTAAGATAATAGGCTTCAAAATTATCCTAACAGGATAGAGAACCAGGCCAACACCATAAGGTGGACTCTAGCATACACTTAAGGGTCAAAGATTTAGCTACAGAAATAAGGAGGAGAGCAGATGTGATAAAAGCAGTCAAGTGAAAACAGAATTTAGGTGATTTTAGGGGATGGATATCAGTCATATTAACGCTAAATGTCAGTAAAAGATGAAATAAAAGACTTTAATTTTGATGGCAGGGTTGAACTGAGTCATCATAAATCTTTTCTCATCTTGGACATTCCATTTTCACATCTATAGGCTGCAGTCTGTTCGTTGGTTTGAAAAGATACTAAGACCAAACTCATTTAAATGTATATTTTTGTGAGGCGCTTGGGTGGCTCAGTTGGTTAAACATCCAACTCTTGATCTCAAGCTCAGGTTTTGAACTCAGGGTCATGAGATCAAGCTGAGTATGGAGCTTATTTTATTTTATTTTTTTTTAATCTTTATTTTTTTTTATGATAGTCGCACAGAGAGAGAGAGAGAGAGGCAGAGACACAGGCAAAGGGAGAAGCAGGCTCCATACACCGGGAGCCTGACGTGGGATTCGATCCCGGGTCTCCAGGATCGCACCCTGGGCCAAAGGCAGGCGCTAAACCGCTGCGCCACCCAGGGATCCCCTGGAGCTTATTTTAAAAAAACAAAACAGGAGGGATGCCTGGATGGCTCAGCAGTTGAGCATCTGCCTTCAGCTCAGGACATGATCACCTGTCCAGGGATTGAGTCCCACATCAGCTCCATGCAGGGAGCCTGCTTCTTCTTCTGCTTGTGTCTCTGCCTCTCTCATGAATAAAGAAGTACACAAAATCTTAAAAAAAAAAAAAAAAATACACAAAACAGGAGTGCCTGGGTGGCTCAGTCAGTTAAGCATCTGCTGTGGGCTCAGGTCATGATCCCAGGGCCCTGGGAGCAAGTCCCACATCAGGCTCCTGCTCAGGCAGGAGGCTGCTTCTCCTTCACCTCTGCCTGCTGCTCCACCTGCTTGTGTGCGCTCTCTCTCTCAAACTCAAATAACTAAATAAAATCTTTTTAAAAATTAAATAAAAATAAATTTTTGTGATTCCCTGCACATGCCAAGAATATCCAGAGTGATAGTTTAGACATTTCCTTACTTCTAAAACAGAAATAAACAGAAAAACAAAAACACCACAGCACTATGATTTATCTCTAGCCTCAGCAGGCCAAGGTCCCTGTAGCCTGTGAGCTAATAGCCTATTTGCTATAGAAAATAAAAATAGGGCGCCTGGATGGCTCAGTCAATTAAGTGTATGACTCTTGGTTTCAGCTCAGGTCATGATCTCAGGGTCATGAGATTGAGCCACATGGAGTCAGCTTGAGATTCTCTCTCTCCCTCAGCTCCTCTCCACCCCCACTCATGTGTGTTCTCTCTCTCTCAAATAAATAAATAAATCTTAAAAAAAAAAAAAAGAAAGAAAAGAAAAGAAAAAAAAAACAAATTAGAAAGCTTCCAAATAACACAATTTGGGAATTCCAGTTCTAGTTAAAGGAGTAAGTACAGTGCACCCTGTCTCTCTCACTGAATGTGGCTATAAAATCTGGAAACAATCCATGCAACAACTACTTCAGGATGCTGAAAACTAATCAGTAGTAGGCAGATGAGGGAAGAAGACCAGAATTCAGAGTTCACTGAACCAGCGACCAGTTTCCTTTTTCCCCCCCTAGTTTTGCCCAACTTGAACTTGAGGCAACCTCAAAAATCAGAAAAGGGAACCAGGTGTGGACAGAGAAAGCACCAGGCCAATCCCTTCAGTTCTGGCTAGAGAAGTGCTCAAGGGGATTCTTAACACTATAAATGTTGGGGAGGATATCCTGTTTTTAATTTTCCTTAAATTTTTTTCCCTTCATTCTCATATTCCAGATTCCAGGCAATCCTGAAGTGACAGAAGCAGCTGCAGCAGCAGGAGCCCATAGATGCCTTCAACTCTGAGGAAGGGAACCCTTCCCATCTGATCTGAGAAAACAGAGTTCCAAGAGGAGTGAGTTCCACTTCTTTTTCCTTTCCCTGTCCTCCTACTGCTTGCCACCGGGTGTGGGTACAGCTATGAGAAGAGGACAACAGCAACTAATATGCCAGCTTTCTGAACAGGAGCCAGAAAAGGAGGGTGAGGGGAAGGTTTCAGGGAACTGGAACGTATGAAGCAGGTAGCAGAAAGGGAAAGCGATCCATAGTCACTTGTAAACTTGGGGGCTCACCCCAAATTGTACATGTGTAGACATGACCTTAAATAGCACAGTGAAGACTTTGAGAACTGAACTATGTGGATCAGGTCACCACACAGTCTCAGACTGACCCCTGGGTAGCACACACAAGGGAATGATCCAAAGAGCATCACAAAGGCTCTGAAACAGAACTGATATGGAATCCTGAACCCCACAGAATGCTGGCTTGCCACCTGAATCCAAGCAGGCGGACAGCCTTCCAAAACAAACAAAACAAGGATCAACATTCTTCATAGGATTTAAACAAGACCAGAGTCTCAAAACATAATAATCAAATGTCCATGATATAATCCAAAATTACTTGGCGTACAAAGAATCAGGAAAATCTCAAATCACATGGAAAAAGACAATCAACAGATGCCAGTGCTGAAATGACACAGTGCTAGAATTATCAGGTTACAAACCAGCTATAGTAAAAATAATCCAAGGAGAAAGGATGGATGAGTACTCTTGAAACAGAAAGTCTCAGCAAAGAAATTGAGATATAAAGAACCAAGGGGTGCCTGGGTGGCTCAGCTGGTTAAGCATTTAACCTCTGGTTTCAGCTCAGGTTGTGATCTCCTGGGTCATGATATCCAACCTGGTGTCAGGCTTCATGCTCATCAGGAAGTCTGCTTGAAGATTTTCTCCCTCCCCCTATTCACACATACATATGCATGCCTTCTCTCAAATAAATAAAATCTTTTTTTTTTTTTAAGATTTTACTTACTTATTCATGAGACACAGAGAGAGAGAGAGAGGCAGAGACATAGGCAGAGGGAAAGCAGGCTCCCTGTAGGGACCCCAGGATCACGACCTGAGCCACAGGCAGATGCTCAACCACTGAGTCACCCAGGCACCCCAATAAACAAATCTTAAAAAAAAAAAAAAAGAAGAAGAAGAAGAAGAAGAAGGGATGCCTGGGTGGCTTAGGCAAAGATGTCTGCCTTTCGCTCAGGGCATGGTCCTAGTGTTCCGGGATCAAGTCCCACATCCAGCTCCCTGCATGGAGCCTGCTTCTCCCTCTGCCTGTGTCTCTGTCTCTCCCTCTCTGTGTCTCTCATGAATAAATAAATAAAATATTTTTTAAAAATTAGATGTAAAGTATTATAAGTATGGATTTCAATTAAAAAAAAGAAAAAGCAAGTGGAAATTTTAGAACTATAAAACACAATATCCAAAACAAAAAATTCATTGGATGGGCTAAAAAGCAGAATAGAGCTGACCAAGTAAAAGAACCTCAAGATAAATCAATAAAAATGACCAAATCTGAACAATAAAGAGAAAAAAATGCACAGAGCTTCAGGGACCTATGGGATTATACCAAAAGGTCTATTTATTTCTGTCACTGGAGTCCCCAAAAGTGGAGGAGAAAAAACGTGAAATCAAAACAAGCATTTGAAGAAATAATGGCCGAAAACTTCCCGTGTTTCACAAAAGACATAAATTTAAAGACTCAAGAAGCTCAGCAAATCCTAAACAAAAAAATTAAAGAAGTCTGTGCCTGGATACATCATAATCAAAATGCTGAAAACTAAGAAAAAAATTCCTAAAAGCAGAGAAAAAAGATGCATTCTACATAGTGAAATGATGATTTAAATGATGCAGATTTATCATCAGACACCATGAAGGCCAGAAAGAAAAGGAATAGCATTTTTAAAGTACTGAGAAACAGACTGACAACCCAGAACTCTATATCCAGCAAAACTATCCTTTAGGTTTTTTTTTTTTTTTAATTTTTATTTATTTATGATACTCACAGAGAGAGAGAGAGAGGCAGAGACACAGGCAGAGGGAGAAGCAGGCTCCATGCACCGGGAGCCCGATGTGGGACTCGATCCCAGGTCTCCAGGATCGTGCCCTGGGCCAAAGGCAGGCGCCAAACCGCTGCGCCACCCAGGGATCCCTATCCTTTAGGTTTAAAGGTGAATTAAAGACATTCTTAGAAAAAAAATTAAAAAGAAAATTGAGAGAATTCACAGCCAGCAGACCTGCTCTGAATGAAATGCTAAAATTTCAAATCTACAGGGAGAATGGATCCCAGAGGAAAACCTGGAATGTCAGGAATAAAAGTAGCACAACAGCAATGGTAAAAATCTGGGTAAATACAATGAACAATTTTCTCTTCTCAAGTTTTTAAAAATATGTATAATAGTTAAGAGCAAAATTTCTTTTAAGATTTTATTTATTCATGAGAGACACACACACAGAGAGAGAGAGAGGCAGATACACAAGGCAGAGGGAAAAGCAGGCTCCCTGCAGGGAGCCTGGTGCAGGACTCAATTCCAGGTCCCTGGGATCACAACCTGAGCCAAAGGCAGATGCTCAACCACTGAGCTCCCCAGCTGCCCCAAGAGCAAAATTTCTAACATTGTTTGATAGAGTTTCAATGTATGTAACAATTAAAATGAGGGAAGAGGGTAAAGAGGTAAATGAACCTATGTGATGGCACTTACTTTACCTGAAGTAGTAAAATAGTAACTATAATTAGACTGTAAAATGCTATAAAGTAATTCTTAGAGCAAACACTTTACAAAACTACTGAAAGATATATACAGTCAAAATTCAAATCGGGATCACTGAGTGGCGCAGCGGTTTGGCACCTGCCTTTGGCCCGGGGCGCGATCCTGGAGACCCGGGATCGAATCCCACATCAGGCTTCTGGTGCATGGAGCCTGCTTCTCCCTCTGCCTATGTCTCTGCCTCTCTCTCTCTCTCTCTGTGACTATCATAAATAAATAAATAAATAAATAAATAAATAAATAAATAAATAAATAAAATTCAAATCAATTATAATAGGACACTAGCAAATATACCAATAATCCAAAAGAAGAGAGGAAGGGGAAAACCAAGGAACAAAGCATAAAGGGAACAAACACAAAACAAATCAATCAAAACATACGATTAATAACATTAGATGTAAACAGTCTAAACATACACTAATTAAAGATGAACATTGTCATAATGGATTTAAAAAACAGGATCCAACTATATGCCATCTTTAAGAAACTCCCTTCAAATATAACAATATATGTAGGTTAGAAGGAAAATGATGGAAAAACATATGCTATCCAAACACCAATAAGAGAAAGCTGGAATGGTATATTAACAAAGGACACTCAGCGCATAGAAAATTACCAAGGGTAAGAAGGGAGATTATATAAAAAATAAAAGCTTCAATTCACTAAAAAGGTATAATAATCCTAAATACATATACAATGACAGAGCCTCAAAATACATGAAGCAAAAACTGACTCAGATGAGAGAAGAAATGAACAAATACAGTTGAAGACTTCAATATTCCTCTCTCCATAATTGATAGAACTGGCAGACAAAAAAATCAGCAAGAATATAGAAGAGATGATGGATCAAAGATTGAGACATAAGATGTAAAAACAATAAAACTCTTTTTTTAAAGATTTTATTTATTTATTCATGAGAGAGAGAGAGAGAGAGGCAGAGGGAGAAGCAGGCTCCATGCAGGGAGCCGGATGCAGGACTCGATCCCAGGTCCCCAGGATCAGGCCCTGGGCTGAAGGCAGCGCTAAACCGCTGAGCCACCCGGGCTGCCCAAAAAAAACTCTTAGAAGAAAGCATAGGAGGAAAGCTTCATGGCACTGGGTTTAGCAATGATTTCTGGGATATAACAACAAAAGCACAGGAAACAAAAGCAAAAAACAGATAAATTGAACTACATCAGAATGTAAAACTTCTATACATCAGAGGATACAATTAATAGAATAAAAAGACAACATAGAGGATGGGAGAAAATATTTGCAAATTATATCTCTGATAAGGAGTTAATATCCAGAATACATAAAGTATTCCCAAAACTCAACAACGGTAACAAACAACTAGATTTAAAAATGGGCAAAGGACTTAAACAGGCATATTTCTCCAAAGATATACAACAAATGGCCTCCCAAACACATGAAAAGACGCTCAGCATCACTAATCATTAAGGAAATCAAAGCCACAATGAGATGTATCACCTCCTACCCATCAGGATGGCTACTATCAAACAAAACAAAACAAAACAAAACAAAACAAAACAAAACAAAACATAGAAAATAATAAATGCTCGGGTACCTGGGTGGCTCAGTCAAGTGTTTGTCTTAAGCTCAAGTCATGATCCTAGTGTCCTGGGATCGAACCCCACACTGGACTCCCTGCTCACAGGGGAGCCTGCTTCTCCCTCTCCCCCCTGCTCATGCTCTCTTGCTCTCTCTCTCTCTCAACTAATTAAAAAAAAAAAAGCTGAAAAAAATCAAAACTGCATGAAGTATGTCAACTATAATTCAACTTAAAAAAACAAACCTACATAAAGTATGTTCTTTGACCATAACAGAACTAGAAATTAATAATGCAACAGAAATTAGAAAAATCTCCAAACACTTGGTAATTAAACAACATATTCTTGAATAACTGATGTGTCAAAGACAAAGTCCTAGGAGAAATTAGAAAATATTTTGAAAAAAAAAAAAAAAGAAAAAAAATATTTTGAACTGAATGAAAATGAAAGTACAACTTATCAAAAACTTGTGAGATGCAGCTAAACCAGTGCTCAGAGGGAAGCATGCAACACTGGATGCTCATCTTAGAAAAGAATGGAGATCTCAAATCAAGAATCTCAATTTCTACCTTAAGATTCTTTTTCTCCGAGGATGGAGACCAATGTGAGGCTTGAACTCTCAACACTGAGATCTAGACCTGAGCCAAGATCAAGCATCAGATGCTCAACCACCTGCACCACCCAGGCACCCCTTAAGAAACTTTTCTTAGAGCAAAGTAATTCTAAAGTGAGTAGAGAAAGGAAATAATAAAGACCTAGAATCATTAAAATGAAAAAATAGGGAAATATCACTCAAACAGAAAATAGGTTTAGTTCATAAGCCAGATGGATCCAGAAGCGGAGGGGAGGAAAAAAATTACCAATTACCAGGAATAAAAAAGAAGCTATATCTATATATCCTCACAAACATTAAATGAATAATGCAGAAATACTACAAACAATTCAATACACATAAATTTGGCAGTGATAGGGATCAATTTCATGAAAGCCACAAACTGCCAAAACTCATCCAGGAAGTAAAAGAGAAGCTAAATAGTCTAATTAATCTATCAAATAAATTGGATTAGTAGTTTAAACACTTTCTAAAAAATAAAACTCCAGGCCCAGATGGTTTTACTGACAAATTCTACCAAATGTTAAAAAAAGTAATCCCAACTCTACAAAAATCTCTCCCCAGAAAATAGAAAAGGAAGGAATACTTCCCAACTCATTTTATAAGCCCAGCATTACCTTGATAACAACCAAAGACAGTTCAAGAAAAGACAGCTAGACCTATATTCCCCATGAACACAGATACAAAAATCCTTAGCAAAATATTAAGAAATCAAATCCAGCAATTTGTAAAAAGAATAATACATCACAACCAATTGTGATTTAATCCAAGAATCCAAGACTGGTTCAATTTTCAAAAATCAACAGATGTAATCCATCATATTAACAGCTTAAATAACAAAAAACACATGATTATGTCAATGGCTACAGAAAAAACATTTCACAGAATTCAACATTCATTCATGATAGATGCTGCCAGCAAACTAGGAAGAGAAGGGAACTTCCTCAACCCAAAATAGAGCATCTACCAAAAATCCATAGCTAACATACTTAGTGGTGAAAATGTACGCTTTCTCCCCAAGGAGACCAAAGCAACAATCTCTACTCTCATCACTGATATTCAACATTGTACTGGAAGTGCTAGCCAGGGCAAGAAAAATAAATAGAAGGCATACAGGCTGGAAAGAAAGAACAACTGTCCCTATTTGCAGATGGCATGATTGTCTATGCAGACGATCCCATGGGAATCTCTAAAGTTGCTCCTACAACTGAGTGAACTAGCGCAGTTGCAAGATACAAGATCAATACACAAAACCAATCATATTTCTTTTTTTTAAGATTTTATTTATTGATTGATGAGAGAGAGAGGCACAGACACAGGCAGAGGGAGAAGCAGGCTCCACACAGGGAGCCCGACATGGGACTCTATCCCAGGGCCCCGCGATCACGCCCTGAGCCAAAGGCAGATGCTCAACTGCTAAGCCACTCAAGCACCCCACTAATATTTCTATAGCCAAGCAATAAATCACCAGAAACCAAATTTAATACAATAACAACAAAAATATATTTCAGTTACAAGGGCTGAAAATTATGAAGCACTTATGTATAAATCTAGCAAAATATGTATAAGATACACGTAGTGAAAAACACAAAACACTGAAGAAAGAAATCAAAGATGACCTGAGGGGCACCTGGGTGGCTCAGTGATAGAGTATCTGCCTTTGGCTCAGGTCGTGATCTGGGGTCCTAGGATCAAGTCCTGCACTGGGCTCCTCAAGAGGAGCCTGCTTCTCCCTCTGCCTATGGCTCTGCCTCTCTGTGTCTCTCATGAGTAAATAAGTAAAATCTTAAAAAAAAAAAAAAAATCAAAGATGACCTGAATAAGTGGTCAGATGTACTGCATTCATGGATTGGAAGATTCAATATAGCTACAATGTCAATTCTCGACAAACTGATCTATAGGTTTAACACAATCCCAAAATCTCAACAAGATTTTTTAATAGAAACAGTTGATTATAAAATTTATACGGAACTAAAATAGTCAAAACAATTTTGAAAAAAGACCAAGGTCCACACTACTTGATTTAAGAATTAATATAGGGGCACCTGGGTAGCTCAGTCAGTTAAGCGTCTGCCTTTGGCTCAGATCATGATCCCCAGGTCCTAGGATCAAGCCCCATATGGGGCTCCCTGCTTAGAGCGGGGAGTCTACTACTCTCTCTCCCTCTGCCCTTCCCCCACTTGTGCTCACTCTCTCTAATGCTCTCTGTATTTCTTGCTCTCAAATAAAATCTTCAAAAAAATTACTATAAAGCTATAATAATCAAGACAGTGTAATATTGGTGAAAGGATGTACACACAGATCAATGGAACTGAGTCAAGAGCCCAGAGAGAGACACACACAAATATGGCCAACTGAAAGAATAGCCATTTCAACAAATCGTATTGGAACAGCTTCATATCCACAGGCATACATATGAACATCAACCTACATTTTTCACCTTGCATAAAAACTAACTCAAAAGGGATTATAAAAAGGGGATTATAGATCTAAATGTAAAATATGAAACTATAATTCTTAGGAGTAAACATGGGGAAAAAAATCTTCATGACCTGAGATTCTCAGATATGACACCTGAGGAACAATCCATGAAAAAAAAATTGACAAACTGGGGTAGCCCCGGTGGCTCAGCGGTTTGGCGTGGCCTTCAGCCCAGGGTGGGATCCTGGAGACCTGGGATCGAGTCCCTGCATGGAGCCTGCTTCTCCCTCTGCCTGTGTCTCTGCCTCTCTCTCTCTCTCTCTTTCTCACATGAATGAATAAATAAAATCTTAAAAATAAATTTGACAAATTCATCAAAATTAAAAATTTGTTCTGCAAAAGGCATTGTTAAGAGAATGAAAACAGAAGGAGTTAAAACATTTACAAGTCACGTATCTAACAAAGGCCTTCCATCCAAAGTATATAAAGAATTTTCAGGGCAGCCCGGGGGGCTCAGTGGTTTAGCGCCGCCTTCAGCCTGGGGTGTGATCCTGGAAACCCAGGAGTCAGGCTCTCTGCATGGAGCCTGCTTCTCCCTCTGCCTGTGTCTCTGCCTTTCTCTCTCTCTGTGTCTCTCATGAATAAATAAATAAAATCTTTAAAAAACAAACAAAAAATAAGAATTTTCAAAGTTCAACAGAAAATAAAATGTCCAATTAAAAATGGGCAAAAGACCCGAACAGATTCTTCACCAAAAAGAATATACAGACAACAAATAAACACAAGATGTTTGACATCATTAACCATTTAGGGAAATGCACATTAAAAGCACTATGAGAGGTCACTATACACCTATTACACTGGCTTTAAAAAAAAAAAGACAATATCCAGTGCTGGCTGGGATACAGAGCAACTCATACACTGCCAGCAGAATGCAAATATAGTTACTCAGGACAACTGTGTAGCTGTTTCTTAGACAGTTAACATACAGTCACCATATGATCAGCAATTCTGATACTCCAAGGTATCAACCCCAGTGAAATAAAAATCTATGTGTGCACAAAAACTGTCTATGAATGATCATAGCAGCTGCATTCATAATCCCTAAAAACTGGCAACGACCCAAATGTCCTTCCACAGGTAAATGAATAAAGAACCTGTGGTAACATACCTACAATGGCAAACTGCTCAGCAAGAATAAGGAACAAACTATGAATAAAACATAGAATGAATGTGTCTCGAATGCATTGCTATGAGTGACAGTCTCGAAAGGTTGCACACTCTGTGATTCCACTTACATGGCATTCTGGAAAAAACAAAACTACACTGATGGGGAACTGATGAATGGTTGTCGAGGGTTGAGTGTGACTACAAGGAGGATGATAGTTTTGTGGGTTGGTGAAACTGTCGTGTCCTAATTCTGGTAGTGGTTACATGAATGTATATATGTGTTAAAAAATTATAGAACCGTACACTGAAAAAGTCCATTTCACTGTATTTTAATTGAAAAAACAGAACACGTGGAGACCACCAAAATCGTTGGCATGTGCCCAAACCTCCAGAGCTCAAACTTCTGTCAGTTTTCTTATGCTCTAAGAAAGAAAATGGTGTGTGCTCCCTAGTTAAAAATTTTCTTGCTGATTTAATTCAAAACCATAATAGGACAAATTCTAACTAAGCCTTTTTTTTTAAGATTTTATTTATTTATTTACTTATGAGAGACAGACAGAGAGAGAGAGAGAGAGAGAGAGAGGCGCAGAGACACAGGTAGAGGGAAAAGCAGGCTCTATGCAGGGAGCCTGACGTGGGACTTGATCCCGGGTCTCCAGGATCACATCCTGAGCTGAAGGTGGCGCTAAACCACTGAGCCACCGGGGCTGCCCTTAGCCTTTAAATGCTGTTTTTCCAGATTTAAAATATAGAATAAAAGCCTTCGATCTTGCCATTCAGGCATTAAACAAAACAAAAATAATTTAAAGAAAGAAACAAATCCAGGCACTCAGTTAAGTGTCTCCCTTCAGCACAGGTCATGATCTCAGGGTCTTGGGATTGAACCCCATGTTGGGATCCCCACTCAGCAGGGAATCTGCTTCTTCCTCTCTCAAACAAACAAACAAACAAACAAACAAACTTTAAAAAAATCCATTAAGAAAAAGGATTAAACAGACCAATTTCCAAAATGGCAACCAAATAGCAAGCCAGAATCTACTGGATAGGGCCAACCAGAGACAGTCTAAAGCATCATGAAGCATATGCTCAGATAATAGCTGTTTTTTTGGACAGAGTGTTAAATGCTCACATGTTCAATGTTCAGAGTGTTAATATTCAGATGGAGTATTTTATGGAGTCATAAATATATCCAAAAGCAAGTTATGGAATTGCATGTGTAATACCCCATTTCTCCAAGTGTGTACAAAGGAGCAAAGTCTACAACAATCTATACAATCTCATATCTTCTAATTTATTTTGTAAAAGATTTTATTTATTTATCTGAGAGAGAGCGAGCGAGCACAAGCAGGGGAGAGGAGTGGCGAGAAAGAGAGAAGAAAACTCTCTGCTGAGCAGGGATCCTACGTGGGGCTCAATCCCAGCATCCCCAGATCATGACCTGAGCCGAAGGCAGTCGCTTAACTGACTGAGCCACCCAGGCACCTCTGATCTTTTTTTTTTTTTTTAAACAAAAGATACAAAATAAACTTATTTTCTGATTAAGTTTTTTTTCCATTTTAGAAAACAACATGCAAGTTAAAAATGTGGTATTCATATCACAGATCAATTCACATATGACTTAAGGCTGTGTGCTTCTTGACATAAAGGAACTTTGTCAGCCTCATTCAGTACCAGATCCCAAAAGACACTTTACTAGATGGGCAGCTGGAGAATGAAGAACAGAAATATAGAAGGCTTCTTGAGAGAAGCGGTCCCTTCTCTGGTGTCTCGAAATAAAGAAGGAAGAGGGGCTCAGGCCAACAGCAAAAGTGCTCAGATGAGGACCCGTGAATGATGGTGAGCAGGAGCAATGGATCCTGACATGGAACAAAGGCAGGGGGGCAGAGCCAGGGGAGACCAGGAATTTTAGAAGAGGTACGAAGGAAAGTAGAGTTGAAGGAAGGCGTGTGACGGAGAGTAACAGTAGTTTCCTAGGACAAGGTCACTGTCTGTGCTCACACCTGCCTCAGAGACCTAACTCTTCCATCACTCCCCTCCCCAGGAGAACTGACCCCAGACTGGCTCCTTACACACCAGTGTCATGCTCAGGACCCCGAGTGCCAAGAGGTGGCCAGGCACCCTTAGTTTGGCCTGGCTGGGAAAGCCCTACCCAAATAAAGTCAGCGGTAATCAGGCCCATCCGATGCTCTTGCTCTCTGCCATTCAACCGCAGTCAGCAAGTCAGTGGCAGAGAAAGCAGACAGACCTGGGGTGAACATTTTCAATGACCTATCAGAACTGGGGCGCCTGGCTGGCTCAGGTGCTAGAACATGCAACTCCTGATCTCAGGGTCATGAGTTCAAGTCTCATGGGGGGTGTAGAGTTCACTTAAAAATAAATAAATATTTAGGGATCCCTGGCTGGCTCAGCGGTTTAGCGCCTGCCTTTGGCCCAGGGCATGATCCTGGGGTCCTGGGACTGAGTCCCGCATTGGGCTCCCCGCACGGAGCCTGCTTCTCCCTCTGCCTGTGTCTCTGCCTCTCTCTCTCTGTCTCTCATGAATAAATAAAATCATAAATAAATAAATAGAAAGAAAGACCCCATCAAAATATATTTATAATATGTCTAACCGTATCTCTAGCAGAAAACCACATGACTGCAACTTTCCTAAGCATTCTTTCATGATTCTTCTGACCTCTAAGAGCTGCTTTTTGGGTATGCGATCACAGAAAATACCTAAGTGCACACACCGCAGAGTCTGAATGTTGCCCTGCTCCTGTGCGCGGCTGTTTAACAGTGAAATGTGGGTTGTCCCACGAGGGCCTCTCACTAGGGCATTCCTGACAGCGGAAGACGGTTTCCCACTGCAAACAAGTGAGGCCGCAACGTTCTCAACATGCTCTCCCTTGCAGCCTACTCACTTTAAAACAGTATTTTCTTCAGCCAGTGTTCTCTTCTTGGAAGCAACCAAGCAGAGCGTCCGCTTTTATTAAGTCAACTACCTTCCTTCACCATGGTTTCTGACTTCCCCTCGGGTCCTGGACCAGACTTGCTCCTGGAATTCTTTCAGGTCCTTGGCTATAGGAGACGGACCCAGGTGCCACGTGCTACCCTGCACGGCGGGGTCACGACGGCCCCTGGGCCCTGCCAAGTTTTGGGGCCCAAGTTCTGAGGCTTGGTCAGTGCTCTAAGTCCCCGCCAGCAAAGCCCATCAGACTGTACCTGTCCATGACCAGGCCCAGGTGGCAGAGGCTGAAGCACTCGGCAACCTCGGGTCAGAAGACGCCAACATGAACCTAGGCAGAACTCAGTCCTCTTCCAGACGTGATTTGTTCACAGTCCAGTCTATGAAGGGAGGGCACGGGATGCTCTTGACTGGGCGGCTAGAAAGAAAAGCTGAGTCCCATATATTCAGCTCAAGTAAAACCCCCGAGATTCACGAGGCCCTGCCGCTTGGCTCCCCAGGGTTCCCTCCAAGGCCTGGCTCACCCCTCTTGCTGCAGACCCACAAGAACCCCTGTGTCTGCTCCTGGCAACTGAGAGCTAACCAACCCTGCAGGGCTGGGTGCAGCCTTGGGAGCAGCCCACCCGGCCAGTCACACAGGCAGCTCGGTGCACACATCCTGACAGGAACTCCTAGACGGAGGCTGTATCAGGTTATCTGCACCAACCCCTACTACCCATCACACATCATCAATTGTTTGACAGATGCTCTGAGCGGGGCTGAAAATTTTTAATTTCAACGACATGGGAGCTCTTGTCAAAATGAGTCAGCAAATTACATTTTTATCTGTCTTCATTCATTCAGTCATGTAGTACTGAATACATCATCATCTGCATACCTCACAGAGGACCACACAAGATGCTGGGAGGCTCTACACACACATGTGTTTATTAATTCAAAATATATCCATTTAAAACACTGTATCTGGAAAATTGAAGTTAAAGTTTACATTTTTTTTGCTTTATTTGGTCTTATTTAAAAATACACGTTCCCATCTAGCTTAATATCACAGCTAAGCCATGTTGCAAATATGTTTCCCAATTAAATAACCAAGACATACACTGCTGCATATAGTACTTTTGTGCCAGTTAGAAACAGATCTAGTCTGGGTGTGGGCTTGGCCTGGTAAGAGGATAGCAAATTAAAAATGGCATGCGCACACACACCCAGGGCTGATCAATTGGAAAGAGGCAATCTTCCTCCCGAGGGCACTGCCCAGTGCCAGGGCATGTGTCTTGGCAAGCGCAGCATGCAGGCTGGATCTCAGCCCCGCTAAACTTCTCAGTTAGATCTACTGTGCAGGACACAACCTGCCCAAATGTACAAAGTAGCTCTGGACAATGGAGATTTACAGCAGGATGATGAAGACTTTCTTTGTTGCTCCAGGACAATAATATTGCTGAACCAATCTGGCTAAATCCCATATATGGCTGGTCTTAATAATCTGTGGGCTAAGTATTAAGAAGTTAACTGTTGCAGTCAGGCTCATGATCTCATGGGTCGTGGGACAAGTCCGGCGTCTAGCTCTGTGCTCAGAGCGGAGTCTGCTTGGAACAAACTCTAATAAACAAATATATCTTTAAAAAGAAAAGAAGTTTACTGTTGCAAACAGGTACAATTTATTTTAAAAATTTTAACTTTGGGGGATCCCTGGGTGGCGCAGCGGTTTGGCGCCTGCCTTTGGCCCAGGGCGCGATCCTGGAGACCCGGGATCGAATCCCACGTCAGGCTCCCGGTGCATGGAGCCTGCTTCTCCCTCTGCCTGTGTCTCTGCCTCTCTCTATCTCTCTGTGACTATCATAAATAAATTAAAAAAATAATAAAATAAAATAAAATAAAAATTTTAACTTTGTTTTCATTTATATTGATCTGGGCTGAGACACAATGGCAGATTTTACAGTCCATCAAAAAAAAAAAAAAATGGGGATCCCTGGGTGGCTCAGCGTTTTAGCGCCTGCCTTTGGCCCAGGGTGTGATCCTGGAGTACCGGGATCAAGTCTCATCTCAGGCTCCCTGCATGGTGCCTGCTTCTCCCTCTGCCTGTGTCTCTGCTTCTCTCTGTGTCTCTCATGAATAAATAAATAAAATCTTAAAAAAAAAAAAAAAAGTGCTGCAGTCCTCTTACAGAATTCTGTAGAACTAGAAACAGAGAAGGGGCTCCACAAAGCACTGACCCTATTGGGCACCCCCAGACTTACCTCAATCTGGTAATTTGTCATTCTTTGTGGGTTTCACTCATCTAGTTAGCTTGGTAGCCCCTGGGGCCCCCAAAGTCCCACCCCAACAGCTGAGGCTTTTCCAAACCATCTAGTAAAGGTGAGGCACATGCAGTGTCTCCTCAACTATCTCACCAAAACCACCTTGAACACCACAAGACCAGTAACACCCTCATTACCCCTCCAACATTCACCATCACACATTTCAGGACTGTGCAAAAGAGCCATGCGTATGTGTTCTGTTCCTCTATGACAAATGGGGGGTCTTTTTTCCCAGTTTCAGCTCCAAAACCATACTCCAAAAGAAGACAGACCAACTTGCTAGCAGATTTTCCTAATCTCAGTTTATTATCAGAGAATTTAAGGGATCAAAAGGCAATTTTATTGCTACCAACATTTGGGTTTTGTTATAATTCAAACTTTAGAGCCACCAAATCAACTGCATGTCCTAGGACGTTCACTTAGGCAGTTTGCCTGGGCTGGTTAGGTAACCTCCACCTTATTGTTTTTTTAAGATTTTATTTATTTATTCATGAGAGACAGAGTCGGCGGGGGGGGGGGGGGGGGGGGGGGGGGCAGAGACATAGGCAGAGAGAGAAGCAGAGAAAGAAGCAGGCTCCACGCAGGGAGCCCAATGTGGGACTTGATCCCAGACTACAGGATCACGCCCTGGGCCAAAGGCAGGTGCTCAACCGCTGAGCCCCAGGCATCCCAATAACGTCCACTTTAAACAGGACATGGCAGGCAAAGACCTGATTTGTCCTATATGGTCTTTACTGAACTACTGGCCTAAAAGTGCCCGAGAGTATTTACTACTCATCCTCTCCCCCATAATCACAGAAAGGGTAAGAAAGATCATCGGAATTCAAAGAGCTGTTACACAACGGGTTTTCACAGAGGGGAAGCAGCTAAGTCAGGAGGAAAGAATGTCAGCCTGAGGCTCAGGTCCCAGGGCCACCAATAAACTGGGTAGCCACAGGTAAGCCACAACTTCTCTAGGAGTCAGATTCATCACCCATAAAACAGAAGAGGGGCACACACGAACGGCTTCAAGTTTCCTTCTAGCATAAAATTCTGCTTTTTCTGGATCTTAAGGTGTTTTGAGCCATCTTGAACCTCTATTATTGATTTATATATCATGCTCTCACCTATCTATGGATTTAAGTGTATCTATCTCTCTCCACCAATTCATATGCTAATGATGGTATCTAGAGATGATGCCTTTGGGAGGTAATTAGGGTTGATGAAATCATAAGGATGGAGCCCTCATGATGAGATTTAGTGTCCTTTTAAGAAGAGAAAGAAAGATCTCTCTCTCTGTCCATGCATGCACAAAGAGGCCAGGTGAGCACATGCAAGATGGCTGTCAACTACAATCCAAGAGAAAAGACCTCAGAATGAACCATACTGTAGGTACCCTGACCTTAGTTAGCCCAGCCTCCAGAACTGTGAGCAATAAAACTGAAGACATACCCTCAACATGAATTAGTTGTTTTTCATTTCTTCCTGGATCTGGGGTTGGTTCCAAATTCACTAATACATCAAATTGAACTTGGGTAAACTGGTAAGTGCTTACCAAGCAACCAACTGAGTCTTTTGGCTTGCAGGTGTTTATAGACTTATTACAATAAACTGTAAGTATACCCAAATCCGTTCAGAAATTCAGAGTGTCTGGCTAGGTCAGTCAGAGGAACTTGAGACTTGATTTCTGGGTTGTGAGTTTGAGACCCACATTGGGCGCAGAGATTACTTAAACAAATAAAACTTAGGGCACCTGGGTGGCTCATCAGTTGGGCATCTGCCTTTGGCTCAGGTTGTGATCTCAGGATCCTGGGACTGAGTCCCGTATCGGGCTTCCTGCTCAGCAGAGAATCTTCTTCTCTCTCTAATCTTCTCACCTGCTCATGATCTCTCTTAAGAAAGAACATCTTCTAAACTAAATAAATAAATGCAACTTAAAAAAATAAATTTTAAATAAATTTTTAAAAGGAATGCCAGAGGGGCATCTGGGTGGCATAGCTGGTTAAGCATTCAACACTCGGTTTCAGCTCAGGTTGTGATCTCAGGGTCATGAGATTAGGCCCCACATTGGGCTCCGTGCTCAGCTCATGGAGTCTGCTTGAGATTTTCCCTCTCCTTCTGCTCCTTCCTCTCTCTCTCTCTCTCTCTCTCAAATAAATAAATATTTTTAAAAAAGGAAAGCAAGCAAGCAAGCAGAAAGTCCGGAGAATGAGGGACACACATAGAATGAGCTGGTATTTCATCCCAGGGCATCAGAGGATAGCACAGGACACCAATCAGAACAAAGAAAACCCAGTGGGCACGGCAGGGCCAGGAGGAAGGGTAGGGGAAAGGAGATAGGGAAAAGGATATAGGACCCTCCCTTACCCCAGCCCACTCACTGCTGGGGTATCTTCTGGGCAAAGGGCTAGAGTGCCTTTGCAGTATCAGTGCATTACTGGGGAGAACGAGGAGCTTCCAGCCAGGATGAGGTGGCTGACCTAGGTAAAGAGAATCTGAAATGCAAGAGTGACTCAACTAAAACCTAGCTAGATGAGTGAGGACCTGTGGGCACGAAGGAGAACAGCTAGCATTCGCTGGGTGCTTCTCTTAGCCAGGTTCTACACTAGGCACTTTCCATTCAACCTCACACCAACACTGTGGTGGCAGGTAGTCCTCTTACCTGTACTGCTTGCTGCTCTGGCCTGACTCAGGCCTCTAAAGACCAGGCTGAGGACGAACGGGCATGGCCCTAAGTGTAGGTGATCAAGATCTATTTCTCTGAATGAAAGTGACCAGAGAAAAACAAAAAAACAACAAAGAAATCCAGAGTGCAGTACAGAAAGCCGTGAGGGATGCTCTTCCAGAGACCCCACAGCGCAACTGGAGGAGGGGAGGACATGGAGAAAAAGGGAAAGGGCCTAACATGAATGGGCTGGATTCTTAGGGACCAAAAGGGTTAGTGAGTATTTTCAATGCAAGAATGGGCCTTGTTAGAATATAACTTTCCAAGTTATACGATTCTATGGGATTTGTGCCTTTTATGGCCTTTGATATATTCTGCAACTCTATTAAGTTGTACAAAACTGATACACAGTGCAAATGATTCTTGTCTTTAGACAGGCAAATTGTCTGGTGGAGAGACAAGTGATCCAGTGATCCCCCTCAAAGCTAAAGTTGTACCTGTTTTGTTTTGTTTTTTAAGATTTTATTTATTTATTCATGAGAGACAGAGAGAGAGAGAGAGAGAGAGGCAGAGACACAGACTGAGGGAGAAGCAGGCTGCATGCAGGGAGCCCGACGTGGGACTTGATCCTGGGTCTCCAGGATCATGCCCTGGGCTGAAGGCGGTGCTAAACCGCTGAGCCACCCGGGCTGCCCCATTCTTTTATATTTGTATGTCCAGAGGTTAACAATTGTTTTTACCCCAAATACTTTGACATGACAGCTCAAGCAAACAGGAGGATAATCAAGCCTTGATTTTTCCCTGTCTACCCTTCCTCCACCAGCAAACAGCCTCCAGCTTCCTCACGACTTTTACTGGTTCTGATCTCAGAAATTCCTAAATTTCAGTGGTAATCCAAGAAAATAAAAGAGAGGGCCTAAGAGGCTCCCTTTTATAATGACACCAACACCTCTCCAGACTCTGACAGAGGTGATCCATTCACTGTGGAAGAATCGGGAACCACAGGGCCTGTCCACACTGTCACACCTACCAGGAGCAGCACTAGCAGAAGAAGGGAAATAGAAATGGACTAAGTCCCTGCAGGATGGGAAAGATGAATGATGTTGGAACAGGCCTCAAAACCTGCCTAACGGTTACAGAAATACACACACACACACACACATACACACGAGGGGGTTCCAGGTATGGTCTCTGAAGGTTGGCTGCAGAGCTCCCCCTAACTAGCCATGAGGACTGTGAGCAAGTCCGTGATATCACAAAGCCTGTTCCCTCATCTGTAAAGCATCTGCTTCATAGGACTGCTGTGGACGTTAAATGAGAGAACACATGTAAAACACTGAGCAGTCTGGCACATGGTAAATGCGCAATAAATGTTAGCTTAGATAGTTTTCTGACTGAGAATGAACTGAATATAATGTAAAATAAAAACAAGGACTATAATAAAACATAATTGCCACCTATAAATCCCATTTCTCCCATCCTTTCCACTCCCATTGCCAAGAGGCCAACTGGGTCTTCATTTTTCACCTGAATTACTCAATATCTCCTATCACCCAGCTGGTCTCATCTCATCCTTCTCAAAGCCATTCCTCACCCCCTTTAACCTAGAGACAGCAAGGAGAAATATGAGAACCACACAAGTGATTTTATTTTCTAACAGCCAGATTTTTTAAAAGTCAAAAGAAACAGGCAGAATTTTTATAGTATACTCAATTATATCCAAAGTATTATTTTGACATGTAATTAATATAAAAAAATTGAGATTAAAAAAAATTTTTTATTTATTCATTTGAGAGAGAGAGCAAGAGAGCTTAAGCAGAAGGAGAAGGAGAAGCAGGCTCCCCACGGAGCAGGGAGCCTAACATGGGGCTCGATCCCAGGACCCCAGGATCACGACCTGAGTCGAAGGCAGATGCCCAACCACCTGAGCCACCCAGGCGTCCCCAAAATTGAGATATTTTATATTCTTTCTTTTCCTGTTACAGCTTCCAAATCTAGCATGTATTTTACACTTAACGCACATCTCAATTCATACTATCCACATTTCAAGTAGCCTCAGGTCCAACCGCTCCTCATCTCTTTCAAAAAATTCAAATTCATTGGTCTAACAAATCAGGCCCATTCCAACCTGGGTCCTCATCCCCTTGCATACCTGTGCCGAGGCTTACCCCTCCTCCTCACCCTCCCTCTTTTGCTGGGATTTGCCTCCCAACTCCCAGCACCAGGACCACAGGACACACCACACCTTACGCTGGCCACTGGCTGGCTATTCAACACTCAACTTGTGAAGTGCCCGTTCCCACAAGGGCTCCCTTGCCAAGCTGTCCCAAGCCTCTAGGAGAGAGTCCTTGGCTCTGGTGGCAAGAACAGTTTGTGTGCTTTTCCACTCCATACCAAGTCTCACTCCTAAGCAGGCTGTGAGCCCATCGGAGGCAACGATTTTAGTCCTGTTTATGCATAACAGTCCCTGACCCAGCTGAGGATTTCAAATATACATAAAGCACACTTTTTTTTTTTTTAAGGGGAGAATATGTTAGGACTTTCACCATTTAGCTACTGCTCTTGATCTAACTCTACAGTCATTCAGCCAACTCTGTAAGCATACACATGTACCAAGTTTGAACCACAAATGGTTTAGACAAAGTAGGCAAGCTGAAGAAGCAACTACCGCTGGGACAGCCATTGTTCCTGGGGCTTGCATTGTTGGGTTTTTTTTTTTTCATTGGCACAAAAATCTTTTAGCCTTAAACTGTTTTTCATAGCTGTGCTGGAATAAACGGGAAACCACAAAAATGAAGGCTTCCACTGCGCCAGTCATCAAATTGTAGTGGTAAGAAAGAAGCCATCCAAAACTATCCACATCTGATTGAACTCTAAACATTTTAAGTGTTTATTAACCCATATAATTCCCAAATTTAACCAATCATTTGAAATGCTCAAAGACAAAAATTCTGGGTTTCAGTATTTCCTATGACCCCCTCCAGCCTCCAGAAGATCCAGGCCTCCCTGCCCAGGGCCCCATGGAACTGCTGTTCTTTTATTTTAATCAGAGAGCTTCACGAAGACAACCACTAGGACCCTCAGCTTCAATCCTAGTTACAACTTTTTCTTTATACATGTTAAGTGTCTGCTCTGAGGGCTCTCAAAAGATGCTGACTTGGAGGATCCTGAGGGATCCTCCCTCTCTCAACATGTTTATCAGAAAGTAGACAACTTCGATAATAATCGGAGAACCCCTGGTTTTCATCTTACAATTTCCTAAGCTAAAAGCTTGGCAAGGTCTCTTATGGTTTCCCCTCCTTTTACAAAAATCTGCCTTCTAAGCAAAAGCTTCTGTTTCCTAGTAGCAGTAGATACCCTTTTAAAACTCACGGTTTAAAAAAAGAAAAAAGAATTACAGTGGCATTTTGTTTCCATACTTTTCTCCCCAATATTTTCCACTCAGAACCAAATCCAGAAGCTTATTTATGAATACACAAATATAGGTTATTTTTCGCTTGTAGAGTCTATGTTTTCAAATAGTTTGACCTTATAAGCTACATTAAGTAATACTCCCTTATTTTCCTCTTTTTTATTAAATGGGTATGCATATGCAACGGGCTGCTGAGTGCCTTGCTATGTGCCAGGTACCTTTTTTTTTTTTTTTTTTTTAAGATTTTATTTATTGGGATCCCCGGATGGCTCAGCGGTTTAGTGCTGGCCTTTGGCCCAGGGCATGGTCCCAGAGTCCCGGGATCGAGTCCCACATCAGGCTTCCTGCATGACTCAGGACTTGATCCCAGGACCCTGGATCACAACCTCAGCCGAAGGAAGATGCTCAACCACTGAGCCACTCAGGCATCCCACAGGCACTGATTCAGACCTTGGGGATATACCAGGAAACAACACAAACACTGCTACTGTCATAGAGTTGAAGTTCTAGTTGGATGGTAAAAGCTACAAATCAAAAATGAGCAGGGAGAGGGGATAACGAGTGGTCAGGGAAGGTCTCTTCTGAACAGAACAGAAGAACAACAGTGCTGAAGAACAGAGCTAAGTGACATTTTTTTGGCAGAGAGCAGAGGATGGCAAGAATAAGTCTCAAATGCAAAGACTCTGAGGCAGGAGTGTTACTCAAAATGTCAATCAAAGCTTCTGATCAACATAAAATAATCAGGACCATAAAACCAACCCAAAAATAAATTGGCCTGATTACTATTTAATGCAGTTATATGAGTCTTTTGGAAATATAATTAGTACCTAGCCCCATAGTCTCTCAATCTCCCACTTCTACGTTAATAAACTCTAGGGCTCCCGGGAGACCCCACTCTGAAAAACAGTGACAAACACCACTATTTCACGTGTGGACACAAGACCGCACATGAGAGATGCTGAGATGAACACTGGACCCCCCTTGAGTGAGAATTTTTCACACAAAAATCTTCACCATCAAGAAGATAAATTGCATAAAAATAAAGCAAAGTTTCCCAAAGGAGGTATTGCTTTCTCAATGCTGTACCCTTCCCCTCATCTGTCCCTTCTTCAGCCAGCTGCAGGCCTGCTCCCAGCCCTGGACCACTTTGAACGGAGCCTTTGAAAGTTTAAATTGGCTTTCAGCCACCACACAAGATGCTGAGGCCATCCCCTTGTCTGGGGGTGCCTTGTTCTTTCATTCTCTACCTCTCCCGGTCTATCCTTCTTCCTCCTGGGCCCTCTGAAGTCCCACCTCGCCAATGAATCCAAATCCCAGCTCATCTCGCCCTGCTTTTTACTTCTCTCACACAAACACACAGCCTGTCCCCCGGGATAATCTCATTTTCCAAACAAAAAGATCAGGACCCGTTGTTTAAGTACATGGGTACTTACAGGAATCACTCTAATTCCAATGCTTGGAATAGCTCGTAATTTCAAGCAATCTCAGGGTGCCTGGGTGGCTCAGTTGGTTAAGTGTATGCCTTCAGCTCAGGTCCTGATCTCAGGATCCTGAGATCGAGTCCTGCATCAGGGCTCTCGCTCGGCGGGGAGCCTGCTTTTCCCTCTCCCTCTGCCTGCTGTTCCCCCTCCTTGTGCTCTCTGCCAAATAAATAAATAAAATCTTTTTTTAAAAAGTAATATCAATTTTTTTTAACTTAAGATGTACTTCTATATCATCTGATAGGACAGCACAGGACATTGAGACCATCTGGAAAAATTCAGGATCTGTGATCACAGTCACAGGCCTTTCACTACAGCTCTATTCTCTAACAAACAACTCAATTTTCCATAGAAATCGGACATTATCCTACAAAAGGATTCGAAGCTACTTCCAGCAACAAGGATACAGAGGCAGTGACAGCTGAGGGGCCGAAGGCCAGAATACTGGCATTTCCAGGTTATTTCAAGAGCATATGGAGTTAGCAGGACCACCGTGCAAAACAATTAGCCTTGGCTGCCACACAGACCTCAGCCCTTTGTGCGGTGGACTACACAAGGGCCATAGCTCAGGTACTTCCAGAACTCCCTCCAGGCTGGAAAGATGCCTCTCCTGAGCACCCAAGTCAGCATCCATTTTACCAGGAGGGAGAGCATCACATATTGGGCAGGGCATATCCACTCCCGTCTTACCTCCATCCTCTGAAGTGCCATAACCTGGGAAAGGCTCAGACAGCTTTCCAAATATGAAAAAAAGGTCCTCCTCCAGGGCCATTGAGGAAGAATTGATTTTACCCTGTAACTCTGGAGGATCCAGAAGGTCTTACTGAGTTCACTGTTCCCCAATGGTAAGTACTTGGGGGTCAGCATGCTGGAGAACTCAGACCTTCAGGCATATTGTAGAGAAAGACTGACCAAGAACATAGTTTTTTTAATCTTCAGAAATTTAATGATACTGCCCTTTTTTTTCCAAGGAGATCTGTTTTTTGTTTTGTTGTTTTGTTTTTTAGGAGATCTGTTTTATTTCTTAGTATGACTTTCCTGCCACAAGTAAGCATTATTCTACTCTTAAAATCATGCTTCCAATACTTGCCACTTCCTGGTTTCCTGGACAAAGATTAACTAATATTATCTCAGTTGTGACAAGCTTTTTTTTTTTTTTTTGCATATTTTTTATTGGAGTTCGATTTGCCAACATATAGCATAACACCCAGTGCTCAACCCATCAAGTGCCTCCCTCCGTGCCCATCCCATCCCGCTGCCCACCTCCCTTTCCACTACCCCTGGTTTGTTTCCCAGAGTTAGGAGTCTGCCCTTTGATCCAGTAAAAGCATTCCTTAAAATGAGACAAAAAATAGTAACAAATCAAAAGAAGGGTGCAGGACATTTACTGAGCATTCTTCTTCACAGCCAAAAATTGGAAGCCATGATCTTATTGAGCCTTTGGAAGGAGACACTCTAAAGATTTTTTCATTTGATCTGTCATACTGAGATTTCTTTTTTCCTCATTCCTTCCATGTATAATTATTTTAAAGGGAGATATAACTGACATATAACAATTTATCAGTTTCAGGTGTACAACACAATGATATGATATTTGTTTATATTGGGAAATGATCACCACAATAACTCTAGTTAATAGGTGTCACCATCGTGGCTCAGTCGGTTAAGTATCTGCCTTTGGCTCAGGTCATGATCTCAGAGTCCTGGGTTGATACCTTCATCAGGCTCTCCCTCTCCCTCTGCCCCTCCCTACCGTTTGTGCGCGCTCGCGTTCTCTCTCTCTCACTTGCTCTCGCAAATAAATAAAATCTTTTTTTTTAAAAAATGTGTCATCATCCATAGCTGTAAAATTTTTTTCTCGTGATGAAAACTTTTAAGATCTACTCCCTTCCACCTTTCAAATAAGCAATACAGGATTATTAACAATAACCACCATGCTATAGCACATTACAACCCCATATAATGTTTTTACTAATAAAATGAGGGTAAATGCCTCTCAAATGAAAGAAATTTTTCCTTTAGCAAATAAATAAATTAAGTGCCTGCTATCATGCAGAATGCTTGCGTTTTTCTAACAGGAAAAGCTATTGAAAAAATGTTTAAGCTTTAAGTTTTTTCAAGAGTTCTTTGTTATCTAAATCATTCTCCCCAAGGGCCTCCAAATTACAAGGTAAGTAAAAGTAAATTAAAGGTTATGGTCAATATATTAGCGTTCAGGTTAAGGTATGTTAAGGTAGAGCTAATAACAGCTAACGTTTTAATAATTTTTTTTAAGAATTTTTGAATAGAAGATATTTGCATGTGGCATACAATTCAAAAGTATGAAAAGTCATACAGTAAAAATAAGTCTCCCTTCTACCCTGGCCCATCAGTTTTCCCAACTTGTGTCATTTCAGACATTATATATTCTATAGTGCCAACATGTTTGTGACACTTTGTATGTGAGACACTTTGCTCAGGATTTTGTATGCTAGGCTCATCAGTGCAGGTAGCACTATCAGTCCCAATTTATATGTGAAGAGACCTGCTCGTGGCATGAAGTGAACAACTGGCCAAATGTCTTCTCATACCATCAGAACCTGTCCCCATCTTCCCACTCCCCAACACATACACACACACCCCTTTTTTTTTTTTTTTTTTTACACACACACCCTTAAAGGTCACCATTGCTTTGTCTGGCTGATTTGACTTTCCATATAAACTTTATAATCGGGGGCACGTGGCTGGCTCAGCCGGTAAAGCATGGTACTTTTGATTTTGAGGCTGTGGGTTTGAGCCCCCACAGTGGGTATAGACATTACTTAAAAAAATAAAATCCTTGGGGATCCCTGGGTGGCGCAGCGGTTTAGCGCCTGCCTTTGGCCCAGGGCGCGATCTTGGAGACCCGGGATCGAGTCCCACGTCGGGCTCCCGGTGCATGGAGCCTGCTTCTCCCTCTGCCTATGTCTCTGCCTCTCTCTCTCTCTCTGACTATCATAAATAAATAAAAATTTAAAAATAATAATAAAATAAAATAAAATCCTTGGGGAATCCCTGGGTGGCTCAGCGGTTTAGCACCTGCCTTTGGCCCGGGGGCGTGATCCTGAGGTCCCCAGATTGAGTCCTGCATCAGGCTCTCTGCGTGGAGCCTGCTTCTCCCTCTGCCTATGTCTCTGTCTCTCTCTCTCTCTCTCATGAATAAATAAATAAAATCTTATAAATTTTTTGTTTTTTTTAATCTTATAAATTAATAAATAGATAAATAAAATCCTTTAAAAAAAAACACAACAACTTAAGAATCAGTTTGTCTCTACCTAAAAAAATCTTGCAGGGATTTGGGGATTGTGTTAAATCTACAGACCGCATTGTGGAGAATACAAATACTGCGCCTTCTAAACCATGAACATAGTATATCTGTCCACTTATTTAGGTTGTCTTTTAATTTCTTTCTTCAATGTTTTGCAATTTTCAGTGTGCAGATTCTGTACATATTTCATTAAATGTATACCTAAGTATTGCATTCCTTTCAGAGCTATTGTAACTGTCAGGGGGTTTTGTTTGTTTTTTCCTGTTTCTGGCAATTTATTGTTTTTATTGCAGGGATACAGAAATAATGATTTTTGTGTGTTAATCTTGTATTTTACAACTGTGCTAACTCACTTCTTAGTTTTAGGAGCTTTTTCTATAGATTCCCATTGGATTGTCTGCACAGACAATCATGCCATCTGCAAATAGGGACAGTTGTTCTTTCTTTCCAGTCTGTATGCCTTCCACTTATTTTCCCTGCACTGGCTAGCACTTCTAGTATAATGTTGAATATCAGTGGCAAGAGCAGAGATCACTGCTTTGTTCCCCATCTTAGGGGGAAAGCTTTCATTTTCACCACCAAGTATGTTAGCTATAGATTTTTGGTAGATGACCTTTTTTGGGGTTAAGAAAGTTCCCTTCTCTTCCTAGTTTGTTGGCAGCATTTAGCATGAATGAAAGTCGAGTTCTGTGAAGCATTTTTTCTCCAGCCATTGACATAATTATGTGTATTTTGCTATTTAAGCTGCATATGGTGGATTACATCTATTGATTTTGGAAAACGTAATCAGTATTTTATACTTGGGATAAATCACAATTGGTGGTGGCTTACTATTCTTTTTACATAATATTGCTGGGTTGGATTTCCTAGTATTTTGTTGATGATTTTTGTGTCTGTGTTAATGAGAACAACTGGTCTGTAGTATTCTTTTCTTGAACTTTGTCTGGTTTTATAAAATGGATGTGTACTTACACTTTCCTGAGGTCTGGGATGATAATTTTACTATTTTGAACATCATAAAAGTCAAAAGAGTAGTTTTAACTTTGCCCTTCTGTTAGAATTAATTTGCTTTTAAGTCCTTGGCCCAGAAGACAACTTCCAAAGCTAACCATAATTTCCTAAGTAAAAATTAGACTGTTTTACAAGGAGCTACTTTAAGGTAGATATGAAAATCCAGAGCAGTGAAACCTCCTACTTCACCTGCAGGCCCTGTCATATCCTCCCCAAGAGCAGGAATGGTGAGGGGCTGTGTCCAATTGGCTTGAAGTAAAATAAAAGATAAGTCATTACTCAACCCTGAAATGTAAATACTCATGTTTGCCTTTGAAATACATAGGAAAGCACCTATCAGACATTGACTTCCTAGTTCCTACAATTCCTAAAATGCCTGGTCATTATTACCCACATGATACTATAGAGGAAACCAAGATAAGGAGAGGGTTAAGAGATTTCAAGATCAGCAGAACTAAAATTTGAATTTAAACACCTCTTATCACTCAATTAGGTTATAAAAAGTTCTAAACAAAGGCAATGTTTAGAAAATAATCAGAAGGTCAATCAGGCATGGGAGAGGCTTAAGAAAAGGATCTGAGGCAAAAGAGCTCCCTGAGAGGTCTCTTTAGAACTGAAATGCTAAGGGTATCTCTTGAGGCCCAGCTGGTTAAGCTTACACGTCTGCCTTTAGCTCAGGTCATGATCCTGGGACTTGCTTAGTGGGAGTCTGTTTCTCCCTCTCCCTCTGACTCTGCCCCTCCCCTCACTCGTGCTTTCCTCGCTCTCTCAAATTAATTAATCAATCAATTAATTAATTAATTAAATCTTTATTAAAAAAACAACTGAAAGGCTGAATCTCTTCTTGGCACTTCTGAGAACGCCCATCCCCTCACTGAGGGAAGTAGACAGATCTGCTGGGTGAGGAGCAGGACACCATACAGGAGTTGCACACTTGCACAATGGCCACCGAGAAATCGAAACCCTTGTAAGTCTCTTAAGTTTACAAAGTCACCCAAACCATCAGCAGGCTGCCAAAGACCACAGAAATGTCCTTTGACTCAAGGTTGCCTGCTCTGTAGAACTCAAAATGATGTGTTCAAGGAAGCAGTAAATAGCACCAGACTGCCTGGGTTCAAACCCCAGCACTACCACCACCGACTAGCCATGAGATCTTGAATGAGACACAAGCTGTGTGTCTCAATTTCCTCATCCATAAAATGGGGGTAGTAACAGTAGAGTAAGCTCTCATTAAATGACACCTGCTGTTATTATCATTCAGAAAGTCTTGGCCAGTCCAGGGCCTGTCCTCTTCTGACCCTGTCCCTAAATCATGGTATAAATGGCAGTATGCCATTCCCCAACCATCCATCCCCCCAACCCAAGAGCAAAAGACTGCTTCGACCAAGCTGAAGAAAAAAACCAAAAGGCCTATATTACCTATTTCATTAAATGATGTCTGGGAGCTAAAAACCAATAAGCACTCCAGAATCCACATTCATAGGAAAGAAGTATTTACATCAATAGCTTAAACCAAGTCTTTTTCCACAGAAAGAAGTATATCTTAATGTTTTATATAACTAGGAGACATTCTCCCCAACCAAGAGACAGGTATAAGTTCCATTTTTAAAAATGTAATCTATGAAAATACACTAATTTTCATATTTCAGATTAGTTTTACTATCAAAAACATTCCATTTAAAATACCAATTTAACTTTTAAATTACTAGGAAGTTGGGGTGCCTGGGTGGCTCAGTCAATTAAGCTACTGACTCTGGATTTTGGCTCAGGTCATGATCTCAGGGTCGTGAGTAAGTCTTCAGGCTCCAAGCTCAATGCGGAGTCTGCTTCTCTCTGTCTCTCCCTCTTCCTCTGCCCCTCTCACTTTCTCTCTCTCTCTCTCTCTCAAAAAAATAAATCTCTAAAAATAAATAAATAAATCACTAGGAAGTAAACTATCTTTAACTCAAATATATAATTGTAATTTGGGGATGGCAATTTTACCAAGTTTCTTTAAAGACAGTAAAATTAATTAGCAACAATGATAGCTACATTTTATTACACACTAAGCACCTAATACGCTAAGTGCTAATTTCTACATCACCTCATTCTCTTAATCCTTTTAGGAGGTATAGGCTCTTTTTATAGAAAAACCTCAACCTTGAGGTTGAGTATTTATGGTTCTGATAGAGAACGGATTGCTAGCACCTATATGAGGCTTTAACGTTAAAATGATATAGAAAGGGGGATGCCTGGGTAGCTCAGCGGGTGAGCGTCTACCTTCGGTTCAAGCATGATCCCAGAGTCCGGGAATCAAGTCCCACATTGTGCTCCCCACATGGAGCCTGCTTCTCCCTCTGCCTAGGTCTCTGCCTCTCTTGCTGTCTCTCTCATGAATAAATAAATAAAATCTTAATAAAATAAATAAAATAAAATGGTATAGAAAGGTTAAGTCCAGAGGGTGGCTCAGCCAGTTAAGCATCCGTCTTCAACTCAGGTCATGATCCCAGGATCCTGAGATGGAGCCCCACATTCGGCTCTCTGCTCATCAGGGAGCCTGCTTCTGCTTCTCCCTCTCCCCCTGCTCATGCCGTGTGTGTGTGTGTGTGTGTGTGTGTGTGTGTGTGTGTGTGTGTATCAAATAAATAAATAAAATATAAGAAAGAAAGAAAAGAAAGAAAGCAAGCAAGCTAAGTCTGAAACTTGAATGTGCATGTGAATTACTGGGGGAATCCTGTTAAACTGCAGATTATGATTCAGAAGGTCTAGGGTAAGCTCTCTGATGCTGACAATGCTGCTGTTCTATGGACCACACTTGGAGTAGCAAGGATCACTACAGGTTTTAAGAGGACACAAGCCACAAAAAAAAGTCCATTAAAAACTAAAACAGAAAACTCATATTTTTCTCGAAAACAACACATTAATACATATAAGCTCTAATATAAGAATTATAACTTATCCATATTTCCTGATGGGATTCTACACTTTGTAACATCTTAAAAATATCTTCATAATGACTTCTTGTTTAAATTTAGCGTCCAATTTCTTGGAGCTTTGTGGAGGGTTTCCACCCTTCCACTAATAACCCTGACTTATATCAAGGCTGAGAAGCCAGTACATGATAGATTGTTTCAAGTTGTCATACTTTTCTTTTTTTAAAAAAAGATTTTATTTACTTATTCATGAGAGACACACAGAGAGAGAGAGAGAGAGAGGCAGAGACACAGGCAGAGGGAGAAGCAGGCTCCCTGCAGGGAGCCTGATGTGGGACTCGATCCCAGGTCTCCAGGATCAGGCCCTGGGCTAAAGGCGGTGCTAAAACGCTGAGCCCCCCGGGCTGCCCGCCAGTTGTCATACTTTTCAAGGAGGTCCCTTTCTTTCACTCATCCACTCATAGCATCCTCTTGCTGCTTAAATTCAAACATTAGACAAATGGCAGAGTTACGTGAGATTTCAGGGGCTGGGGCCCCAAGTTTCTCCAGATGAAAAGCAAATTTCCACAACCAAACAGCACCTTACCAAAAGGCAATGACAAATACCACCGGCTTCCATTTCTTTCCTTAGGTGACAAAGTTCCAGCTATGAGATGGCAATTAGCACTTTATACAAACTACTGATTTTCATTCTTTTACCAGATCCTTTGAGTGGCAAGTTCTATTTACTTTCAAAAGTCCACAGAATAAACAAAGCAAGGTACTTGACAAGGCCCTATATTCCACCTGGGGCCAAGTTCACGCCTTGCTCTTTTTTTACTCATTTCTGGTTATCTGTCCTGTACTCAAACATTGGCTAGCTGCCTCTTTTAAAAGGCAGCTATACACCATCACCACCCTCCCCGTCCCCCTCCATTCTCTTTGCTAACAGCAATGCCTAACTACAGAACCAACATATCCCTGAGAACATTCCAGCTTACTGGATAAGGTCAGTTTAAAATTCTAGATAGGGATAACCTATTCCATTTGTCTTTCTTTAGAGCCCTTCAGAAATATCCTCTGGCAATCAGCAGAACAAGATGGAGAGGGAGAAAATAGTCTATGATTCTGCAATTTGCAAACACTGAGACCTTTATTTAAAGGGTGTCCACATTTTATATTATTCCCAAGGCATGTTTATCCATGTACTCAAGTAAGCGTAAGCCCAGTGCTTGGAAGAAACAAATGTACATACATTGCAGCCCCATGCAAATGGCTTCTCTGGCTAAGAAGGCCATGAAGTTTTGCTGCCGGGCCTCAGAGGAGGCCTACCTGTGACAGGCAGCGTGGGGACACAGTTTTTTCTGAACTGGAGCATGCCCTGCCCACAAGAGAGCTAAGCAACTGCCCAGAGAGGCCTATTACAAACACCATTCAAGAGGGTCAGGGCTGGCAGGCCCCAGCCCCGAATACCCTGGAAGCTGAAAATAAGAATTCTGAGAAACGAGCTCTATTGTGGACAAGTCTGACAGAAAGTTCTCTGTTTCTGCTGCCTCCAAAACTGGCTGCCCTGCTCGAGTGATTGAACTCTGGGTACCAACTGGGCCATGCCGGCCACTGTGCTGGGGCGGAGGATTCAGGGATGCTGGATGGGTCTTCTAGGTGAATGAGGGAGAGTCAAACCTCGGCGGCATAAGCTGGACTCGGGGGGCAGGTCTGGGCACCCCCAGGCATCCAGGCTGCAGGGCTCCGTTCAGCAAACACTTGCTGAGCGTCTACCGTAAGCTCTGCACTCCGCTAGGTGCGGAGGAGGAAAGCGAGCCACGGCCCCCCGTGCTGGAAGCAGCCGCCCGAAAGGGCCTCCCGGGGGGGGGGCTGTGCGGGCCCCGAAACCTGCCACACACCGCTGTGCCCAGGGCCACCGGGGGCGCCGCACGACCGCCGCGCGGGGCTCCGCAGACCCCAAGCTCCCTAACGAGAGGCTCGCGACGGCGGGGGCGGGGGCAGGAGCGGAGGGGCAGGCCCGGGGCAGGTGCTCAGGTGGGAGCACGCGGCCGGGCTGCGGGGTCCCCGGGCGGTGGGCGGTGGGCGGTGGGGGCGGCCCGGGGCCCGCGGCGGGAGCGCGAGGAGCGGCCGGGCCTGCGCCCCCGGAGCGCGCGGGGCGGGGAGCAGCCGCCCAGGCCGCCCGCCCGCCCGCCCGCACCTGGGCCCCGCCCGGACCTACCACTTGCGCGACCTTGAGGCAGCCGAGCGCGCCGCGCAGGTAGTCGGGGTCGCAGCGCAGGCCGGCCAGGCCGCGGCGCTGGCTCACCGGCTCGGTGGTGGGCTGGTACGGGCTGCTGGCGCCGGAGATCATGGAGGTGCTCGAGGCCTCGCCCTCGAAGCCGTCCAGCTCCTCGCCGCCCCGCATGCTGGCGGCCGGCCCCGGCCCCGGCCCCCGCCCCGGCCCCGGTCCCGCAGCTGGGCTCAGCGCGGCCGCCGCATCGCCGCCTCCTCGGCGCCCGCCGCCCGGCTGCAGCCGCGCTCGGTCCGCTCGGGCTCGGCTCCCGCCGCCTCGGCAGCGGAAAGGGAGGGAGGCGGGAGCAGGCGGAGGGGGAAGGAGGCGGGAGCCGGCGCGGCGGGCCGGGAGGGGGCGGAGCGAGAGCCCGGCCGCCGGCCGCTCGGCGGCGCTCCGCGGCGGGGGCGACTCGGAGGCGGCGGCCGGCGCCTGGGGCGGGGGCGGGGGCGGGGCCGGGGGCGGGGGCGGGGCCTCGGAGGGGCGGGGCCTGGGGCGGGGGGCGGGGCCTCGGAGGGCGGGGCGGGCGCCGTCCGCTCGGACCCCGCCCTCACCTGCGCGCGCGGGGGCCGCGGGCGGGGGCGGGGGCGGGGCGGGGAGGGTCGCGGGGACCTGCGGCGCGCGGCCTTAGTGTGGGTCCCGGAGGACGCGGGGTCCGCGCAGGTGGGCCGGGAGACCTCCCGGGGAGGAGCAAAGGTGCCGCGCGCCCCCCTCCGCTGCGGACGCTGCTGGTCCAGGGTGGGCCCCACCAGAGGGGGCGAAGGCTCTGGGCTCCCGCCCCGCGCGCCTGGCCACGGACCGGAGCCGAAGCCGGGAGTGGAAGAGTGAGCGAGGGGGTCGCTCGGCGCCAGGTCTGCAGGACCGACACGCTAAGGGTCCGTAACTCCCGGTGTGAGCTCTGGATGCCCCGGCCTGACCGAGGAGGCGCGCCCCACGTTGTAGACACCCCACCCCCACCCCCCGTAAGCAACGTTAGTTGCCTCGCAGCTGAAAAGATTTTGCAGCTCTGTCTAATCGTCGTCAGGTTAAACACAGATTTTTGTTCTGACGGGCATTAATCAGGGACCAATTTGCAATTCAAGTGTGAAGGCTAATTTTAAGCTTAAGTAAAACACTGACTTTCTAAGAATTGTCGCTTTGGTTGGTATTGAACTCTCACACACCGCAAATATGGAGAGCTTCCAGTGCTCCAGGCACTGAGCAAGACGCTTCAGGGAGATTTGTTCCCATTTTACAGAAGGGCAGGTCGAGGCTCAAAAGAGGTAGTAGCTTGTCCTCAGCTTGCCCCAGCTTTCCATCACACAATATTGCCTAACATGTAATGTAAGCAGGCTGGTGAACTCCAAGCTAAGATGCAGTAAACTCCATAACTAGAAGGTTTTCCTGAGCGCCTGGGTGGCTCAGTCGGTGAGCGTCTGCCTTCAGCTCAGGTAGTGATCCCGGGGTCCTGGGATCGAGTCCTGCATCAGGCTCCCTACGGATCGCCTGCTTCTCCCTCTGCCTGTGTCTCTGCCTCCCTCTGTGTCTCATGAATAAATAAATAAAATCTTTTAAAAAGAAAAAACTAAAAAGATTTCCATTTAAAGGGCTTTCACTCTTAGGTTACCAAAGATGGGAAAGACGATCTCTCATACTCTATTCAACCAACAAATCTGTGTTGGGCACTTACTATGTGTTAAGACATATATTAGGAACTGGAGATAGACTGCCAGGTAAAAATGACAGGTTGGATATAGCTTTGGCCTTTGTTGTCTCCCAATATCCCAGTAAAATGACAGTGATGGAGATATTTGGGGTGGGGAAGGGGAGCATAAAACCACTGGGACAAAGAATGAGAGCCAAGGGCAACAAAGTATTGGAAGCAGAATAGCAAATGGGCAAGTGATAACTGACAGCAGACCCAAGAAAGCTAAGCCCTAAACTGGCACAGGGAAAAGCTAAACTACAACGTAGCTTATATCACAGAACAAAAGGCTCCAGAATGGGCAGCACCAAGCACATGTAGAAGTGGATCACTAAGGCACAGTTTAGGGCAGGGGTACCATACTGAAAATTGTGTGTGTGTGTGCGTGTGTGTGTGTGTGTGTGTATGTGTGTATGCTGAATAATGGGAAAGCAAAAGACTTAAAAATTCAATAGAATAATTAAAGAAGGGGCGCCTGGGTGGCTCAGCAGTTTAGCACCTGCCTTCAGCCCAGGGCATGATCCTGGAGTCCCGGGATCGAGTCCCACATTGGGCTCCCTGCATGGAGCCTGCTTCTCCCTCTGCCTGTGTCTCTGCCTCTCTCTCTGTGTCTCTCATGAATAAATAAATACAATTTTTTAAAAAGAATTAAAGAAAAGGAAATCTTATGGCAAGTATAGCCAAAAGACAAAGACATTGGAAATAAGAAAAAAGAAAATTAGAGGAATAGTACAACAGAATAATAGGATAGTAAGACCTGCATAAAATTAAAACCAAGAAAATGGAGGGAAGAAACCATTAGATAATAATTGAAAAACATTTTCCAGAACCAAAGGACATGAGTTTTGGACAGGGCCCAGGACAGTGAATGAACGTGGACTCGCACCCAGGAGCACGGCACTGGCAAGGAAAAGATCCTCAAGGTTACAGAGAGAAATACAGCAGGTTTCACTATAAAGAATCAGGAATCAAAAAGGCATCAGACTTTTCTACAGCAGCTTTGGGAGCTACAAGGAAATGAAGCAAACTCTCTTCTACATCCTGAGGAAAAATTACCCCCACCCTGAAATCTGATTCCATCTGGAGTATCAATCAGGTATGAGAGTTGATGTCTCTTTTGGAGAACATTATGTTCTCATGCAGAGAACTCCCTTTGTCCTTTTCTCCCAAGGCTGCTGGAGGACACCACCAGAACAAGGATTTAAACCAAGGAAGCAAAGGACAAGAGATCCAGGAAAGAGTGGCTGCAGCATAGAAAGAGGTGGCAAGGATCCCAGAGTGAGGGGGGCAGAGGCCCCCATACATCAGGGCTGGGAGTCAACCAGCCCAGATTGGAGCAGCCAGAGGCTTTGAGAGACTTCTTCAAGATGGAAATTAATATGATGAATATACAGAAAGAGAGATGCATAATTTCAGGAAAGTTTTGAGATAAGTTGGGGATAAGTGCATGGAGAATTAAGTGAATATTCATATATATTTATTAACTGCAGGGAAAATAAAATGATGCATAGAAAAGTATGGTGAATCTCATGGCTCAGCTGTCAATAATCTTTGCATAACTATAATAATGTGAACAATGAATGCTGATCTAACCAGAAGTAACCAGACAGGATGTGTGCAGGTGTGATAGGGAGAAGGGGAGGGTACGCAAGAGATCTAAATACTCATCATCTATCATGAGAGATCAGTAGATGCTTAAAACTGAAAAATCCAGAGGTAGCAGTATATGCATGTTAATTTAAAATATAAAGATAAGGGGACGGGTGGCTCAGTGATTGAGCATCTGCCTTTGGCTCAGGGTGTGATCCTGGAGTCTCGGGATGGAGTCCCATGTCGGGCTTCCCGCATGGAGCCTGCTTCTCCTCCCTCTTCCTATGTCTCTGCATCACTCTCTGTGTGTCTCATGAATAAATAAATAAAATATTTAAATATATATAAATATATTAAATATATAAATATAAATATATTATTTATTAAATAGAAGTAAATAAATCTTTAAATATATATATTATATATATATAAAGATAAGTACAAAAATAATCAGTTGAAAGTTTCAAAGTGTTGCTTCTGGGGAACAGGAAATTTAACAAGGGTTCTAGGCCTTGTAGAACTATCTGATTCTCTCAACTATGTGCACATATAACTTTAACAAAAGTAAAAACTCCTAGCTGACTTAGTCAGTAGAGCCTGTGACTCTGGATCTTGGGGTCATGAGTTCAAGCCCCACATTGGGTGTAGAGATTACTTAATAAAATATTTTAAAATTGTTCAAATATCTAAAAATAAAAGCTAAGTTAAAAACCATTTTTTAAAAAGGAACTTGAGAGTCAGTGGTGAGCAAGGCAGATACAGTCCCTGCCAGCATGGATGTGGAGAGCAAGTATTGAAACCTATAAGTGTAACAGAGCATGTGCTGAGTATTGTTCATGGTGCTATGGGAATTTCCAGCAAGGATTTCATTGAATCTCTGGATCAGAATTTCAGCTGAGATTTGACATGTGAATAGCAGTTAGCTAAGCAAAGAGATAAGGGTTGATGGAAGTGTGTTCTAGGCAGAGGGAACAAGATGTGCAAAGGCCCAGAGACAAGCAAAATCAAGGTATAGTGAAGAGGCTCAAACGCAGAATTCATGGGGAGGAGGACACCAGACAAGACCTGCAGCTGGAAGGAAGCCTCTGGCTGGTCCCTACGGGAGTCTGGTAGGCCGTGTGACAGGGTGGACTCTGAACAGAACAGTGCTAAACAGAAGAGTGGCCTGGGGAGGCCTGACTTTTAGAACTTACTCTGACTTCATTGAGGGAGAAGGATTGAGCGGATGCAAGATTAGAGGCTTTCTCCAGTACTTATTAACTGTTCCCTGTTCCTGGACACTAGCCTAGGTTTATTTTTAGTTCTAGGGACAGACTCAAAATTTTTACTTCTGGTTTTTAACAGAAGTTAAACAGACTTCCAAAGGATGTTGTTAGGAATCCCACATAGTAATGGTAGGTAAAACTTGGTATTATCGTGCCTTCCTCAGTTTCAAATTGTAATGTATCATGAGTCTATGGCTGTAACTGTGTCTCCAAGTGTCTATCGGTGCTGAGATCAAGATGAGGATGATAAATGATAGACAAGTGGGCAGCCTTCTGACAGGTTCCTAGGTTTCAAGGTCTGGTTCACATATCCAAGGCTGACTCAAGGCAATCAGACTCAGAATAGCCTGATGGATAAACCAGATGTTACTTTATTAATTGCTGTCAGTGGATAGAGACTCTGCCAGCAATCATAATGCTGATTCATATCTCAATCCCTGAACTTGTCCTGAAAGAGCTTCTTGGAGCATAGCATCCTTCAGTATGGGCTATTCCCCCAGAATCCCACGGCTCCCTGGATCAGGCCTGGCCTGGCCAAAGTCCCTCAACCTCTCATTTAGCCCTGAGCTTATTTCCCTCCAGGGGCAACCACGTCCAAGTCTGGGGGTCTCCTCACTCTAGCAACCCTAGCACTCTAACACTCTAGCACCCCTCCACAAACACCATTATTCCATGGACTCTTGAAAAGTTCTAACCTCAAGAGCATTGGTCCTACAGGGACTTCAGGTTCTAAATCCCACGAAGGACTGGGAGCAAAGCACCTTCCTGAATGGTGGTCCCTGGTGCTCCATACCTGGAGATGGGGCCTGTGTTGTTGAGGCAAAAGGGAGTTCACATTTCATTTCTTTCTGAGGCCTCTCCCTAGTGCATCTCTGTGGGTGCTGAAGGTGCGGGTAGCTTTTCCTGTAACTTCAATTAAGCAATAGATCTAATCTGCATTTAATAAGCTCAGTAATTGTAGCAGGATCTCTGGAGACCTCTCCTTCAAACAAAAATACAGAGGGTGGTAGGGAAATAGAACGGTTCAAGCATCAAGTATATAGTGGGGAAGATGAATTCAGTTTATCATGAACAGTGATCAGTGTTTAATATCAAAATGAACCAAATGCCCAAGAAAATCTTAACCTTTACTGTCATATGACTAACAAGTTAGTTTGAAAAGACTTCACTTGTAAGAGGCCTTTCAAGGGAGAGTACCCATACAAATTCCTTATGTCTGAAAGATTAGACTCGAAGATGTAAAAATAAACAACCCACTTTTGCGTTCGAACGCAGCAGATGCCCGTGTCCTGCGTGCGGGACTGGCGGCTCCTCCAGCCTGCATTCCCACACGCCTGGCGAGGCTGGGCCTGGGTGAATTCCAGGCGGGAGCAGTTCAGGATTTGGAGTGAACTGCTGCTTCTGAAAAAACTGGTCTCTTCAGCCAGAAAAATGCTCTCCAAGTCTTCTCTAAAAATAGTACTTGCTGGGATTTTCCAGTTTGACATTCCTGCAGCTCCTACCACCAAGGACCACACGAGCCAATCCATCTGTGCCTCTTCCCAGAGACGCCGGTGGAATCCCACCCTCCGTGGGATGCCAGTTTGAAGGTCCTGCTGCCGTCAGCCCCCGAGGGCACTTGATGATTCAGGGAAAGATTTACCTGCTCAGCAGCTGCCTCGCTTCTCCCTGGCTGCCCTCCACCTTCTCTTCTCACGGCAGAGGAGGGGGAATGGTTTTCTAGGGAAGGGAGAAAGTGTGACCATAAGGAAATGTGGTGCTGTCTTCACTTGCCTCCAGTACCCCTGGCCATGCCAGGCCCAAGGCTGACTGCAAACTGGGAAACTCAGGGAGCTGCTGTGGCGGCCAGGGGGCGACATACATAAATCAAACCTTTGCCGATGGTCCACTTCCACGTGCCAGCCAGTGGGCCACGTGCTGCAGCCTCAAGCTCTCACAGAAGAACCGTGGGGATAGTGGGACCGAAGTGGGCATGCTTGCTTCTGTCTGCCTAGCAGCCACCCCCCTGCTTCCAATGACAGCATCCCCACCTTGTTCTAGAACTACTCCTTTTCCATACTGACACCCACCTCCCACCCCCCCAGGTGATGCCCACCCAGGAAGAGTCAGGCCCCAGACCCAAGTATGACCCGTCATGGTCCCCTTCTACCCTAGATTGGCTAGGGAGAGCTTGGGACATGAGTCAAGCCAATGAGACTCCTACCCTGGAACACAGGGCTATGTATGGGAATCACGCAAGGGGTAGATTTTTCAGGACCCCCTCCAAGACTGATGCTTAAGCCCAACGTGGGGACAGGAATCGGCTGCTGCAGATCTGGGCAGGGCTGCCAGACCAGGATGACCGCCTGTGGGAGGAGAGGGCAGGGGAAGCTTCAGGGAGCTAAGCTGGGCCTTCTTTGAAGGCTAAATAGGGATTCACTCAGAACCATATGATCCTAACCAACAGTTCTGCCTTCTTTTTTTTTTTTTTTTAAGATTTTATTTATTTATTCATGAGAGACAGGAGCAGAGAGAGAAGCAGGCTCCATGCAAGGAGCCCGATGTGGGACTCGATCCCAGGTCTCCAGGATCACACCCTAGGCTGCAGGCGGCGCCAAACCGCTGCGCCACCGGGGCTGCCCCAGTTCTGCCTTCTTGAAACAGTCTTCTTGCCTGGTATATACGGCCGCAGGCTCTCCTGATTTTTCTCCTACCTCTCTGGCTGCTCTCTCACTCCTCTTCATAGGTTTGGTCCCCGGAGTTCAGGGTTTCTTGGGGTACTGGCTTCACCACCTCTCCTGACTCCACACCATTCTCCTGAACTCCAGCCACTTAAATCCACTTGCCCACTAGACATTACCCTTGAGGGTCCTGAATTCCATGAGGCTAAAACGTAATTCATAATCCCACTTGCTAGCACCCCCACCCCCACCCATGCAACCCTGCCCATTCCTCTACGATGCCAATATGAGGAAGAGGAGGAGGGGGAGAAGGCATTTTTTAAAAATTTAATTTAATTTTAATTTCATTTTGAGAGAGACAGAGAGCAAGAGAAGGGGGAAGGGCAGAGGCAGAGGGAGAGAGAGAACCTCCAGCAGACTCTGGACTGCACGTAGAGCCCAACATGGGGCTCGATTTTTGTGACCCCAAGACTATCAGCTGAGCTGAAACCAAGAGTCGGACACCCAACCGACTAAGCCATCCAGGCACCCTGAGAAGGCATTTTAGAAATACATTCCGTGTGCCAGACACTGCTCTATTTGGTTTTCATATATTAACTCGCTTAATCCTCAAAATAGACCAATTAAGAGGGCTAACTCCTAGGTATCCTGTAGGGCTCAAGCTAGATGCCCAACTCATCGGGATCACCTTCCTGAGTCTCCAGGCTGGGTCAGGTGCTCCTGCCCTGGCTTTCCCAGCCCCTTGCATCAAAGTATTTACCCATCCATCTGCAGCCCTTCCAATGATCTCCGTTGTATCCCTTGGGCCTGGCCCAGGGCCAGACTTGGGGTAGGCATGCAAGGAACCATGTGAGGAATACAGGACTATATTCACTGGCTGTGTCATCTCAGACATGTTAACATCTGTGGGCCTCAGTTTTCTTGTGTGTAAATTTTGTTTTAAGATTTTATTTATTGGGCAACCTGGGTGGCTCAGCGGTTTAGCGCCGCCTTCAGCACAGGGCATGAACCATGGAGACCCGGGGTCAAGTCCCGCGTCAGGCTCCCTGCAGGGAGCCTGCTTCTCCCTCTGCCTGTCTTTTCTGCCTCTCTCTCTCTCTCTCTCTCTCTGTCTCTTGTGAATAAATAAAATATTTTTTTAAAAAATTTATTTATTTATGAGAGACACACAGAGAGAGGCAGAGACATAGGCAGAGGGAGATGCAGGACTTGATCCCAGGACCCCAGGATCATGACCTGAGTCAAACACAGATGCTCAACTACTGAGCCACCCTATGCGCCCCTCCTATGTGTAAGTTGAAAAGGGTTTAGTATTGTGTCTGAGACAAAATAGATACTCTGCAAATGTTCAGTCATTGTTGTCATTATTCTGAACAAGCAGGACAAGGCATTCTGGAAAGAGGAGCTAGCCTAAGCAAAGGCCTGACAGAAGGGCCTCAGGGGTTCAGAAAGAGGTGAGCAGTCTGAGTTTGTGTTCAGACGGGGAGGGTTAAAGGGTATGTGAATGGTAGGGGCAGGGACGGATGGGCAGGGAAGGTTGGGAACACGTTCTGAAGGCCCCTGCACTCAGAAGAGCCATCAGAGTTGCCCTGGGCTCTTTAAGCAGGGCACTGACATGATCAGATTTGGGTGAAAACAAAAAGTAGAGATGAATAATTCAAAGTCTTATCTTCTCTATCAAATGGGTAGCAGACTCTGTTACCTTAAATAATGAATAGAGCCCTTTAAAAGAAAAAAGGTCTCAGAGCCCTCAAGAGGCCATCTGCAGATGCCTAGGGAGCCCCAGGCCGGTTTGGGGAAACCATGGTACAGCCAGAAAGCCCCGAGAGTTCAGGGAGGCTGATTCTTGAAGAGGGGGCTGGAGGTACCCTGGATCTGTGGGCACCTGAGCTAAGCCTCAAGTTATGGACAGGTCCTAGGCAAGTGGTCAGAGTGGGCAGGAAAGTATGATAGTAGAACAAGCCAAGGGCAGAGTCCAGGAAGCCAGATTAGAGGAGGGAATGAAGTAGTAGCTGAGGGACAGATTTACTAAAAAAGTGGGGGTGGAGAGGTTTTAGGAGCTATTGTCAAAGGTATGAATGTTACACAGCTTTTGCTCTTTAGCTTGTATATGTGGACTTGAGGGTTGTTTAAAAAAAATTTTTTTTATTTATTTATGATAGTCACAGAGAGAGAGAGAGAGAGAGAGAGAGAGAGAGAATGGCAGAGACACAGGCAGAGGGAGAAGCAGGCTCCATGCACCGGGAGCCCGACGTGGGATTCGATCCCGGGTTTCCAGGATCGCGCCCTGGGCCAAAGGCAGGCGCCAAACCACTGCGCCACCCAGGGATCCCCTTGAGGGTTGTTTTAATTAAATGTATTTACTTAGTGGCACCTGGGTGGCTCGGTTGAACATCTGACTCTTGAGTTCGGCTCAGGTCATGATCTTGCGGTCATGGGATCAAGCCTTGCATCAGGCTTCACACTCAGCGGAGAGTCTACTGGAGAGTCTCTTTCTTCCTCTGCCCCTCCCGCTGCTTGCAAGAGTGCTCACTCTCAAATAAATAAATCTTTTTTTTTTATAATGTATTTACTTGGAAACAACTTCAAAATTTTTTTAAAAAAAGCACATAAGTACAAATAACTGTTTTTTCCCTCGACTATTTGAAAGTTAAGTTTCCAACCTAATATCCCATCACACCAAATATTAAAATATTTGTAGCACATTATGTAGCAAAATAATTGTAGCACATTATGTCCTACAAACAGGGACATTCTCCTCCTTTACCAGAATACAACCATCAAAGTCAGGGAATTATTATTGATATGTTACTATCATGTAATCCTTGGATCCCATTCAAATTTTGTAGCAAAGTGATCCCATTAAGAGTCACGTGTTGCCTTAGCTGTCCTATTTCTTTAGTCTCCTTCAGACTGGAACAATTCCTCAGACTTCTCTTGACTTTCATGACCTTCATACTTTTGAAGATTCAACCAATTATTTTGCAGGAATGTCCTTCAATTTGGGTTTCTCTGATGTTTCCTCAGGATTAGATTCGGGTCATACATTTCTGGCAGAAATAGCCTAGAAGCGATGTTGTGTTCTTCTCAGTACAACGTATCAGGAGGCACATGAACGCTGTCTGTTCTGTTACATCAAAATGGTGTTCATTTTGATCAGTAGATGAGGCTGGTCTACCAGCCTGCTCCACTGTAAGTCACTCTTTTTACCCCTTGTAATGAACAAACCTGAGCGCACAAATAAATATTGATCACAGTGGATAATCCATTGAATAAATCATATAAATTGAAATGTTGGTGAAGAATGGAATGTTGTTTGTGATTAAACTTCCAATTTATATCAAATATAGACTCATGATTTCCTATTTTTTATGGGTTATAATCCTTTTACAATCTTTTTTTTCTTTCTCTAATTGTGTCTCATTTGACTATGGATTTCCTGTGGGGTCTTTTTTACTTTTTTGACATGTCTCCCTATTTGAGCCCTTCCTGACTTTCTGGCACAGATCTCCCAAGCTCACTTATACTTTCCCTGCGCCAGCCCTAGAATCAGCCATTTCTCCAAGGATCCCCAATTTATTGTATCGAATACCATTGTATTTAGAAACCAAAATTTAGGCATGAGCTGTGCTCACTTGGACTGTTGCTGCTCCCAGGCCCTCTTGGTGCAAATGGCTAGGGACTATACATATGTATATAAACACACACATATGCGTGCCCATTGATATGTATCTGTGTGTGTATTGAAAACCATAAGTTCACACTAATATCTCTAACTCCAATCCAATATTCTAGCTTTTTTTTTTTTAATATTCTAGCTTTTTAAAAAAGATTTTATAGGGTGCCGGGTGGCTCAGTTAGTTGAGTGTCTGCCTTTGGCTCAGGTCATGATTCTGGGGTCCTGGGATCAAGTCCCACATTGGGCTCCCTGCAGGGAGCCTGCTTCACCCTCTGCCTGTGTCTCTGCCTCTCTCTGTCGCTCGTGAATAAATGGATGAAATCTTTAAAAATAAATAAAGAAAAAGATTTTGAGAGAGAAAACATGAATGGGGGGAGGGGTAGAGGGAGAGGGACAAGCAGAGTCCCCACAGAGTGGGAAGTTCAACGGGGAAACTCTATCCCAGACCCACGAGATCATGACATGAACCAAAGTCAGATGCTTAACGAACTGAGCCACCCAGGCGCCCCTCTAGTTTTCTCTCTTTCCAATATTTATTAGTCCCTTCTCTAGCAGTGAGAAACCTGGCTATTATCTTTCATGCATTAATTTATATGGTCAATGCCCCTGTATGTAACCACTTTCCAAACTCCATCACTCCCGTCCCTGCACAGATGTTCTTCTACCTACCGTATGACCCACACTGGGCCCTTCCTCTCACGTGGAGACTCACTTTACTCATTTATTGGACTGATAACCAGAGTTAGGCCAGCCCCCCATGGGCTGAAGCCCATGGCCCATCTCTTCCTATAGATGCCATCTTCACCCTGAGAAGAATGAGAAGGGTGTTTTAATGCCAGGCCATTCCCCCATCCCCACCCATAGGGACATTCTCTTCACACTGTTCAGCTTCCAGAAACGGGCTTTGGGTCACCATAGCTTCCCACCCCAGTCCCAGCCACCTACTGTGCTCTGCCCACCTAAAGACTTTAGGGTCCAATCAGTGGGGAAGAGGAAAAGCACCAATGATTTGGGGTTTTATTTTGAACAGAGAAGCTGCCTGTTGTGTGACATGTTGCTTGCCTTGTTTGTTGCTCCCAGGAGACCACCAGTCCTGGGGGTGCAGAGCCTACCTTGTTTACCCTCCATCATCAATATCTCAAGTGTCACCCACTCATGCCCACGGTTCCTTGGAAGATAGCAATGGTTGCTGAGAGGCAGGGGAGGCCCCCAGAGGCCACATACCTCAAGCACGTATTCGAAAGCCCACGCATGCAGATGGCGGAGAGCTGCCTTGCCCAAGAAATCAAGCAGTTGCCCAGGTGATGGAATTTATAGTGTGCTGAAAGCTTGTCTGCCCTAAAATAGCTCTCTTGCTCACTGTCTAAACTAGCAATTTATTTCTTCCTATTTAAGGCCTGGTGTTCAGCACTGCCCCCAGGGGCTGGGGGAAAGTGTACAGATTAGGTAGACGAAAGCAGCCGGGCAGCAGGATTGACACTTGGATTCGCAGTCCCCGCTCTGTGACCTTCTGCGTGACAGTGACCAGTAACTTCCCTCCCTGGCCTTTTCCCCCCCATCTTGAAAGTGGTGATCTCAAGCACTAAGGTCTCTCTCTCCCACCAACAGTTCAGGGCTCGTTCTGTTTCAGGACCATCTGCACACTTGGCCCTGCACGAGGCATTTGCCTCAATGCATCCAGGCTTCCCATGAGGTACGAGCTGGATTCTCCTCACCACTTTCCAAATGAGGATGCTAAGATTCAGAGAGGTTATGTGACTCACTTGTCCACAGTTACACAACTCTCAAGTTCCGGAGCCAGGACTCAAAACCCAAGCCTACCTGACAGCCCATGTGTCAGGGCTGGGGCTGTGGGCTATGTTTTTCCTTCTATGTCGGAGCAGTTCCGGTTCAGTTCAATGCCAGAAATACTTACGGTTCCAAGCGTGGGCGAGAACCATCTGGCAGAGAGGCTGGTTTGAGGCTGTGTTTGGTGATGCCTCCCTTGAGGACTCGGAGCCAGGAGAAGCGAGGCATTTGCTGGATTGCCCTTTGCACCTGCGATCCCACAGCCCCTGGTAGTCGCAGAAACCTGCTCCCAGGGGCAAAACCACCCAGGGGTGTTGCTATTATGGCAAACCCACCAATTTACAAATGCTGGTTTCCCCAGTGGCAGGGGAGGTGAGAAGGAAGAGCAGGTGGGGCAGGAGAGAGGAAACTGAGAGACACACAGAAGTATCACCTGAGTCTAAATCCCAAGTCATAAAAATAGGGATCTTGACCAAGCCTCAGTAAACCCCACAGGTGAACGTTCTCAAAGGGCATTCTGTGGGACCGAGAGGACGTCCGTAGTCACAGCTAGCTGGGAGGGCTCACAGTTGAGCCCTTCTGAAAAGTCACACCTACCCAAGTCATCCATGAAACAAACCAAAACAAATAATGTTTAATTTAGCCTTGAGTCTTCCAGTCCCACTTGACCACCTCTAATGATATGCTCAGAACACAGTGGGAAACCTAGACTTAGGCTTTCATAAATGGGAAGGGAACGTCAAGAGCAAGGCTGCCCAGGGCGGGGCAGAGCCTGCACCAGGCTGGGGGCATCCTCGCACAGGTACAGCAGCGCGAAGCAAATCCTTGCTCTTTGTTCCCTTCTGTGCTGCCCCGAGAGAGAACATGCCCTCTAGATGGGTTTTCAGGGTGCAGACCACCTAATGGTAACTGGGACCCCTGAAATACCTTCACAACATGCACATATTATTTGTATACAAAGTCTAACCAACCACAGTGTTTAGTTTCCTATATATGCCGAAGTCTGATTCCAGGCTAGCGTTTGCTGGCTGATTCTGGGTAGGTAAAAAATGGATTCACAGTAAAGTGGCGCCAAATATTTTAAATATCAGGGACAGATGTAACATGCCACAGACTGCTGACAGATGTACCAAGCACCCTCACTCTTTAAAATAAATTACTGCCTTAAAAAAGAAGTGTTAAATAGTTGAATTCTTCCCTAAATAAAAATTAAGATGCTTATAGTCTGAAATTCACATCTTGCTTGCCTTTTCTAGAACTTTAAGTAGTTCTTTAAAGAAGCTGACTGGGTGAGTTGGGTTTGGAGGGGAGGAGGGAGGGAAGATGGAGGAACATGATGATCATTTCCGAATGTTAATTCAGTTCTATGCAAGAAATAGGTTCAATTAAATGTTCTAGAAAAACATCATCTATAAAGATATCTCGACAGTCTTGTGATTTATCTTGAGTTGATGAAAACAAGATGGAAAACTAAGTTAAGTGTTAACAGTACTGGAAAAAATTTTAACTTTACCCACATTGGAATTCCTTTTTTTTTTTTTTAAGATTTTTATTTATCTATTTACAGAGAGTGTGCAAGCGGAAGCAGGGATGAGGGCGGAGGGAGTGAGAATCTCCAGCTGACTCCACACTGAGCAGAGCCCAACAAGGGCTCAGTCTCACTACCTGAGCTGACATCAAGAGTCGGCTGCTTAAACCACTGACCTACCCAGGAGCCCCAACACGCTGGAATTTCTCAGGAACGGAAACACTAGAAAGGTTAGGCAATTCCTGCCCAAGGTTGGGGAAGATACTTCATGACCTCAACCCTCCCACACAGAACCCCGGCCCCCCACTCCTGGCCTCTCAAACCCCTGCACCTTAGATTCCCTCAGACTCCAGAGCCAGGGGAGACTTCTGGGCTGCAGCTCACCAATGTTCTGGCTCTTTGTACCAGCAGGGTGCACATCCACATGGGCATTTTGGCTTCTTCCTTCCTCCTACTTTCAACCACAGGGCTATGGTCCTGTTGTTTCTGTCTCCCAATCAGAGCACAATACCTGTGCCTCAAGTGGCAGAGCATCAGGATGGCACTTGGCATTCTCGTGGCGATCTGCAGGCCTTGCAGTACAGTACTCAACAGCAAGCACAGTCCTTGCCTCCAGAATCCAGGGTCAGACGTGGCACCCCATGGGAATTGCACCAGGTGAGCGATTACAGATTATACAACCCTTCAACCTCTATTTTATTTTTTATGTTTTTTTTTATAAAAGATTTTATTTGGCAAAGAGAGAGCCAGACAGCACAAGCAGGAGGAATGGTAGAGGGAAAAGGAGAAGCAGGCTCCCACTGGGTAGGGATCCCGATGCGGGGCTTGATCCCAGGACCCTGGGGATCATGACCTGAGCCAAAGGCAGATGCCTACCAGCTGAGCTACCCAGTCACCCCTCTATTTTCTTTATAGATGAGCTATTAAACTACAAAATGTAAGATGCCACAAATGGAAAAAGTAAATTCTACACAGGTACAAATGGGATTGCGGGAACGATGTTTATAGTTTCCAAGGCCAACAGAGCCAACAATCACACTGAAGACCAACCATACGCCAGGCACAGGTGTACCTCCTCTACTGGTCACAATGACTGGAGAGAAATCTTATCCCTCCTTTACAGAGGAAGGAGGCCTAAGAAGGGTGTGAGGTTCCTCAATTTGGGTTGCTTTCTTGCTCTGCTGGATTTTTTTGTTTGTTTGTTTGTTTTTGTTGTTGTTGTTGTTTAGATTTTAGAGAAAGACGGAGAGAATCTCCCTGCTGAGCCTAGAGCCCAACACAGGGCTTGATGTCACGACTCTCAGATCATGACCTGAGTCAAAACGGAGTTGGACACTCAACCAACTGGGCCACCCAGGCACCCTTCTTGTTTTGCCTCTTGATCAGTTCCACATCTGTCTAAAGTGTACCTGCCTGTTTCCGAAGTAGTGAGACGTCTGTAAGATCAGATGGAACCTGTCCCATCATGCCAGCTGCCTCCCACGTGTGCTGCTCCCAATCTAACGTGACAGCACAGGGAATCTAGAGTGGGTTGGTAAGTGTGTGTGAGGGCCACCGAGCAGGCAAACAGGCAGGCTGGCCTTGCACACACACTCGGGGATATCTACACACGTGAAGGTCTGTTTCTTGGGGCCTGACAAGAGCCCTTACCACACTTCTCATGCCTTAAATGGCAGAGGTTCCGAGACAGGAGAGTGGCAGGCCCCTCAACCCATCTTCCTCAGTAAAGTAACTGTGATTACAGCTCCTTCTTCTCTGTATAAGCGTATTCAATACTTTCTCTTTGGGTGCATTCTCTGCCAGTTTCCCCACCTAACAAGAATGACTTCTCCATTCATGTCAGAAATGGAAAAAGGTTAAAAAGCAATATACATTTGTTTAGCACCATCAATGAACACACTTTCAATTGATAAATTTGCCTCATCTACCTTATAATAGTACAACGCACACCAACATAGCACAATTAGCTCATACTCCAAAGCTAAACGACTTGGGTTCAAATTCTCACTTTGACCTTCATAGCTGCTCAGCCTGTGCCTGTTTCCTCTTCTGGAAACTAAGATAGAAATGATGGCAACGCTTGCCTCATGAAGCCGTTGTGAAGGCTAAATCAATTTATACAAAACATCTAGAGGAGTCACTGGTATACAGTGATCTCTAAAATATTTGCTATTACAACATTACTGCTAGTATCATGAAATTAAATAATCCCCCATGTACTTCTTTATTCACCAAACTCCTAAAATCAATTTCAAGGCAAAATATAACAATGGATTAATAATTTCTACAACTGATAGGTGTTCAGAATGATGTAACCTTAAAAAAAAAAAGATGTAACCTTCATGGAAGGGATTCTGATAACATCTAACAAAAACTATAGATGTACATTTACTTTTTTTTTATCTTTTTAAAAAAATGTTGTATTTATTCATGAGAGACACAGAGAGAGAGAGACACGCAGAGACACAGGCAGAGAGAGAAGCAGCCTCCATGCAGGAAGCCTGATGTGGGACTTGATCCCAGGACTCCAGGATCACCGCTGAACCACTCAGGCTCTACATTTACATTTTGACTAAGGAGCCACACTGTTAGGAATTTACCCTGAAGATAATCCCCACAGGTACAAACAACATATACACAAAATTATTATTATTATTATTATTATTTGAGTTCATAGTTGCTTTATTCATAATAGACCCAAACTAGGAACAGCTCAATGTGCATCAATGCGAGAGTGGACAAACTGACATATATTCATGCAATTAAAGAGAATTCAGCAATAAAATAAACTTCTGATACACAGTGGGAAGTCTTAGCTAGGGGGTCAGAGAATAACCAGAAAACGTTCCTGCAGGGATCCCATTCATTCACTCAGGGCGCTGGGATGAATGAGAACTGTTCCCTTGAATCCAGGAGGTGCCAGGAGAGTAACCAGTTGTGCGAGGGGAGGGTGCTGAGGAGCTACTATGTGCTTCAGCTGGAGCGTGGGTCAGTGGGACACCACAGCCCAAGTACTTTTCAACTGTGCCACACTGCTTCCCTGTGGCCCTATCTCTCTGGTCTAAGAGTGGACTACCCTACCCTTGCTTCACCATAATTTCAGACAGATCCAAAAATGTCCCTTCCACGAGGGTGGGGACTTTGTTCACTGCTTGGTATCTGCCACCAAGCACATAGGAGACGTTCAGCAATTCTGTGCCAAAGAAATAGAAGAATGAAAATGTGGTTTCATTGGCCTCTCCACTCTCTGAGAACTTTGAGCTTGCTGCTGGCTGTCTGGCCCACTTGGCGTCTTTGATTCTCGCACCCTCTATTTTCATCATTTCCGGTTCTGCTCCAGCATCACCTCCTGCAAGAGGCCTTTCCTGACCACCCTGTCAGTCTCCCCACCTCTCCATCATCACGTCATCCTGCTTTGTTTTTTTATTTTTCCTGTTTTTTTTAAAAAGCAATACCAGGGTACAAAGCAATATATATATATTTGAAAATCGCCAGTATTAAGGCTTTCTGATGTTTGCAAGGTACTTATTTGTCCTACTAACATCAGCTTCTTCCCAGATGTTCCCTATAAAGCAGGGAGGCTCTCCATCACCCTGTTTTGGTCTCTTCATACGATTGTCATCCTCTGGATTTATTTTTGGGGGGGGTACACAAAATTATTAATTGTAGCAGTATGTAAAAATAAGACCAGAAATGTCTTAAATGTCCATCTATGGGATTGGTTGAATAAGCTATGGTACATCTGCCCAAGAACTACACAGCCATGAACAAGGATAAAGACTTGAAGACAGAAGACTGAACTCATATAAATAAACTTTTAGGTGATGTTAAGTGAAAAAAGTACGTATTGTATGTCCACTGAAAGAGTCTAGATCCAACAGCATCCAGTAATGTTAAGCATGCCTACAGTCTAGACCTTAATTCTGAATACCCATTCCCACTAAAAGGAACCAGGACTCCTTAGAAAACAGTTGATTCCAGGTCAGAGACAAGGGAAATGCAAGGTGAGCCTAAAAACACCTTTTTGTGCCAGAAAACAAGGAAATGCTCCAAGAAAAATGGGGGCGTATTAAAAGGACAGAGCTGGGGGATCCCTGGGTGGCTCAGCGGTTTGGTGCCTGCCTTTGGCCCAGGACGCGATCCTGGAGTTCCGGGATCGAGTCCCACGTCGGGCTCCTGGCATAGAGCCTGCTTCTCCCTCTGCCTGTGTCTCTGCCTCTCTCTAAGTAAATAAATAAATCTTAAAAAATTGTTTAAAAAATAAATAAAAGGACAGAGCTGTATCTGAGTCTTGTATCCAGTATATATAAAGAACTCTTAAAATGCAACAAATACTTTAAAAATGAGCAGGGATGCCTGGGTGGTTCAGTTCCTAGAAACCAAGGAGAATGTACAGGAACACCACTTGTTAAAATTTAAGCCCCTTCCTGTGTTCTGACAGCCCACTGTTTCTCTCTGTAACAGCATTTATCATATTTAATGTAACTAGCTGGTTTTTTTTTTTTTTTAACCATCTTCCTCAGAGGAGTATAATCTTTTCAAGGGTAGAAATGAGGCAAAAGCTGCTTATTATTCATCTCTGCGTTTCCAGTTTGTGACAGAGTACGGGTTCAATAGTGAATAGAGCAAGTTCCCTAAGTCATATACTTTTCTGTATGATGTGTACATGAAAGGTAATTAATCGGGGCACCTGGGTGGCTCAGTGGTTGAGTGCCTTCGGCTCAGGGCGTGATCCCAGAGTTCTGGAATGGAGTCCCATATTGGGCTTCCTGCAGGGAGCCTGCTTCTCCCTCTGCCTGTGTCTCAGCCTCTCTCTCTCTCTCTCTCTCTCTCTCTCTCGTCTTTCATGAATAAATAAAATCTCAAAAAGGGCAGCCTGGGTCGCTCTGTGGTTTAGCGCCGCCTTCAGCCCAGGGCGTGACCCTGGAGACCCGGAATGGAGTCCTACATTGAGCTCCCTGCAGGGGCCTGCTTCTCCCAATGCCTGTGTCTCTGCCCCTGTCTCTCATGATTAAATAAAATATAAAAACAAAACAAAACAAAAAACAAACTTAAAAATAAATAAAACCTTAAAAATAAATAAAAAATGGGCAAAGAATTTGCATACACAATTCTCATAACATATACAAATGGCCAATAAGCACATGGAAAGATGCTCCACCTCATTAGTTACTGAGGTACCACTTTATACTAAGAGGCTATAATTTTTTTTTAAAGATTTAATTTACTTATTCATGAGAGACACAGGCAGAGGGAGAAGCAGCCTCCATGCAGGGAGCCCAATGCGGGACTCGATCCCAGGACTCCAGGATCACGCCCTGGGCCGAAGGCAGGTGCCAAACCGCTGAGCCACCCAGGGATCCCCAAGGCTATAATTAAAATAACATCAAACAAAAACAATGAAGAACTCCCAGAAAACAAATGTTAGCCAATATGTGGAGAAATCAGAAACCTTATATATTGCTGGTGGGAATGTAAAATGGTTTAGTTGCCATGGAAAACAATTTGGTGGTTTTTCAGTTAAGAGAACTGCCATAGGTATGTGCCTGTAGAACATGTTTACACACAAACTTACTTATGAATGTTCCTAGCAGCATGATTCATAATAACCAACAGCTGAATACAACCCAATTGTGTATCAACTGATAAGGGGATCAAAAGAAATGTAATTTTATCCATGCAATGGGACACTATTTAGCCATTAAAGGAAATGAAGTACTGGTATAGGCTACAACACTGATGAACCTAGAAAATATTATGCTAAATAATGGGGAGTGGGGAAATCTGAGCTAAGAGATATGAGGTTTCTTTTTAGGGTGATGGAAATGTTCTGGAATTTGACAGTGGTAGTGGGTACACAACATGGTATACTAAAAACCCTTGAACATTTTAAAGTGGTGAGTTTTTTTAAAAAGATTTTATTTATTCATGAGAGACAGAGAGAGACACACACAGAGACATAGGCAGAGAGAAAAGCAGGCTCCATGCAGGAAGTCCGATGTGGGACTCAATCCTGGACCCTGGGATCACGCCCTGAGCCAAAGGCAGGCACTCAATGCTGAGCCACCCAGGCATCCTGTGTATTTTATGTTGTGAATTATTTCTCTCATCAAATCTGGGGCAATTTGAGCATCAAAAAGAATGAGTAATTAATTATTAACACTGAATTTAAAAATTCAGTGAAAACAACCACCCAAAAAGGGAGAGGGGAGAAAAAAACCTCTTTATAAATGAATGCCAGCTAATTAATGCAGGAGGAATGACGGGATAAGAAAATGACCATTTAATACTCCTGATAACTGATTTAGGCAAGGATCATCAGTGAACACTATAACCGATGTGTAAAAGGAGGCTGAAAACCAAGATACTCAATGGTACCACCCAGTTTATTGGGTATATCTGGGGGACACTACCTTAACCAAAGAATCAAACCCAACATCACCAATATAAGGACAACCTGATGTGATGCACCAGAACATAAACAACTGTACTATGTAGCATCCCTGAAAAAACATTTAACCTGAATTGAATCATGAAGAAACAATAAGACAAATCCAGATGTGGAGTTTTCTATAAGACAACTGACCCGGACTTACTAAATATATTTAGAGGTAAAATGCCCTGATGTTTAAAACTTACTTTAAATGGTTCAGGGAAGGCAGCCCGGGTGGCTCAGTGGTTTAACTCTGCCTTTAGCCCAGGGCGTGATCCTGGAGACCTGGGATTGAGTTCCAGGTCAGGCTCCCTGCATGGAGCCTGCTTTCCCCTTTGCCTGTGCCTCTGCTCCTCTCTCCCTCTTTCTCAGTATCTCTCATGAATAAATAATATCTTAAAAGAAATGCTTTCTAAAAGAAAAAAAAGTGATTCAGTGAGCAAAAAGTATATGCGAGCATGTATCTGTGTGTGCGTGTGAGAGAGGAAGAAATAGAAAGAAAGCAAATGTGGCAAAATGTTAAAAACCGGTGAATCTATGTTAAAAAAAAAAAAACCATGGATATTCAACATACTTTCAACTTTTCTCGAGGTTTACAATTTTTCAAACTAAGTTGGGAGAAAATGTGTATAATCAACCTTAAAGAAAAAAAATTCCACGTGCTTAGTTAAATGTAATAAATAGAAACAACGTATCTATAATACAACAAATCTGATTTTCTTGAACATATTTTACTGTTCCCCATTTATTTTTTTTTAAAGATTTTATTTATTTATTTATTCATGAGAGACACAGAGAGAGAGAGAGGCAGAGACACAGGCAGAGGGAGAAGCAGGCTCCATGCAGGGAGCCCGATGTGGGACTCAATCCCGGGACTCCGGGATCACACACTGAGCCAAAGGCAGATGCTCAACCGCTGAGAAACCCAGGTGTCCCTGTTCTCCATTTAAATAGGTAAAAAAAACATTACATATAGTTGCTCTGAAATTCCTCTGTGAAACCTGATGGCTTCTGAATTAATTAAGTAAAAATTAGTTAGGCCAATTCAGCTGATCAAAAACTTATGTAAGAGGCAAGAAAATATGTTGGATAACTCACACCCACTGTTCTGTACCCACAGCTTAGAACTCCACATACTTCAAAGTATGGCTTCAATGCTTCTTCTTTAACAGAATTTCTATTAATTTTTAGTGAGAGGTATACATTTTTTGCTACATGGTAGATATGCCATATGATTAGCAGATAATTCAACTTATCTTCAGTGAGATTATTTGTCATAAAGAAAGTCACCAAAAGTTGTAAGCAGTCTGGATTCGTATTTATTGAAGCCAGTAATTAGAGACATCTTCTTTTCCAGCACTAGAAAGCAAGGTTCCGCATGACTGCATAACTGCATCCGGTTAGAGCCACACCCCTGGACTAAGGCTGGTGGGGGAATAATCTGCAGTCCTAATTTTAAGTTAAAAACACTAATAAACTTAGTATAGAGACGACAGTGAACTTTCACTTACAGCATCAACATTGTTAAAGGTCATGATGTACAGAGCAGTCACTTTTCAACTTTGTTAAACTAATAAAACACGACAACGTCTTCAGTTTAAATAGTGATTTTAAAATGCCAATCAAAAAAAAAGTGCAAACAAAATTAAATAATTCTAGCAGCATACCCGTTGCATTTTTAGGAAAGACCAATTCTGGCCCATATTGGGGCCACATCTTCAAGGTTGGGCTATTTCTTTGATTTTTCCATTTCAAAGACAAACAGCAGATGTAATCACTATAATATATATAAATAGTCATAAAATTGTCTTTAACAGTCTACCATACAAGTGTATTCTGCAAATAAAAAGGAATTTTACTTTAAAAAGTAAAGGCTGTTTACTGTTCGGCCTTTGGTTCCACTGCTTGAAAACCCCAAAATAAGAAAAAATATCTCCCCTCCCCCCACCCCCCCAAAAGAACCCTGCAGCTCCCCAAAGTTGGTAGACTTTGGCAACCACTGAGCACATGACATTATGTGCACCAGTGTCTTGTTACTAGGAGCATCCACTTGTCATAAGAAACTAAAAGTGATCTCCAAGAAACCTTCCCTCACAAGACAGGTGTCTTAGCATTTCATCAGTTTTAGTACATTTTATACTGACACAAAAGTGCTTATCAGTTTAAATGACAAAAAATTTTTAAAAGTAAAATTTTGCATTAAAATTTGAAATCACACTGTATTCCCTGTAGGCATGTGCCTTTCCAACAATTCTGTTTCTGAGGTCACTCATTTTGTCCCCCACCCCCACCCTAGCTGCTATAGAGGGATTAAGTGACCCCACCATCAACATGGTCACAATCGTTTGGGCATCTATTGGTCACTACACCACAACTATCCTTAGTACAGTCAGTTTACTGTCATTATCTAGACAATCTAGTCACTGGAAGCCACAATACATTTAAAAACAAAAACTGAATTTAAAAAGGGGTGAAAAAGTATATTTTTAACAATAAAACTGGCACAAGAAACTTATTTTTGTCAGAAAGGCAACTAAATACTCAGCTTTCTCCTTAACAGTGTTCAGACCTTTACAAAAAAGCAATTCAAGACAGTCTTAGAGTCTTGTTATATAACACAGGATATTAAGTTATGCCCAGTACTATGTTAGTGGTCAGTCGAATGTGGTAGGTAAAAGTAATGACATTAGGGAAGTTATGCTCAGACACAGTACAACAAACATTCACATAAAAAAAGTAAACTCCACATAAGTGAACTGTGTTTTTTTTTTTCCCTTGGTTTGACAATAAATGTTTTATACATTAAATTAATGGTAGTGTTTGCATTCAAATATTCTGTGTCACATATAAAATTAAAAGTGCCATTTCAAAACCACAGAAGTCATTCCAGAATAGTGGTATGACATGACGATGTGAATAATTTGCCCTAAATGGAGACACTGAAACTCATTTCCATTAGGAAAAAAATGCTACATTTTATGAAAAACACAAACAAGAGAACTGTATCATTTCCATTTTCAATATATAACGTTCACACTTATTTGTCCATCTGATAGCACTGATCAGACCAGAGAGCTAGGACAAGACCCTTTTGCATCAATGGAACTCTGTGAAGGTTTCCACAGACCGTAAGGCAGGGATTGGTGCAAGCCAATTCATCAGAGTGCAATTACATTATAAACCTCCCTCAAACTTTCTGTAGCACATTGCATTATGGTAAAATGAGAGGTTGGTTATCCATTCTCTATTAGTAGGCCAGCCTGTGGTAGTATAAAAACTTTTTTTTTTTTTAATTTAAAAAACAAAGCAGGAGCTATTTAGAAAACACAATTCGAAATAAACTAATTTTGTAACTGCTGACTTTAAACACGTCCCATAGTGACTGTCTGTCAGGACACACAAGCGTGGAGCCCAGCACATTCCACGAGGACATGGCCTGGGCCACACACGAGTCTGGAGCAGCTGCCATCTTCCCCACCCCTGTGTCAGCTCCACCTGACTCAGGCACCCCCACAGTCTACAAATCTGTCTGAAGTTAAAGATGCATTCAGAACAAGTCTAATTCCCTCTTTCTTAGTGTTTAGTTTGGAAATGCTTTTGATTTTAAGTCTTAAAAATGATTATTCGACTTTCAACTGAACACACAGTATTTACTCACACTGCTCATCTCTGCCTTCCTCATCTCCTTCAACGTTCAGCTTCCCCACCATCACTTCTCTCATTCCTCCTTTCAGTCTTTCTCTTTCCTGGACTTGCTGCTACTTAATCTGCTTCCCAAGAACAAGTGAATTCGCTAACACGCAACTGGTCAGACTAACCACCCTCTGATCAATGATTTCCTGATCTCATTTGCTCCACTCTGAAAGAAAGCGGGCCCTCTTTCTCTCATCTACCTTCCCTTCCACCAGAAGCCAGCTGCACTTGCTTCCCATGAGAGAGCCGCATGCCTGAGAGTCCAAGGGTTATCCTTAACAAAGGGGTCTGACACATAATCTTCCTAAATGTGCATTTCATACTCGGACGAGTCACTGAAGTATATTTTAAGTTCATCTCCCCTGCCCCAAAAAACTGATAGCATGTGCCATATCAGAAAAATCCTTGTCTTAGCAGATCAATATACATAGTTATTTGGTCATTTTACATATGCACTTTTTAAGGAGGATCAAGCTTCATTTTCTGTTGAAGAGTTTGTTACCATGGAGTCTGGTTTTCGAGTCATTCTATCCAGTTCTTCCTGAACATTTGTCAACACAGTCTTTTGTCCTAAAAAAAAATTAAAAAAATTTAAAAAATTAAAAAAAAAAGGCAGCAGTGATGAGAAAACAGCAAATAATTTTTTAAAAGGAATATTTAAAATTGAAAGACTTTTTTTTTTTTTTAACTAAAAGACTTCTATAATTACTTATGGTGATAACAAACCTCAATAAGAATGAAAGCAAGTCTTTTTTTCACTGCAATGATATAAGGAGATACCCTAATTCAACCCTTCCTTAATTCCTAACATCACAGGTCTGTGTTCCCTGAATACATAACTGCCCTGTGCCTGGGCATGCATTCGTGCCAAATTTATAAGGGCCTTTCAGAAAACACTCTCACCACCCAACCCCAACCTCATGCACTGTCATCACCACCTTCTCAGAGGTGGTGTGTGTGTTTCTGCTCAAACTACTTTCCATGCCTCAGACAGAACAAGTGTTTGGTTTTGTTTTTAATTATAAACTGTAACTCATATAGGTAGTCTGGAAATACCATGTTTCAATAATCATATAAGACTAAGGTCAGACGTTTCAATCCTGCACAAAGGCAGTACTCATTCTTTTGTTATCAAGTGCTAACGAGGCCCGGAAATGACCCTTATCCCCTGTGAGGGGTTACTAGCCCAGAGCCTGGGCCACCAGACCGGGTTGAGAGTCTCCAAGAACTCAGGAGCCCCTGAAGGCCTGGCTGACCTGAGGATGGAGTGATCTCCTGCGGGCCTTCTTTCATCTGAAAACACCAATTAGGGAAAACACTGTATTAATATTCCTTAGAGTCACTGAAAAAGTAAAAGCAAAACCCTTTTTAAAAGGGCCCCAAGCTTCCTAGCAAAATGGGTAATTCCCAGGGAACTTAGTTCTTTTGTTTCAGAGGCCTCCAAGACATAGACTTGCCCTATGGCCCACATGGAAGGACAGGAGGTGGGCTGCCACAGAGAGGAGTGTGACAAGGGAGGAGCTTCATGGAAGAGGAAATGATGCCCCTCTGGTGAGACCGGGAGGGTTCACAGGCTCCAGCTCATGGCAAGACTAGGGACAGTGAACAAACATCTTTATAAAGGATCACAGAAAATTAAATATAATAAATAAAATGTCAATGTTACATGCTAGACAATGACCTCCAATCAATAGTTCTGACACCAGGGTCACATGTACAGTTTAGAATATACCTCAATTCACCCAAATGCTCAGTATAAGCTGGAGATGTGTTTACTTGCTTGGCTGTTCAGAACATGTCAGGGAAAAGCAGACACTCTTGTCCATCCCCCACCCTCAACACTGCTCAGCCACAAGATCAGAAGTCTCCAAGGACCCTTTAGTACCTGACTTCTTGGCTGTGCTCTGCACACCACCAGCACCAGGACTTCCAGGAGAACCTGTTTTTTTACTCAGCAGACTGTTGAAGAAGCTGGCCAATACACCTTCACTTGCTGCATTATCTATGGAAACATTAACAAAAAAAGCATCACATCACCACAAAACTAGTTTTCAGCGTGGAATTATCCATTTGTGGCTATCATCTTCCCCAGACACTGAGCACATTCATTTACCATGATTCCTTTTATACTGCCTCCGCCAAGGCTAATTACGTGTTAGCATGATTAATTAAGTGCAAACCTGTTTAGATTTCCCATCTGTTTGGGGACATAATATAACTCATGCTCCACATCATCTCCCTGTCTACAAGGCAGTGTTTTTCAAAATTTTGTAAGCCTTTAACACTCCAAAGCTGCTGTGAAAAGCTCTCATTCTAAATAGGAGATAGTTATCACACATGCAAGGATTAAATAAAATTTTGTTTTGAGAGTTTCACTGCAGCCAACATCTTTGGGTATTACTAAGTTATTGGGATAAGGGCTACTTAAACTAGTAAGTAAGTGACCTTGACAAGAGAAGTGAAGAGGGAAGAAAATCCCATAATTCATAAATGGTAATCATATAAAAATGAGAAACAAAACCAAGGATTCAAAATATATACTTTATTGTATTTACTTTATTTTTAAAAGTAATCTCCACACCCAATGTGGGGCTTGAACTCATGACCCCTAGGATCAAGAGTCACATGCTCTACCAACTAAGCCAGCCAGGCACCTTTCAAAATACATGTTCTAAAAAATTTACTTAAATTTTACTTAATTACTTAAAGATCTTAAATAAGATCTTTTATTTTTGGGGGCGCCTGGGTGGCTTAGTGGTTGAGCATCTGCCTTCGGCTTGTGTTGTGGTCCTGGGGTCCTAGGATCAGGTCCTGCATTGGGCTCCCCACGGGAAGCCTGCTTCTCCCTCTGCCTAGGTCTCTGCCTCTCTGTGTGTCTCTCTCATGAATAAATAAAATCTTTAAAAAAAATTGAATAAATAAATAAAATCTTAAAAAAAAATCTTAAATAAAAAATTATTTTTAAGTAATCTCCACACCCAACAAGGGACTCAAACTCACAACCTTGCTGTCAAGAGTCCCATGTTCCACTAATTAAGCCAGCCATGAGCCCCTCAAAACACACATTTTAAAATGACTTATATTGCATTCCTCTCTGCATAGCCTGAGGTCTTACATAGAGCAAGATGCAAGGGCCACTGATTCCAACTAAGGGATAGGCCTTGGTCTCTGCCAACGGTGAGCCCCCTCCCTTTGAGTGAGGCAAAATGGAATATAGCCCCTTTTCCTGGGGAAAAGAACCCAGCTGTCATGAGTCTGCACCTTCAAACCTAGTAACCCAGCCCCTTCACGGCTCAGGCCTAAGACTAAACACTCTCCACAGAGACAGGATACATACTTTTGATGTTTGGATCCGGCTTCTTTACTGATGTGCCTGGGGAGGCGCTAGGTACACTGGCTGGTCCTCCCCGGCCCTGAGTTCTTGGAGAGCCAGAGGGTCCTCTCGCAGGGGATTCCTAAGTCCAAAACCAGCCCAAGTTACATATAGGCATAAAAAATAACAGGAAATACATATTCCAAAAACGAAGACATTCTCTGAAGGATATTTTTCAGTTCTGGGAGAGGGGTGGCAGGACTGGGAGGTTTTTCCTCAGCTCAGTCTCTTTCTAGACCTTGTTTCTCCTTAGAGAACAGGTATCAAGATAAAAAGGCCTGCTCACTCTATTTCCCAGAACTATATTCCTTCATCATTTTCTGAAGTCCCTATTATGTTCCTGGCCCTTTAGGGAAACCAAATTCTCTTCAAAAATATAAAAGCCCACACACATATACGCTCCTAGAAATAATGGCATAAAGTTTGAAGACACTTACAACACTGGGCCTTGACCCCCTGTTTAGTTTAAGGTACTCACGGAGGCTCTCGTGGGCGTGGCTGGCTGCTTGGCAAGGAGTGACTGCAAAGAGATAGATACACTGGCCATTAACCAAGGCCTGCAGAGTGCAGGGAAGGTCTGCAGGAACACTTTCCAGTATTCCACTAGGGGGCACCAATAACAACAACTAAGTCATAGATTTTATATCTACTATGCATGCAAAAAGTTTAAATTTAGCAATTTGGTATATGGCGAAAAAAATAATCCAAATAAACGGTTTTGGTTGGAGCTAAGAAAGCAAGGAGACCACAGGAGGCAGGATCAATTGGCAAAAGAACCACCAACATTCCAACCTGCTGAGCTACCTGCACCATCAGGCAGACCCATGACAAGTCTAAGAGACACGCCTAACAGTCCTAGTAGAACAGAAAGGTGAGAGTGGGTTTGCATTCTGAACTGCCAGCTTGGGGAAGTTACTCTCCTATCCAAAATGGATATGTCAGCTGACCTGCTGTTTGGGGCTATGTAAAATAATGGAAGTGAGGGAAAGGCACTTGGTAACTGCCAGGAAACCTAATTTCCAGAGAGAAAGGCTACTTAAAGTAATACTAAGCCTCTCATTGTTAAGACTTTGCAAACAGGGGCAGCCCGGGTGGTTCAGTGGTTTAGTGCCGCCTGGAGCCGCAGGACCGAGTTCCACGTCGGGCTCCCTGCATGGAGACTGCTTCTCCCTCTACCTGTGTCTCTGCCTCTGTGTCTCTCATGAATAAATAAGTTAAAAAAAAAAAAAAGTCTCTGCAAACAGGCAAGGGATCACCTGAGGTAGACAGTCTAACACCTACTCTGTACCAATACTAGAAATGGGAGGGAACAAGGAGACCTGGTTATAACCCCTTTAATGCTAGAGGCTCTTTGTGTTGCCCTCAACCTCACCCCAGGGGACTGGCATTTCATGTGTGAGAAGGCCTATGCTCTGGCTTCACTGCTGCTTCTTACCTGTTGCTTCATCAGGAACACCTGCTCATCTTCCGCTGCCAACTCTTTGTCATGGACCAGCTGTGAAGTGAAGTGACATACTCATTTGTGGTCACGGGCCAAGAACACTCAACCTGCTGTCAGAATTCTCAATGAAAGAAGAATCTTGGGTTCAGGTCTCAACACAGGCCTGAGGAAGAGTCCCTGCTGCAACTGCACAGTTATGTTTCTCTAGCCTGGAACAAACTCTGTTCCAAGACAGGCTTGGCATGTCACCAATTGACATTTTAAAGTCTAATAGATTCTATATAACACCTCCCAGATCAGGGCCTGCAGATCAGAAGAGCACAGAGATCTCCTGACAGTTATCCAGAGGCAGTGCTGGCACCGTCAGGACTTAGTGGGAAACCACAACCCAATCCTATGTGGGCACTCCATCACTCATGGCCCACCACCCGTAACTATGTACTTAACACTAGACTTGAGCTGACCTTTTTTTTAAAGGCCGTCCAATTACTTTTTTCTTCTCCCGAAAATGGGTCAGTGTGTAAAACATGTATCTCTTAAGATATTATTTATTTACCTTAGAGACAGGGGAAGGAGGGAGGGAGAAAGGGCATGAGCAGTGGGGAGGGACAGATGGAGAGGGAAAGGCGATTCCCTACTAAACAGAGAGCCCGATGCAGAGCTCAAGCCCAGGACCCTGGGACCATGACCTGAGCCAAAGGTAGGTGGTTCAATGACTGAGCCACCCAGGTGCCCCAACATACTTTATAGGTTTCTTTTCCCATAAGCCCCCCCCCCCCAAAAAAAACAAAATATAAAACACAAACCGTACAACTCAAAGTGACTGACTTGGGTACCTTTCTCACAGGTGGCTTCACAATAAAATCTTCATATGCATCTTCTGGCTTCACAGTTGTGAAGTTTTCATGTAAAATGGCTATTTTCTTTTCATTGTCCCAGCCTGCAGGTCTAAAAGGAAGGAAACAGGGATTGATTTCTCTTGGGACTGCCTCACAGCACACTTTAGAGCACATTCTGGGTTAAAGAGGGCTCCCCATTGAGAGAGCCTTTCCCACAAGATCTGATCTGTAGTTGCTGGGGCTGCCTTGTAGCTTGTGGCAGACAAGTCAAAGTTTAGTGCTGGCATAACCTATCAGCTTGACATCGCAGGTCCTGCTCTAGACTGAGCTCTTGGAGCCCAAGATCTAAGGATCCAGAATGAGATCTCATGGGCTACACATGCTGACCCACAGGAAGTGTTTAGAGTTTCCACACAACTCCACCCGGAAGAGCAAGGATACAATAGGGGCCCTGTTCTGACAGAGCAGCGGATGCAGAAAACAGCACAGAGGACAGAACCCAGGACGAGATGGTTTCTCTTGGGCTTTGGTGTACAGGAACTCTGAGAACTCTTCTGAAAACAGTTTTTTCATGGATTGTTTCATTAATGTTACTGGTGTGGGAAGATGTAGAGCAAAGCAAGGCATCAGGACCTGCACTTGCCTGGGCCCCAAACCAGGGGGACACTCGGAGTCCTTGAGGCTCCTTCATGGGTGCTGCCCTAATTGATATCACTAAGCAGGATGGCACCCAGGTTCCATTAAGTTAAACTACAGTGACCTACATCCCCACCAGACTCTCCTCAAAGAGCAACTGCAAAATGTCCTACACAACACACTCGCGAACTCTACAAGCTGTAAAAAATGGCAACTAATTGTTCTCAGAGGCCTTCCTTTCCCTATGTAACTTCTGCTTCAGAGCTCTATGACCCAGATGGCATTGTTAGCCAGGGTGCTCCACCCAAATGGTTTTGCAGACTTCAATAGCTCCCAAATAGCTAAATCAACAACAGGATCAAAGATGCAAAGGGAGAAGATGTGATCAAGACATCAGCAGGACCCAGGCATTCTTCAGAAGCTGTGAGATGCTTCTCTTCTCAGATCAGCACCCATCCCCAACCCGTCTTCCTGGGATTCTTATTCCTCAGGATCCCAAGTGATTTGGGCACACACATCTACTCACTGACCTTGTGTCTTTGGTGCCTGCTTGACTGCTCTAGACAACAATTCTCTAAAAATCCATCCAAGGCTCTAGCCCTGCCATTTTGAGCAGCCCAAATGAGGCTCTCCCTGAATGTTCAGGAAGCAACCCTATTCAGTCCCAAGAGCTCTTGGCTTTCTTATCTTCAGCCCTCCCAGAAACCATCCCTCCCCACCACCCCAATTACTTCTGGCCTGCCTAGCACACACACACTCAGCTTTCTGGCATCAGCCCCTCTCCCCTCCCTGTTACACTGCCCCCACCACCCCATTACTGCCCTAGCCCTGCCCCCAACACTATATTCAGGGACCATATGAACATTCATTTCTATGTCGTTAGCATAGAACCTGGGTACCTAGGAAGTGCTCAGTAGTTGCTGAATGAACTGTAATTCCCAAATCAAGAGAAAAGAGAATTATCTAAGCCTACAAACATTGATCTACTAGCACAAGTTCTCTCAGAGATCCCACAGCTTCAACATTAACTCATGCATCCAAAACACTCATCATTCTCCAGGGACAGAAAGACACCAACTGGAACAAACAGGTACCTAAGTCTCTGCCCAGAACCATCAGTCCCAGTGGCTCCTAAAATATGAAATGCCAAAAACACAATAAGCATTCAATATAGCTAAAGCCCATGCTGATAGTACACCAATGATGGTGCCTGTACCATCCCTGCCAATGGGCAGAGAAATCAGATGCTTCAATGGAAGACATCAGGGTTTCCAAAGCCCAACTCCCTACATTTCAACTCCTTCCTCCAGCCAGTGTTCTATCAGAGCTGACAGTAAGTGGCAGAAATGGCTGGCTTAAGTTTTGGCACCTTGCTCTCAATGAAGAAATGCAGCACTCCCGACCTCACTCAACCTACTTTTCTTAGACTAGAAGCAGGCCTGTATCTGGATGGCAAGTAGTTTGGAAAGAAGCGGAGTGTATCTATCCCCTGGGGGGTCCAGCCCAAGCACTTCGCCCCAAGGCAGTAGAAACCTGGCTGTGTATGACAGAGTCAGAAGGCACCTTACTTGGAAGGATAAAATGTGAAGAGCAAATGTACTATAAAGGGTAGCATTTGAAATCACCTATAAGGAACTCACATAAAAACTGCATCCTTTTCCACAACTAAGGCAGGTGTGACAAAGTGGAAGCCATATGTTTTATGAACAATGTACTTATACAACAAGTCGAGGTTTTTCTCCTCCTTCACTGATGTGTAAATCAAGGCTGCTCCATCTAATCAATTTGCTTAAGGAAAACCAATTCACTGCAGGAGACAAAAGCAAACACATACAAGCATAATCCTCAAAGAACTACTCACAGGTTAATCAGTTTTTGATCAATACAGATCAGTAGAAAATGTTCAAACTTTTAAAGCTAAAACAGTAATAGTAACAGATGAACTATGTCAAAAGTGAAAAGCATGTCGATGCTGGCAGAGGCCACACGCTTCATTTTTTAACACAGACTGCTATCTTTTGACCCATAAGGTTGGTTCCTAAGCAGTCAAGTTAATGGCTCTAAGGTCAGCCCAGGAAAACACCCTCAGCATATCCAAGGTACACAGATTTGTTCCTAGACAGATGTTCATATGTGACCCAGCTTATTGTTAGGCGTATCTTTTACAAAAGATGGGTACTTCATACGTATCAGCTCTCTCCACTGAGCTGGACAAGATAAAAGGCCTAGATGAAGTGGTAGGAACCTATCCCTCACTCCCATATCCCAGGGTATAGGACTATAGCAGCAACAACTGCTATTGTATTTTTACAGAAATAAGACTCAAAAGACTGCTAACACAGTATCTCTCTTGTGGGCAGTACAAAACATAAACAAGAAACACTTTGTGGGGGAAAAAAAAAAATACACTTTATGGTATCTAAAACAATATTGTGTTGGGTAATTACTCTTTTCTGCAAAAGAGCAAAGTTTAAAAAAGATTTCTAAAATAGAATAAAAGTAATTTGGCAGTAAGACTACCCATATCCGCTTTCTTAATATGAAAGTCTTATCAAATGCACAGCATTAAAAATAAGAAGTGATATAAGACACAAATTAGTAAGTCTCAAATTCTAATACAGTAAAATACAAAACTAGTAAAAAGATGTATACAATTTCTCCCTGATGGAAGACTGTTCTGGATTCAGGAAGTACTTTAGCTTTCCGAAGTCACCCCATCTGGAGAGAAGAGATTAGCAGAGAGGGGAGCCTGTGCTCCCATGCCCTGACACAGTGCTCCAAGGATACACTGAAGGCAGAACCTCCGTAGGTGTGACTGGATGAAGTCAAAGTGCTCGTCCCTGTAATCATGCTCCTTCTCCAGGACACTCACCGCATCACACTGCAGGAAGACAGAAAGAGAAAGAAGTCATCTTTTGCTTCTCTTCCTGCTGAGGATGGGAACAGCACCATAATTCCAAGGAGGAAGGCCATAGCCAAAGGTCTGAGCATTAATTAGCAAGAGCCAAAAGCAATTGGAGACTTTTCTTTCATCCTGGGCCACAGTTTCCAGAGCTATAAAGTGGGGATTTTTTTTTTTTAAAGATTTTATTTATTCATGAGAGACAGAGGGCGGGGGGGGAAGGAGGGAGAGAGAGGGAGAGAGAGAGAGAGAGAGAGAGAGAGAGAGGCAGAGACAGGCAGAGGGAGAAGCAGGCTCCATGCAGGGAGCCTAACGTGGGACTTGAACCCAGGTCTCCAGGATCACACCCTGGGTTAAAGGTGGCGCTAAACCACTGAGCAACCGGGCTGCCATAAAGTAGGGATGTTAACAGTCTGATCACTTCACCGTTGTTTTTTTTTTTTTTTTAAACATTTTATTTATTTATTCATGAGAGACAGGCAGAGGGAGAAGCAGAGACACAGGCAGAGGGAGAAGCAGGCTCCCTGTAGGGAGCCCAACATGGGACTTGATCCCGGGACCCCAGGAACACACCCCAGGCCAAAGGCAGTGCCAAACCACTAAGCCACTGGGGCTGCCCACTTCACAGTTGTTTTAAGAATCAAATAGTCACATCAAGAAGCAGGCCCATGGGACATAGTTGTGCACTGCATAAACTATAGAACTCTTGTCTCACAGAATATAATGCAAATGGCACACTCTGTGGTTGGGAATAAAGTACTTTTGAAACCCAAAATGTTGTGTTTTAAGTTTATTTCTTTATTTAAGTAATCTCTACACCCAATGTGGGACTCAAACTCATGACCCAAGATCAAGTTCCATCCTCTTCTGACTGAGCCAGCCAGGCATCCCAAAAATGAAAAATGTTTTTAAAACTTTTTTTTTTGTAAGAGAAATAATTTTATTTTTCTATGACTGAACTTTTCATTCCCATATATTCATTCTACAGGATAGAACAAACTGAAACTTTGAGTTCCCTTCCTTCTGTTTTTAGTGTTATTTCTGAAAATCACCTCAAATCCAACAGACTTTAAGACATCAAAACCCTAAATAATTCTGCTCTTCCATATTATTTTTTAACTATCAGCTTAGGCAAGATCAACTGGTTCACAGAGCCTTAAGAAAACTGCTTTTAGTTCTGAGTTTGACTCACTCAATAAAGCTGACAGTGCTTCACAGAAAAATTAACTCAAACTATGAACAAAGTGAGTGATGTCATGTTTCCACTAGCAACATTATACGACAATAGTTTCTAGCCTGACCTAATCAATGTACTTTAATGAATCCCGAATTAGTACAACTCTCCTATAGGAACACATACAAGTAAAGCCTCTTAGTTTCTTTTAGATGGTGATTGTTCACTGGCCAAACCCAGCCAGACGTAGAATTCCTGGGCACATACCTTTGTGCACACCACCAACACTGGGATTCCCAGATTATGGGTTAGCATATTGTCACCAAGTGGCAGAGCAACATTTTCTTCATCAAGACCTGAGGTCAGAGGCCCTCTCCTCTGTGGGGAACCTTGACAACCTTCTTCAGGCTCAATGTAGTCTTGAAAATCTTTCACAACTGAAAAAAGGAAAAGAAAATCACACACAAATAAAAACCACACAGGTCAGTTCTAGAAAACCAAAAAGACAGTAATAAGCACAAAACATAAAGAGTGGTGACAAAATTCCCAAATCTGCCCTATTGCAAAATTAGGGATTTGGATGTGGTGATGCAAAATTCTGACATTCACTTTGAGCATTGTAACTTCAGAGTAGCAGTCATACCTCTGTTGGATAGCTTTACTTATATCTAGCTTTTACATCGGTTTTAATTTTTTTTTGGTTTACCTTTTTTTTAAAGATTTTATTTTTAAGTAATTTCTCTAACGAATGTGGGGGCCTGAACTCACAACCCTGAGATCAAGTGTTGCATGCTCTACCAACTGAACCAGCCAAGTATCCCTTAAACAGGTTTTAAAAATTTCTAAGGTTTTGGGATGCCTGGGTGGCTCAGCCGTTGAGTGTTTGCCTTCGGTCCAGGGCATGATCCTGGAGTCCCAGGTTCGAGTCCTACATCGGGCTCCCTGCATGGAGCCTGCTTCTCTCTGACTATGTCTCTGCCCCGCCCCATAAATAAATAAAATCTTTAAAAAATTTTTTTTAAGGTTTTAATAGTTTCTATTAGGAAAAATAAACCACATTTCTTATATACTTAACATTAAAAAAAAAAAAAGGCCAAGCAAAACCATCTGAATTCCACAAGAACATGCTGTTTCCATAGAGCCGACATATGTCCAAACCAAGGAGCGCGCAGGGCTTGGCCAGCCCATCCACTTCTCATCATTCTCTGACTCTCGCGGACTATCTCATCTTTAGAAGATCCTGAGTCACTATGCGGTGTTGATGGACCTCTTCCTGCCTAACATATGAAGAAATCAGCAGCATAATGCCCAATTCTTGGCACACAGAGTCATTACTTCAGGCCAAGAGTGCAATCCCATGGGGAGGCCTTCTTCAAGTTGAAAACGATCCATTGCCCTGGTTAAGTTAAGTGAACACAAAGTCCATGGACCCATAACTTTTTGTGGGTATTTCAAGGCATACATGTAGGCCAGAGAACAAGGACATAATAATTAAAGCTACTCTGAGCCAGAGCAGCAAACACACAGCTCTATCCTTCTACACCCAAAAGGACAAAAGGACTAAAAGGCCTTTTAGTCCCATCTACAACATGCTCATTAAGAAAAGGAAATAACAGACAAGCAAAAAAAGAAAAAGAAAAGGAAATAACTGTATTAAAGAGAATCTAGAGAGAGGTGCACATACTCTTCATCCACAGAACAGGTTTCAAACATTTTTTTTTCAAACATTTTTTTTTAAGAGAGGCAAAGGGGATGGCACAGAAGGACAGGGGGACAGAGAATATTGAGCAGGCTCTACACCCAGGGCAGAGCATGACTTGGGGCTCGATCTCATGACCTAAGCTGAAATCAACAGTTACCTGGATGGTTAGCCAACTGAACCAGCCAGGAACCCTACAACTTCTCTTTATTAAGCTCATTCATGTAATTTCATTGTCAATATAAACACTCCAGTCAAGAGATCTTTATTGTATTAAAAAACAAAACAAAACAAAACAGAGAAGGGTTTTCTAATGAACTTAGCACGGTTGTTGAAGGATTTTAAGGAAATCACAGGTTCTCAAATTTTATCCTTGAAAGCATTTTAACAAATCTTCAAATCAATAGAAGATACAATGGCTTAAGTCTGGGTAACACCTATCACTGCCCAACATCACATGACACACTCAAACAGGAATTCCAAGACAGGGAGCATGGCAGAGCCTGGAGCAAGTTACAAGCTGGCTAAATGGCCATGGGAAAGTGAGGCGGTGGGGTGGTGGGGGGTGCAACTCCAGCAGTATGCTCCAGGAAACTCTATCACCCAGTGCCCTGCATGAACTGCTGTATTCTACTTATGGCAGGATGTAAAAATAGTTGGGAAACCCTGGGTTAGACTAGTCACTGTCTAAAGGAATGACTTAACTATGACTATCTAGCAACCATAGGAAACATGCAAGTGTTTTTAAGAAATGAGAATTTTAGAAAGTTGGAAGGCAGAGTAAGTATGCATACATAGAAGTTGGTATAAAGGGAAGATAAATACGAAGAATGTGTAATTCAGATAATAAAATGTGCATTTCCCTTAGGCTGAACACATACCACATTAATAATTTCTCTCTAATGGTGGGATGGCCAACATTTCAAAGTACACCTGGGGTCCTCCTTTAGCATCTTGTGGAAGTGGGTAGGGGAAGGAGATCAGAGTGTTGTACTCTAGCTGCTGCCACCTCTCATCTTTTTCCTCCTACCTCATTGGTCACCCACTAGTTCCACAGTCCTGGAAAGATCCCACAGACAGTACCTAATCTTTTTTTTTTTTTTTATAAAGATTTTATTTATTTATTCATCACACACACACACACACACACACACAGAGAGAGAGAGAGAGAGAGAGAGAGAAAGAGAGGCAGAGATACAGGCAGAGGGAGAAGCAGGTTCCATGCAGGGAACCCGACGTGGAAATTGATCCTGGGACCCTGGAATCACGCCCTGATCTGAAGGTGGTGCTAAACCGCTGAGCCACTCCCAGGCTGTCCCCTAATCTTTTTTCTATACTTGATAAGCAAGGGAAGCCCCAGACATAAAGCAAGAAAGACTAACCTACACAAGCACCACATTCCAGCAGCTCTGGTGCTGCTCTGCCCTCCCCCATTACTGCCAGCCAAACAGCTGTCAGATTCAGGACCACTGGGGAACCAAAATCTGAAAGAGCGGCTCGCTGTGGAGCAGCATTCCAAACTTAAAAGACTAGAGACTGGTGTTGGATTGGGAACTAGGCTGGGTGACAGCCCTTCACCCATTCAATACCATACCTAGAGTCCAATTAATCTGCAAAGCGGGACTCTGATGAGCAAGAAGATGGCTGACAACTTTATGAAAATGTAACCTAAAGCCAGCACTAACAAAGGCACTCCTTCAACAAGCAACACAAAGACATGATTACCCTCCAAACATCTCAGAGGAAGGGCGGTGAAAACAAAGGCCTTCAGAAGGTTAACCAGAGTCATGAGGCACAGACGTGTTTCCAGCAATCGCTAGTTGCCCTCGCGTGTCCTCTCCTCCTCTTCCTCATAACCAAACCCAACCCTGATACACAGAACACATGGCTATACAGAACTACATTTCCCAGCCTCCTTAGGAAGACTTGAGCATGCACCCTTCAGCTCTTCTTTCCTCTTCCTTCATGTGCTGCCTGGAACACGGATGTGAAGGCTACAGTTCCAGCTGTTCCGAGGAAGAGAACCACACCCTAGAGATGACAAAGCAATAAGCAGAAAGAAGCCAGGGTCCTTGACCTGCCTTCCCAGAGCTGCTTTCCAGGCCTGAACTGCCTACCTCTGGATTTCATTTACAGAACAGAGGAATCAACTTCATTCTTAAACCACTGTTAATTTGGGTTTTGTGTCACAAGCAGCTGAATCTAATCCTAAGTGACAGACACCAATGACTAAGCACAAAATAAATTCAACAGTTTATGGGAATACAAGCTCAGAAGAGCAGGCATCTTATCGGCTGTGTACATCTCCAATTCCTAGAACAGACCTAGTACAAGACATATACCTTCCCTATCTGGGAAAGAATAATATCCTTAGCTTGATCTTTGTTTTCTGCTTTAAAAATCTTCACAAGGTTATAACAGAAGACAGATTCAGAGGCTGAAATCTCCAGGGCATTAACCGATTAATATGGGTAAGATGCTAAATGTGCAGTGAGAAACAAACAGCTCTTCAGCCTCAGAACTATTCTAAGAAGTAGTCTTTATCGTCTCTATTTCAGGGAAAAAAGAGGCATTATCTAGAAAGGTCAGTGGTTGAAGACAGACGAGCTGAGCTGCATAACAACCACTGTAGCACACATGCGGGTGACCCAGGAAACACACATGCACACAGCAGACCAAAGAATTAGATGTTAAATAAACTCTGTTTTAGCTAATGTCAGACAGGAACAAGAGGAATTTATGATAGGAAGGCACACAGCAAGAGCTCTGATTTGGAAAGGACATCAAAATTTCTGAACCTTTCTGCCAGTAAGCGTGAAGATCCAGTGTGTCATGCCCTAGAAGTCCTCATTAATTCACTAAAGGCAATGATGTCATCCTGTGGAAAAAAGCCAGCCCTGCCTAAGACTGCTACTGCTGAACACTGCCACAGCTCTAGCCCCTGCCCCTCCCATTTCCCTGGCGAGTAGACAGAAGCTGATGTAAGTGCACAGAAGCAAGGGAAAGGAAAAGTAAGTTTCTGAATCACATTAAGGAAAACAAAACAAACTTCGTTTAATTTGAAAGTTCTCTGCTGTCAAAAGGACCTGGGTGTCCTCTGTCTTAAAATAGTTTTCCATTTTAATTAAAACAAACAAACAAACAACAACAGCAACAAAAAACCTTCCTATTTCTAACTAAAATCCTATTTGCTGGATCCCAAAATGAATGAAGGTAGAAGCTGAAAGATTTGTCTTTTATAGGGCTTCCTTTAAACCTGTCAACAAGAGAGTTCATAGGGCCTCAATGGAATCCCAGCGCAATGGACTCAAGTTGCAGATCCCACAGTAAATCTCCACACCCACTGATGTTAACTCAGCAGCCAGACTAACACAGAAGTGTAAAGACCCACAAAACTGATCCAAATTTGAGGGGGAGGGAAGAACTCTTACTTTAGTAAAGAACCAATGAAGATAATAAGAAATATGGACTCATTTACTTTCTTCAACTGTGATGCTTAAGAATAAGACTGTTTGGGGCAGCCCAGGTGGCTCAGCAGTTTAGCACCGCCTTCAGTCCAGGGCCTGATCCTGGAGACCTGGAATCAATTCCTGCGTCGGGCTTCCTGTATGGAACCTGCTTCTCCCTTTGCCTGTGTCTCTACCTCTCTCTCTCTCTCTCTCTCTCTCTCTCTCTCTCTCTGTCTCTCATGAGTAAATAAGTAAAATCTTTAAAAAAAAAAAAAAAAAAAAAAGAATAAGACTGCTTTATTTTTTTAAAGATTTTTATTTATTTATTCACGAGAGACACAAAGAGAGAGAGGCAGAGACTCAGGCAGAGAGATAAGCAGGCTCCATGCAGGGAATCCATGTGGGAATCAATTCTGGGACTCCAGGATCACACCCTGGGCAGAAGGGAGGCGCTCAACTGCTGAGCCATCCAGGCGTCCCATAAGACTGCTTTAAATACTGACTACTGAATTTGTAAGAGCAATTTTGAGGTTAATGGTGCAAACAAAACCAAATATTCTGTAAGGGAAGCTTTTTAACCTCTTGACACTGAAAGGAAGGTGGCTTGAACCATTCAAGAGACTAGTGAATTTTCCAATTAAGAAAATTCTATTTTACTTACACTTGCGTTCCAGCTCCCTCATTTCTTCTGGTGGAATTTTCATTTTATCAATGTGCTCACGTAAAACACTAGCCCATTTCTGTAGAGATTCCATCACAGTCCAAGGCCTCGACATGTCTGCAACAAAAATGACCAGGGTCTCCGGCAAGGACTCAGCAGAAACTGCAAACTTCAGCAGGCCTTTGTGGTATAGGTCTCCATCCAGAATCCACACATTGCAGCGCGTGTGATCTTAAAAAAAAAAAAAAAAGAAGTAAAGCTAGGTTACTACCTGACAATGACCATCAGCACAGCTGAAAAAAGCCACATCAAGAAGAACCTGAGGGCACGGTATCCAGATGGCTCAGTCAGTTAAGTGTTTGCCTTCAGCTCAGGTCATGATCTCAGGGGTCCTGGAATGGAGCCCTGCCTCAGTGCGGCAGGTTCCCTGCTCAGTAGGGAGCCTGCTTCTTCCTCTCCCTCTACCTTTCCCCACTCTTGTGTGCATACTCTCTCTAATAAATAAACTCTTAAAAAAAAAAAAAAAAAAAACTTGAAGGTGACAATCATAGAATTCCACACAAAACACAAAAAGAAATCCTCATTGGAAAAGAGTCCAAGTGCTCAGTGGGCACTCAGTAATCCTTGGTCCAAGTGTCTTTAAAAAATTTTAATTACCATAATACATTAAATCCACATCTAAATAGACTCCAGCCATGTCTGAGGAATAAAGGGTGAAAGCCATTTTAGCTTTCAATATGAAAAAGCTAAAATTGGGACTCCTGGGTGGCTCAGTGGTTAAGCATCTGCCTCTGGCTCAGGGTGTGGTCCTGGAGACCCGGGATCAAGTCCTACATCAGGCTCCTTGCATGGAACCTGCTTCTCCCTCCGCCTGTGTCTCTGCCTTTCCATCTCTCTGGGTCTCTCCTGAATAAATAAATGAAATCTAAACAAACAAACAAAAAAAGCTAAAATGTTCACTGGTCAACTGTACCACAGTCTACATAACCCATTTTCCTCAGCTATCAACAATCAATGGGGCAGCAAGCTGTGATGAAGAGCCCGTGGTTAACAAGCTCTTCTTGTCAGGCACACCAAGCAGTGTGTTCACACCAAGCAGTGTGTTCACTCTTTGTGCCAAAGAGACAGGACCTTTGTGTTTAAATGCCAAGATAAAATCATAATGTATACAAATTGAGGTATGAATTACTGGGTGCCTGGTGATATTAAGGATTTAGTTTTTTTGGTAAAAGAATATAGTTATGTTTTTAAAAATCATTATCTTTCAGGAGTACCTGGGTGGCTCAGCTGATTAAGCATCTGCCTTCAGCTCAGGTCATTATCCCGGGATCCTGGGATCAAGCCCCGCGTTGGACTCTCTTCAGCGGGGAGTCTGCTGTCTGTCTCTCTCTCTAACCCTCCCTCTGCTTGTTCTCTCACACATTCTCTATCAAATGAATAAAAACTCTTTTAAAAAAATCCTTATCTTTTAAACATACATATGGAAGGATCTGCAAACGAAATGATATAATGTCTGAAATTTGCTTCATCATAATCCAGTACGGAGAAGCAAGTGAGTATATGGTTGAAATAAAACTGAAGAACTGTTTAAGGTAACTGTTTAAGGCAAGTAACACATTGGAGCGTATGATCCTAAGTCTATGCTATATCTATTTTTTGTTTTCCATAATAAGAAGTTAAACATACACACAAATGTGCAACTGCTGTCATTTAACGAAGCACAGGGCTTCAAAATCATACCTAGATGATCAAACCATAAAAAATAATTTTCCACAATAACCTACTTTAAAAAATTTTTAGGGGCTTAGCTGGGGATCCCTGGGTGACTCAGGGGTTTAGCACCTGCCTTTGGCCCAGGGCGTGATCCTGGAGTCCTGGGATCGAGTCCCGTGTTGGGCTCCCTGCATGGAGCCTGCTTCTCCCTCTGCCTGTGTCTCTGCCTCTCTCTCTCTCTCTGTGTGTCTATCATGAATAAATGAAATCTTTAAATAAATAATAAATAAAAATTTTTTAGATATTTTTGAGAAATATTTTTCTCACGAAAGTGCCTTGAGGGAAAACTCCTACAATCAGAAGTATCATTTCACGGGATCCCTGGGTGGCGCAGCGGTTTGGCGCCTGCCTTTGGCCCAGGGCGCGATCCTGGAGACCCGGGATCGAATCCCACGTCGGGCTCCCGGTGCATGGAGCCTGCTTCTCCCTCTGCCTGTGTCTCTGCCTCTCTCTCTATCTCTCTGTGACTATCATAAATAAAATAAAATAAAATTAAATTAAAAAATCTAAAAAAAAAAAAAAAAAAAGTATCATTTCACTAATTTCTTTCCCAATAAATTCCAAAATACTTTAAAAACCTATATTTTATTAGCTATCTTTTGTGTAACTGATTCATTAAAACATAATGCTGTTAAAAATCTTATATTCATGACTGTACTTCAACAATATAATAAGGCATCTACATCTAGCTACACTTTAAAATTTCTAATACATTTTATTATTTTTTTAAAGATTTTTTATTTTTTTATTCATAGAGACAGAGAGAGAGGGGCAGAGACACAGACAGAGGGAGAAGCAGGCTCCATGCAGGGAGCCCGACGTGGGACTCGATCCCGGGTCTCCAGGATCACACCCCAGGCTGCAGGCGGCGCCAAACCACTGCGCCACCAGGGCTGCCCTCTAATACATTTTAGACTGGTTTTGGTTTGGATTCTGTCGATGTCTTTAAAGATACTACTCTGTACCTGGAACCCACTGATTTTAATGTCTTCCCCTCACCACACATGGTTCCTTTCTTCAGCTTCTCTTCCCACTGCCCACCACACATCATCAGCCATGTGCATGGAGATCACACACACCACATGTGATGTTAAACGGATGCTCACAACCCTAGAGGCAGCGCTTCTTTGATGTGTCATGCCCCACCACAAACAAGGGACAAGCCAGAGACCATTAACTCTACCTGTGTGATTGTCTGCAAAATTTATTATTTGTAACCCACTCACATCACACAATAAAATACTGCTGAAAGATGTATAATTAGCCATTGGTAAGGGCAACTCCTCCATCAAAAAAAGACCTGCAAGTAGGTCTAAATGGAGAGACCAGGAAATTTTTAAGACAACCTTAAGGAATCTGAAATAAATGTTGACATGTCCTTCAACTCAAAAGCAAGTGAATTGTTAATATGATGCTTTGGCATGATACATGGTTATGCCATCTTAATACAAGTAGCTACCAAAATTCACAGAATATCTACATCAAGTTTTATACTAAAAAAAAATATTATTTATTTATTTATTTATGAGAAAGAAAGAGAGACAGAGGGAGACAAAGACACAGGCAGAGGGAGAAGCAGGCTCCAAGCAGGAAGCCCAATGTGGGACTCGATCCTGGGTCTCCAGGATCACGCCCTGGGCAGAAGGTGGCACTAGACCGCTGAGCTACCCGGGCTACCCAAGTTTTATACTTTTATAAAGGTACTAGAGCTACCGCTGTGTCTCAAGTAGTCGGCTACACCTAACACACACCACCTCTCATTCCGTCAACCTACAAAATAGTTACTGTTACTCAATTCTACAAACAAGAAAGCTGAGGTGTTGAGGGCTTAGGCCAGTCACAACTAGTGATTAGAGAAATAGGACTCTGAATCAGTTCCAGTGGCTCCAAAACCCAAGTGCTTTCCACAATAACCATGTTGCCCAACAAAAACAGGATGCGAAAGACTCAGATAATATGAAGCCCTCTAAGCCTGGCTCAGTGGCCCCTCAGTCCCAGCCCTTCTCACACTGACGCTGGTGGGTCCAGCTGGGCACCTGAATGCCTGTCTTCCTTATACAAGAAGAACCCTGGGATCCCTGGGTGGCGCAGCGGTTTGGCGCCTGCCTTTGGCCCAGGGCGCGATCCTGGAGACCCGGGATCGAATCCCACGTCGGGCTCCCGGTGCATGGAGCCTGCTTCTTCCTCTGCCTGTGTCTCTGCCTCTCTCTCTCTCTCTCTGTGACTATCATAAATAAAAAAAAACAAAACAAAAAAAAAACAAGAAGAACCCTAAGCATCAAGCCTACCTCCTATCTCTCTCTCTCTCTCTTTCTCTTTTCTTTCAGGCAAGGTTCTGCATAGCAAAGGAAGCCAGGAGAGAAGCAGGAATCAAATCCCTGGGGTTCTAAAATGACCACTCAGTTAACATTAATAAAATGCAGGTGTCCAAGGTTTAATAAGCGATCCTTATCCATGACCTCTATTAAATGAGTCTTGGAGATCAAAAAATTAAGCTGCTGGAAAGGACCTAGGTCCATCTTCTTCATTTTAGCAATAAAGAAATGGGGAACCAGAGATGGTGGGATTTGCTCCCTTACATAATCATCCTCACACTGTGATCTTTACCGTTTAAATGGGTAAAGGCAAACATAAAGGAAGTAATCTAACACCCTTAAGTGAATGAAATCACCCTTAGGCTACACAGATAACCCTTCTACAAATGAAACTTAGCACCAATGATTATTTGTTCTGAAGCCATTCATAAAGCTCAAGTTTATAAAGCAGGCATTATGAAGCAGCGGTAACCAAAAATGATTACTCCAATCCAATTCATAATTATAAGAAAGAATTTTTTTTAAGATTTTTTTATTTATTCCCGAGAGACACACAGAGACACAGAGACACAGGCATAGAGAAGCAGGCTCCCCACAGGGAGCCCAACGCGGGCCAAAGGCAGACGCTCAACCGCTGAGCCACCCAGGTGTCCCAAGAAATAATTTTTAAGTCATATCTAATCCTTATAAGAGTGCTTATGGGGATGCCTGGGTGGCTCAACGGTTGAGTGTCTGCCCTCGACTTAGGGCGTGATCCCGGAGTCCGGGACTGAGTCCACCATCGGGCTCCTTTCGGGGAGCCTGCTTCGCCTTCTGTCTATGTCTCTGCCTCTCTCTATCTCTCATGAATAAATAAACAAAATCTTAAAAAAAAAAAAAAAAAGAGTGCTTAACCTATTTTCAATATTTCCAACTACCCTGTAGGTGGAAACTTACTACCCATATTCTAGAGAAGGAATTAAGAAAGAACACCTCCAAGCCTCTATTTCCTCCACTGAAAGAAACACAGGAAATTAGCATTTCTACATTGTCACAAAAAGACTCAGAAAACTCTCCTGTGAATATTTATTAAGCTGTTATTCTCTGAATCATACCAATTTTAGATTCTCCACTAGAAAGTGGCAGAGTAACAATGTGCCCAATCAATCTGCCAAGCATTTCCCCTCATAGAAAAGTCCAAAGCTTTTATGTATTCATTTTTTTCAGAAGCTTTTAAAAACATCTTTCTTACTACCTTTATGTGCATCTGAAACTCTACCTTCAATTTCTCCTTTTAATTAGGGGCTACCCAGAGCAATAGCTAACAGCCCCAATTCCTCATTTTGACTAACATACTATAAAAAGGAAAAGTGGGTAGAGGCGCCTGGCTGGCTCAGTCAGAAAGAACATGTGACTCGTGATCTTGGGGCTGTGAATTTGAGCCCCATGATGGGTGTAGAGATTAAATAAGTAAACTTAAAAATAAATGGGTAAAGTCCTGCAAAGACATACATTTCCTCTATTTCCATGACTGACTCTCTTAGAACTAAACAGAAAATTGAGAGTGCCGAGACACAGCACAGAGCCAGAACCACAGAGTCCAAGGTGTGCACATACCCCTTACCATGGACCAACACCTCACTTACCATCTCGGTCCTCATCATGGACGCTGAGGTAGAGATACTCTAGGCCTCTTCCTTTTTTGCCATGCTCAGCTCCTTGAAGTTTAGTCATAAGGGTTGTTTTACCAGAGCCATCTTCACCTACAAACAATATATATATAAGGAAAAGTGTACCATTTATTCTGGGCAAGGACGGGGAGTCTTGACACTTATACAAGTGACAAGTAAGAATTTCATGCAAAGCCTGCTGCTGAGGTCTCACCTGCTTTCATCATAAACAAAGCAGGCTTTGCTGTAAGAGCAGTTGGGGGTGGTGGCAAAGGTGGCAAATTCCAAGATCTAAAATGATACTCTACTGCAGTCATCTTTATTTTAAAAAAAAGGAATAAGGTAGATTGACAGGCCCTACCTACAATTTTTAAGACATGCATTTGGGGAAGTTAAAGGTGGAGTTAGTTTCTCAGAAAATAAACTTTTACCGTAAAAAAAGCAAAATTTTCAAAATACAATTAACCTTAAAGCCCAGGAAATTTGAACTAAAAATCATACCTCACAATCATGAAGAAGAGAAGCTATTATTCACTTTTGATTTTAGTACCTCTCTCTTTCATAAACATCCTGAAAGCTAAGATACTGATGAAAATAATTACAGACCTGAGCAAAACTCTGTGAAGCACAGTCTCAGTAATTATCAAGCGTCTCCTCCTCCCCCTCCAAGTAACCACCCCCACCTCTGAAAAACGTTCAGATCCACCACCCAGAAACATTACTAGGGACCCTGAGGATCTAATAATACAGAATTACAGGACATGAAAAATGAGAGGCACTCTACAGGTCAAAGGCGCCCTCCCATCCCCAACGGCACTACTGCTTTCAGATACTCCACATCCCACCTGGGCCATGGTGAACACTGTCAGTCTCACTTCAATACCTGCTCATTTTTGCCACCTGCATCGCTGCTGCCAGAATTCCCTAAAACACAGACCCCATGACCTTGACCCCCCAGTTCTTGGAGATCTCTAAAGGTTCTCTATGACCTTCTGTAGCAATCACTTAAAGACCATAATTCCCTTCAAAAACACTGAGAAAACCACCTAACCAGCGATTGCCAGGAGGATTAGGGGATGGAAGAGAAACAAAAGGCCCTTGAGAATCAAGAGCCTCCAGGAAAAAGCAACAACTCTTCAGCCTTCCACAATGTGCCCCAACTTACTTCATTAATCATCTTCCACAAGGAGCTTCTGGCAACTTCCAAACCCCCACATCCTCTTGTCACCTGTGTTCCTGCCAACCTTCTGTACCCCTGCAGGTTAACACTTATGCTTCTAGACACCTGACCCCAAAAGCATCCTCTTGCACAACATGCAACAAGCAAGGTGATGCTAACACAATCGGGCCACGCCAGCACCATGTAGCGCGGCGACCAACGGATCGTCCCTCATTCGCCCGAGATTGCTGTGCAGTGTCTGAAGGATGTCCGTGCGGTCTCAGTCGCCCAGCCTACAGGAACGGCTCCACAAATGGGTTCTCTGATCAATGGACCCGATCAAACGCCCTCACTTGTAGAAGGAAACTGAGACCAGACCCACTAAGCAACCTGACCCAGGTAACCCAGCAGAAGCGCTGGACTAATGCGGGAAAGTCCCTGGTGAGGACTCCCGGGAACCCCCGTGCTTTGCACGGTCTCCCCGACCCGGCACCCCTCAGGGAGATGAAGGAGTGACCGCGGCGCCCACTCCCCACAGCCCTGACCCCGAGTCACTTCGCTCCCCGGCCTCGTCCCCTAACCTCATGCCCTCATCTCCCACCCCACGCAGGCGATCTGGTGAACCTCGCGGCGACCAGCGCAGCACGTCAGGGACGCTTCAAGCAAGGCTGACGCTGCGGCCACACGACTAAGGAACGTGCGGCAGGTCCCGGCCAGCGCCGCGGCCTCGGCAAAGGACACCTCCCAGAGTCTGGCGGGGCGCGGGGGGCTGGCCGCTCGGGCTGCGCCCGCTATCCCCGGCCTCCCGGGCGGCGGGCGGCCCACCGCGGCCCCGGGCGACGCCCCGCCCCGCCCCGGCGCTCACCGAACACCAGGATGTTCTTGCCGGACGGCAGCTTGGACCTGGCGCGGGTGGACACCTCGCTCAAGATCGAGGACCTGTGGGGACAAGGGAGAAGCGCTCAGCCCCGGGCGAGCCGGCCCCCCGCGCCCCGCCCGCCCCCCGCCGGACCGCGCCCCCGGGGCGGCGGCTCCGCCTGGCCGCCGCGCGCTCACCACAGACTCTGGCCCTCTTCTTCCTCGCTGGTCAGGTCGCCGGCGGCCGCCACCGCGGGCCCGTTGGGGCCCAGCAGCAGCTTCTTCTCCACCCCCACCGGCGCCATCTTGCCAACTGCAGCCACAAAGAGGGCCCTCCCCCGGGCCCGCCGAGGACCCGCGAGGACCCGGCCGGGCCGCCCCGCCGCCGCCGCCCGCGCCGCTCCCCGCCGCCCGCCCTGCCGGGCCCGCTCCGCCCGCCCGCCCGCCCGCGCCGCCGGGCCCACGGCCCCTCAGCTCCCACACGGTCGCGCGGCCGCCGAGCTGCCGGAGCGTGGGCGGCGGTCAGGCGGCCGCCGGGGCAGCCATGCGCAGACAGGCGGCGGCGGCGGCGGCGGCGGCGGCGGCGGCGGGAGCCGCCCGGCCCGGGGCGCGAGCGGCCCCTGCTGGCCAAGGGGCGCCGGCGCACCCGAACTGGGGTCCCCGTCCCGCCGCGCGCCCGCCGAGCGCCGTCAGGGGCCGGGCGGCCGAACGCGAGGCCGGTGGCCGCAGTGCCCCGCCCCCACGTTCTGTCACCGAAGCCTAGCTAACCCTTGTACAGACAAGGAACCTGAAGTCTGCAAAGCTCAAGAAACCTGCCCGAGGACCCCTACTAAGGATGGCACCTCAGTACTTACATCTTACTCACGGCGCCTACATAAACTGTTGTAGCATGAACTTTGCCTCATGCTCACCAAGCCCCGCGTGGAGAGAGGACCTTAAGCGAGACCCTCAAATCCTTATATTCCCCTTTCCACCTCCTTTCCTCGACCCTACCAAAACCACAAAGCAGTGCCTTGCCGCCGTAAACAAAACACTCGAGTTTGTTCGTGGGTTTGCAAAAACGGCATTTCCAGGTAGCCAGCATTTCACACCAGAAATAGCCTTTCATTTCCTTTCTAGCGGGCAGCAGGGATGGGGGTGCGGGGCTGGAGGAAAGAAAATGAAAGAATAAAGGTCAAGGAGAGACAATCATAAAGTAATGGGGGAGGGGGACATTTCACCTTCTAGCATAACTAGGTGTGGCCTCTGAGGGCTCTTGCTACCCTCTGTGGAAAACAGCTCACTGTACAAGGCATTTCTAAATATCACAAGGAAGTGGGATATGGCAGAAAAGTAACCACCTACATGAGCTTAGTAGAATTCTGATCCAGCTCTGCCAAAAATGTTGGCAGCAAGAGTTACAGGATCCAGCAAATGGGCATAGCATCTGCCAACCTGAAAGTAAGGTTCAAACAAGACGATGAGAGTGAAAACCCATTAAGGGTTACATCCTTGGAAATCTGGCAAGTGTTAAATTGTAAAAGGGCAAGCAGTGTCTAAATTTTCACAGGACAGAAGATGGGAGTTTGCAACTATAGGTCAGTGAACTTCATCAGCCCTAGGTAGAACACTCCAATGTGACCAGTTGGAAAAGGAAAAGATAGGACCAGATTTACAGTCTTTTTTTTGCAGGAATACCAGGCAAGAGGATGCTGCAGACGTAGCAAATGCAGTTTTCAACAGAGCATCTGGCAATTCACATCATAGACAAGAAAGTGAAAATTTTAAGTTGAGTGATAACATTGAGGCAGGTTAAACACCAAGCCCAGAGGGGGCTGATGAGCAGGAACAACCAGAGACTGCTAGGAACCTGACCCAACCGACTCAAGTTGCCATCAGTGACTTGGATGAGAATGCAGCAGCACACTTAAGCTGCAGATGACCTGAAGCAGGAAAGGATGCCTAATATACTGGATGACAAACTGGGTACAGATTATATCTAGCAAGATGAAATTTAACAGACTACTAAAGTAGTGGGGTTAAAAATAAATGCCTAAGAACAAAACAGAAATCAGTTAAAACTATGATCTGTAAATTTTAACTGTATTGACTACAGTCTGAGAGATGGTCATGTAGAATAACCAGAAGTATCTTAGGTGAAGTCCATGAAACCTCATTGGGCCCTGCAAAGCTGATTCCTTACTCTTGCAGTCAAGCCACATTACTTTCTGGACACAGTTTATAAAGACAAAGAAGTGTCCAGTGGTCAGTGAGTAAGCTCATAGGAGAGGAAACTGTTCTGCTGAGGTAAATGGGGCTTATCAGCATGAAAGATAAAGAATGCAGAGGGAAAAGAAGTGATGGATACCTATTCTTTACCTTTCTCAAGGACTAGTATGCAGAAAAGAAATTCAACTTCTGTGGTTCTCCAAAAGGTACTTGAGGAAGGCACATTTCATTAAGTATAAAGAAGAAATGACCATCAATTATCATCCTTAGTAAATTCCATGTTTCTGAGGATTTACATAAAATTAAAGAGCCACCAATGTCCAGGTTGTTGTACAGCAATTCATGCCTCTTGCAACAAACTATAATTGATATCAGTTCCAACTCCAAAGGTCTGTTATTATTAAAATAATTTTTTATTCCCTGTTGATTTGGCCAGGTCTGAATTCCTAAAGTCAAACAGTTCAAATATATGTCATCATTCCTTGGCTTTCCTTTTGATATGCCTTCATTTATTTTATTACCAAATATTTCTGTTTGAAGGAAAAAGGAGCAGCTCATGTTAACTAAAAGTTAGTCAAGGATTAGGATAAAATTCCAACGGTTCAGAAGGCAATATAGTATTGGTTATTTCCTTTTCTTAATTCTTATTTTTTTATAGGTGGGGAAGGGCAGAGGGAAAGAGAGAATCTTAAGCAGGTCCACACCCAGCATGGAGCCCAGACACAGAATTCAATCTCACAACCCTGAGATCATGACCTGAGCTGAAACCAAGAGTTGGACACTCAACCAACTGAGCCACCCAGGCACCCCAATATTGCTTATTTTAAATATAGCCTCAGTAACTGAAACAAATCAGTGTCTAAGCTATAGAATGTCATATTTTTGAGGATGCTTCATTTAAGCAGTGTTTGGTTTTTCTGTTACATACATCTCTTCCAATCAATGAAAGAACTATTATCTGGGACCCAACTGAAGTGGAAAAATAAGTTTAAGTTGTATCTGAACAATTTAGGAAACATCTTGGTTATCTAAACCAATACAGCTGAAACAACAGACAAAATATTTTCTCCTTTGACCTAAAATAATTTTCATAAATCCTGAGAAGTACAAATCAAAATAACCCACCAAACTATTTAAATAATCCCCATAGTGCTTAGGAAATACTGATAATGGACTAGATTCATTCATACTTTAAACACTATAAGGAATTTTCCTAAATGAAAATTAATCTTTTGTTTAAAAGGACATTTTAGATTTATTTATTTTATTTTTATTTTTATTTATTTATGATAGGAACACAGTGAGAGAGAGAGGCAGAGACACAGGCAGAGGGAGAAGCAGGCTCCATGCACCGGGAGCCTGACGTGGGATTCGATCCCGGATCTCCAGGATCACGCCCTGGGCCAAAGGCAGGCGCCAAACCGCTGCGCCACCCAGGGATCCCCATTTTAGATTTAAATAGAAAATTTTCTGCATATTGGCTCTCTCTGGAACTTTCACTGTGGATCAGAAAACTAAAAAATAAAAATTCTGAGTTTATTAAAGTAGAAATAGTTATGATGTGAAAAGGTAAAAGAATACAAACTTATAGGGAAATACATTTTGGGACTGAAGAAATAGTATTTCTATCATTAAGTCAGAGACCTACAATGACATGAAGCAGTGAGCCAATGGGTATATACCCAAATAGCTATAAGCACAGGTGAGCTTTGAGGCCCTGATACTTAATCACTTTGCCACAGAAACAGCATTTTAAGTATAATACAGGCTGCAATAGCATCCTTTAGGGATCATGATAGGAATATAAAAAGAATAAGAAAAATAGGAAATTGAGGTCAAATAATTTGGTTTTCCACTAGAGGAAAACTAACTTAAAAACAAGCAATTTAAAAAAATGTTCCAAGCTTTTAAAAAGCAAAAGCGGGGGATCTCTGGGTGGCTCAGTGGTTTGGCGCCTGCCTTCAGCCCAGGGCGTGATCCTGGAGTCCCAGGATCAAGTCCCAGGATTGAGTCCCGCACCGGGCTCCCTGCATGGAGCCTGCTTCTCCTCTGTCTGTGTCTCTGCCTCTCTCTCTCTCTCTCTCTCTCTCTCTCTCTGTGTCTCTCATGAGTAAATAAATAAAATCTTAAAAAAAAAAAAAAAAAGCAAAAAAACATACACCAAAAAGAAGTGAACATGACCATAGAATTCGAGAGTATTCAAAGGAACTGCACTATCAGCCTCTTGAAGAGGAACATTTTAGTTAACAGAATTTTTTTTAAGGTTTATTTATTTATTAATGAGACACAGAGAGAGAGAGAGGCAGAGAGACACAGGCAGAGGGAGAAGCAGGCTCCATGCAGGGAGCCCGACATGGGACTCGATCCTGGGTCTCCGGGGTCACACCCCAGGCTGAAGGCAGCGCTAAACCACTAAACCACCAGGGCTGCCCTAGTTAACAGAATGTTAAACATTGATTTAGTGTGTTGTGAATTTTACTTGAACAGCTTCGGAGGGATCCCTGGGTGGCGCAGCGGTTTAGCGCCTGCCTTTGGCCCAGGGCGCGATCCTGGAGACCCGGGATCAAGTCCCACGTCGGGCTCCCTGCATGGAGCCTGCTTCTCCCTCTGCCTGTGTCTCTGCCTCTCTCTCTGTGTGTGACTATCATAAATAAATAAAAATTAAAAAAAAAAAGAACAGCTTGGGAAACTATTCTAAGTTCTGGGGAAGAACTTCCACTGAGTAAGAATATACTAAAGTCCAAATGTCTCACATGGTATCCATTACAATATAATGTCAAATAATGTTTAAAGGTTGATCATTTTTTTTCTCTGACCTGTGTTCTTTGAGCTTAAAGAAAAATAAAAGCGTAATCCTAAACAAATGTTTGATCTTACAAAGGAATTTTGTTTTACTAGGCTACACATTAAAAATTTATTATTTTATAAATGACTTTAATAATTTGATGAGATAAAGCATCACAAAAAGTATGTAATTAAAACAGTATTCCTGTTTTCAGATTCCCTGTTTCATGAGAGTTTAGAAGAATATTTTAAATTGTGTTTCCTCAAGGCATTGTATTTTAAGAGTTCAAACTAACAAGTATTCCAATCAAGGAGCTACACACTTGGGGCGTTTGGTCAGCTTGTGGTATTTGTGAGCAAGATCCACAGCCTTCCGTCCTTGCTGAAAGGGGAAAGACCACAAAATTAAATTCCAATGATTTCCCATTTTCTTAACTCCATTGAAAAGGTAATTTACTTCTTCTTCAGTAAAGTTTTTACGAATTCTTCTTTTTTCTGTAATTAATGAGAATTTTAGAATGTATTAGTACTTGCTGGAAAAAAAAAGGACTCTTCTTGAGACCCAAATAAGTGCCTAACTTATTCTAAGGATATGAACTATGTAGTGAGAAAGCTTCATGCCTGCGCTATTCATCATAGAGAAATCCATGTCACTTTTAAAACTGAGTGCCTACTATGAAGCTAGGCCTTATCACTGTGAATTCTTCAATAACTGTAACTTAATCCCATTGTAATAATACCTGCAACATCTTTCAATCAAGAAACACAAAAATTTATAAACATTTGATTGTTAATTCTCTCAACATTCTTGTGAGGACAATTAACAAACAGCTTACCTATCTTACAGATAGTCTTCCCAAAGGGCTCCATTACTTCATAGAATAAAAAAGAATATCAACACTTGTTATTTTAATAAACAGGCTTGATAATATTTTTAAAGAATAAGGGTCTTTTGAAATTCATTTTAAAAAACACATTCATTACCTATATGGGTGCTCAGCTTATTAAAACTCAAAAAATAGACTGCACAAGGGGAGGTTACTAATCTGGTTTTTAGATTAAAACAGAAAGTGTGTGTGTATATGTATATATGTATATATATATACATATACACACACACACACACACACATAGTTGGTATCTATAAACATAACTATCTTCTGGTAATGATTACTAGGAAATAGTTTTCCTTTTTTTTTTTTTTAAGATTTTATTTATTTATTCATGAGAGACACAGAGAGAGAGAGAGGCAGAGACACAGGCAGAGGGAGAAGCAGGCTCCATGCCGGGAGCCTGACCGCTGAGCCACCCAGACGTCCCTTCTTTAAGCTTTTTCATTCATTGCTAATTCCTGTTATCTTTGTGGATAGATGCTGATAAGGAGAAATGTTTTCTATTTCCACTTAAGGCTGCTATTTACTTCAGTAGGACTTGAAATAGTTGGGGTGAGACAACCTTAGAATATCTTGCCCTGGAGGATCCCTGGGTGGCTCAGCAGTTTGGTGCCTGCCTTCAGCCCAGGACCTGATCCTGGTGTCCTAGGATTGAGTCCCACATCGGGCTCACTGCATGGAGCCTGTTTCTCCCTTTGCCTGTGTCTCTGCCTCTCTCTCTTTCTCTCTCTCTCTGATTCTCATGAATAAATAAATAAAATCTTTAAAAAAAAAGAAAAAAAATCTTGCCCTTGCAGGTCAAGACTGCTAGCCATTTGTCTACCTTTCCTAGGCTTTTCCTAGGAACAGAGCCATAGTTCAGATCTTTTAAAACAGTAATGAAAATATTACCCCCAGAAGGCTGAGAAATCATTGAAAATAATGTCTGATTATTACTTAATGGTATTACTTAGAATGTAAGCTCCATGAAGATAAGAATTTTGTCTGTTTTGCAAACCATTGCATCCCCAGTGCCTAAAACAGTGTCTGACACATAGCAGATGATCAATAAATATTTTGTGGAAAGGAAAAACTTAGTGGTAAAAAGTGTTTCAAAACTTATCAATGGGGGCTCCTGTGTGGCTCAGTTGGTTAAGAGTCTGCCTTCAACTCAGGTCATGATCCCAGGGTCCTGGGATCAAGCCAAGTCAGACTCATTGCTCAGCGGGGAGTCTACTCCTCTCTCTCCCTCTGCTACTCCCCCTGCTTGTGCTCTTGTGCTTACTCTCTCTCAATAAATAAATCTTAAAAAACAAACAAAAAACTTATCAATAAATTTACTCTTTACTTTTGGGTCTACTGGAAAACTGCTGTTACCCAAGAAATACAGGATTTCAACTTCATTTGCTAAATGATTTGAATTCATTATATTCAGAAATGGACAGATTACTACAATGTTCAGGATACTAGCATTTGGAAGTTGTTCACATAAAGACAATTCCGACTTTTCTAATGCATCTGCCATCTCACTGAGTCCTATAACTGTGCCCAATTCTCAAAGGTTACTGCAGCAGCCTACGAGGAAGCAGCTCTACCCTGCAAGGCTTCTCTTCTGTGGCTCCTTTAGCGCTCCTCTTAATATTGATTGAATGTTAGGAAAGAGTAGGGGAAAGTAGGCAAGAAGGCTCAGTTCTAGAGACCCTTATTTTTCAAACCTTCTCAACACACCAGTTCATCCTGAATGAGAGCCAAGGCTCTTTAAAAGCTCAAATGCTGCAATGGTCTCTTCTCAAAAGAATGGTTCCAAATTTGAATGTAACTTAAAACCAAACTTATAGTCATAATGTCTCTTGAAAAGAAACGGAAATCAAGGGGAGAAAATGGCAACATATCCAAAATTCCTAGCCTGCTTGTAAAAGAGATATAAGACCAAACTACTCCATACCTCAAGATGCCTTTCCAAATTCTAAAAAAAAACAGGCCAAATTTTGACTATTTGGTTTTAGCTAAAGCGATTCTTACAAAAAAGACACATGTATTTATGAGCTGGATATCACTTAACAGTATTTAGGATCCTTCTGTATAATCAAAGTATAACCATAATTATGTTCACTTCATGAGTCTCTGGAAATGAGTTTACTATGTAAAATGATCATAATATATTTTTAGTTGTTATATATTTGCTTTTAAATCATGTTGTTGAAAAAATCCATTATTAATTTGATGTCAACTCCTTGTCAAAAGCAAGTTTTCCAAGTACAACATGTTTCTATGGAAAAGTAACCATTTTCTAACAGTTTCTACAGAAAACATTACTTCAAAAGGTGGGCTGCCCTATTGGAGTACTGTATGTAATTTTAATTTTCATGCAAAACTTTTAACTTAGAAGAAGATCCAGGGAGACCTAGGTGGCTCAGTGGTTGAGCATCTGCCTTTGCCTCAGGGCATGATCCTGGGGTCCTGGGATCGAGTCCCATATCGGGCTCCCTGCATGGAGCCTGCTTCTCCCTCTGCCTATGTCTCTGCCTCTCTCTGTCTCTCATGAATAAATAAAATCTTGAAAAAGAAAAAGAAAAAGAAAAAGAAAAAGAAAAAGAAAAAGAAAAAGAAAGAAAAGAAAAGAAAAGAAGAAAAAGATCCAGATATAAAAAGTAAATTCGAGGGGTGCCTGGCTGGCACAGTTGGTAGAGCACATGACTCTTGATCTTTTTTTTTTTTTTTTTTTTTTTTTTTTTAAATTTTTATTTATTTATGATAGTCACAGAGAGAGAGAGAGAGAGGCAGAGACACAGGCAGAGGGAGAAGCAGGCTCCATGCACCGGGAGCCTGACGTGGGATTCGATCCCGGGTCTCCAGGATCGCGCCCTGGGCCAAAGGCAGGCGCCAAACCGCTGCGCCACCCAGGGATCCCGACTCTTGATCTTGAGGTTGTGAGTTTGAGCCCCACACTGGGTGTAGAGATTACTTAAAAAAAAAAAAAACAAAAAAAACAACTAAACTTGACATTTCCTTTAAGGCTTTGGAAGTAAAATGTCCAGGTAAATATATAGCAAAACGTTTCCATATGTGTCAAGTCTAAATATTTCTGCAATAAATAACAGAATAACTCTATAGATATTACTAAATTCCAGGGTTTTTTTGACAAGTAAGGTACTCAACTGCTTATTCTTACTCTGCAGGTATTAATTCGATATGAAGAGAAGAAAATGTTAATGTTAAGTCTCTAATAAACTTAGGATGGTGACAAACTTGAAATGTTAACCTGTAGTTAAATAAAAATTCTTAGAAGTTAACTCATTGTTTAAGAAGTATTTTGATTTTTAAGCAGGGTTTTGAAGTATATACTATTTGTCTCTTCAATTCTGGTGGTGTGAAGTGCTATAGTTATGAACCAAAATTTGCTGCAAAATCTCTCTGAAGCACTTACACATAGGAGAATAATTTTGTTCTTAAAATAGACATGTGATCCAGAGGCTAGAAGAGGGGCTTCTGAAAAAAGACAGGCTTGCATTTGAATGTAAGCTCTGCCATTTGCCAACTCATTTTACCTTAAAGTGGGAATAAAATAAAACCTACCGGACAGCCTGGGTGGCTCAATAGTTTAGCACCGCCTTCAGCCCAGAGTATGATCCTGGCGATCCGGGATTGAGCCCCACGTCAGGCTCCCTGCATGGAGCCTGCTTCTCCCTCTGCCTGTGTCTCTGCTTCTCTCTCTGTGTGTCTCTCATGAATAAATAAATAAAATCTTTTAAAAAAACAAAACCTACCTTATAACATTATTATAAGAATTAAAGGAAACGTCTATGAAACACCTAATCCATATTAGGTACTTAATGTTTCCTTCTGCTTCTTCCTCAGCTGACAAACAATGGGGGAGAAAGCAACACGAGGAAGGAAAGTGGGAAGGCTCTTGTTTTAGAAACTATGGCCCTCATCAGAGCCAAGGGCTATCATTTAAGAACCATTAATGATAAGACTGAGAACAATCCTGCAGCTTGTCCTCTTTTTCTCAGAACTATATGCAATTTAGGTTTAAAAATTAAATATATTCACTTATTCTTTCAGAAGTAGCAGATTCACTACTGAGTTGTCTTCTACGTGGGGTCAGCAGAATTTCTGAAAAATACAGAAAACATTTAGGATAAAATATCAATCTGAGTAAGAGCACATTAATTCCATTAGTATGGTATTTCCTACACACCTCCCCCCCACCTTCTAGTGGGAATTCTTAGATGGATTAGGAAGAATTTTTAAACCACCAGAGACTAAATCTGTTCCCTGGGTACGTCTTAAAACACTGGTTTCTCAGAGACATTTTCTTTTCAACATTATTTTGCTCTCTAGCTTTTTAATGTATTTAATGTTCTGGATCACAGTTCAGAAGGTATAGTCATAATTACAGTTTCAAAGCTGCTGATTAATTACTTTTGTTACAGAGAAGTGATTTCCTTAGTTCATTTTTATATCTGTCTTCAGCTTCCACAATGACTTTATGACGATCACACTGGTATGGGCAAGAGTGCAAGAGCTTGCTAAAATTTCGGCTATTCAGAGATTTTCCTACTGCTATGCAACCTAAAAGAAAACAAATTAAAATGATGTATAGATTATTACAAAATAGCTAATAACAAATCTATGAAAGCAAACATCTTTATGATGGTAATTGAAGTGAAATCAGGAACTTAATTATAAATATGTCAAGAAATTCTGTCATAAAGGATTAAAGACAACAGATACAATACTGTGAGATAAGTGTTGCAATAGTGTGTGTAAACACACAATAGGTGTGAACAGTTAGGATGATATATATAAAAGGACTGTCTAGCTTGGTTAAGTTCTGAGCAGGAGTCACTATTAGGAAGATATCCAAAAGAAGTGACCCTAATGCTCAGTTGTCTTTTTTTTCCTAATGTTTTATTAAGGAAAATTTCAAAGACACAAGAGTAAAGGGAAAAGTATAATGAACTTCCACATAGCCCTCATTCACCTTCAATAATTATTGTCATGGTCAGTCATATTTGTCTACAACCCGCTATACTCTGATCTGCCCCCCATGTATATACTGGATTATGAAGCCTGAAACTGACATTAAAGTATCACTTCATCTGTAAATACTTCATATGCAACTCTAACAGAGAAGGACTCTTTCCTCCAAACACATAAAACCATTATCAATCCTAAAAAAATTATACCTAATATAATCTAATAACCAGTAAGTGTTAAAATTTCCCCATGATTTCAAAACTTTCTTTTTTTTCTCAAAACTTTCTTTTTATGGTTGGTTTGTTTAAACCATGATCCGAAGAAGGTCCATCATTACATTAAGTTGAAATGTCTCTTGAGTTTTTTTTTTTTTAAGATTTTATTTATTATTGAGAGAGAGAGAGAGGCAGAGACACAGGCAGAGGGAGAAGCAGACCCCATGCAGGGAGCCTGACTCAATCCCAGGACTCAATCCCAGGACTCCAGGATCATGCCCTGGGCCAAAGGCAGATGCTTAACCGCAGAGCCACCCAGGGGTCCCTCTTGAGTTTCTCTTAATCTATCAATTCTCCTCTCTTCCTCTTTATCATTTACTTATGTAGACATTGGGTCATTTGTACTATGGAGCTACCCAAAGGCTAGGTTTCACTGATTATATTCTAGTTAAATGCTTTAAAATGTTCCTGTGTGTCCAATAAACTAGTAAAACCAGTAATCAGATCTGGATGAGTGATAGGATTCAGATTCAATTGTGGTTTTTTTTTTTTAAGATTTATTTTAAAAGATTTATTTGAGAGAGAGCATGAGTGAACACAATTTGGGGGAGGGGTAGAGGGAGAGGGTCAAGCAGACTCCCTGCTAAGCAGGGTGTACAACACAGAACTCGATCTCAGGGCCCTGAGATCATGACCTGAGCCGAAGTTAGATGCTTCACCCACTGAGTCACTCAGGCACCCCTATTTTATTTTTTATTTTTATTTTTATTTTACAGAGAGAGAAAACAAGAAGGAGTGGAGAGAGGGATAGGAGAACCTCCAAGCAGATTCCCTACCAAGCACAGGGCCTGACACGGGGGCTCAATCCCATGATCCTGAAATCATGAAGCAGAAATCAAGAGTCAGATGTTCAACTGACCGAGCCCCCGAGGTGCCCAATTCAATGGTTTTTAGTATAGCTCATCACAGGCAGTATTGCGGACTCTTACTGCATCATATTAACAGACACATAAAGTATCTCCCTCTTTTTTTAAATATTTTATTTAAAAAAATAAAGATTTTATTTATTTTATTAATGAGAGACACACAGAGAGAGAGGGAGGGAGAGGCAGAGACACAGGCAGAGGGAGAAGCAGGTTCCATGCAGGGAGCCCGATGTGTGACTTGATCCCGGGACTCCAGGATCACGCCCCAGGCCAAAGGCAGGGGCTAAACCGCTGAGCCACCCAGGGATCCCCTCTCTCTCTGTTTTCTTTTCTTTTTTTTTTTTAATTTTTTAAATTTTTATTTATTTATGATAGTCACAGAGAGAGAGAGAGAGAGAGAGAGAGAGGCAGAGACACAGGCAGAGGGAGAAGCAGGCTCCATGCACCGGGAGCCTGACGTGGGATTTGATCCCGGATCTCCAGGATCGCGCCCTGGGCCAAAGGCAGGTGCTAAACCGCTGCGCCACCCAGGGATCCCTCTCTCTGTTTTCTTAATGTTAAGATTGATCACTAGGTTCGGGTGATGCTAGCCACATCCATTCATTATAAAGTTCCCCATCTGCCTATCACCTAATGTTATTAGTGGCCCATTCCTAAAGGACTAGAAGTTAGCCAGGCAGGAAGTTGGCTGGGATGAAGATATTTCAAGAACAATGAACTTGTGCAGAATCACCAAAAAGCAAAAAAGCATAGTGTGTTCAGAGAATTGTAGGTACTTTGGTGTGGGTAGAGTACAAGGTATGAGAGAAATGTGGGAAGAAAGTTGAGGCTAGTAAAGGTTGGGAGGGCCAGATAAGAATAATCTTGAAAGCCATGCTAAGTATTTCTCACTATCTTTAAGTCAGTGGGGAGGAACTAAAGGATATTTATTAAGCAGGGAAATGACTTTTGTTTGTCTCATAGAAAGCTTAGGTGTGGGATCCGTGGGTGGTGCAGCGGTTTGGCGCCTGCCTTTGGCCCGGGGCGCGATCTTGGAGACCCAGGATCGAATCTCACATCGGGCTCCCTGCATGGAGCCTGCTTCTCCCTCTGCCTGTGTCTCTGCCTCTCTGTCTCTCTCTGTGTGACTATCATGAATAAATAAATAAAATCTTTAAAAAAAAAAAAAAGAAAGCTTAGGTGAAGGTAGGAGGATCATTTGAGGGGTTATTTCAACAGTCCAGAATATAAATGAGGGGACTGTGCAACAGGACATTTACTGGGAGAATGAAGAGATTTCCGAGGTAAAAATTGGTGAATGATAAGCTGTTGGGATAATGGAAAAGCTTAGGAAAATTCTTAAGCAACCTGAAGTTGATTGAATGACAAAGTTTAGGATAAGGATGGCAACTTTCTGACAGACTTAAAGAGAACAAATACGCAATAAAATTTAACAAGTAGAAGCAGAACAAAATCTCAAAAAATTTAAAAGCCAGGCAGAGAGTTTGAGTCAATGAGTTACAGAGAAGTGCTGAGGGTTCTTTAGCTTGGTGACATGATAAAAAGCACATGTTAGAGAAGTTAACATGCACATTATATCTGGGGCTTGGTAAGACTTGAAACTGCAGGGATCCCTGGGTGGCGAAGCAGTTTGGCGCCTGCCTTTGACCCAGGGCGCGATACTGGAGACCCAGGATCAAATCCCATGTCAGGCTCCCGGTGCATGGAGCCTGCTTCTCCCTCTGCCTGTGTCTCTGCCTCTCTCTCTCTCTCTCTCTGTGACTATCATAAATAAATAAAAATTAAAAAAAAAGACTTGAAACTGCAAGACTGCTAGAAAGTTGGTGTAATTGAGGCATGAGTAAAAAGGCCTATGTGGGAATGAAAAAAAGAACCAAACTTGACAGACCAGAAATAGGAGATGTAAAGAGAAAAAATGATTATAGATGATTTAAGGTTTGAAATTTGGGAGGCAGAAGAATAGCAACAACACTAATAGAAATGGACTGGCTGGAAGGAAGGCAACTTAAGAGGGAGGAAGATGTGTTTTGAATACAATAAACTTAAAGTTAAAAACAAGATATTGAAATGAGTATATCCTGGACATAGCTGAAAATGGAGGAATGAGGCTATAACCCAAGGTAGAAGCCCAGTATAGAGATACAGATTTGAAAATCATCATTAAAATGATAGTTGATGCCACAAAAGTAAATGCTTCAACAGTGCTGAATAAGTGCTACAGATTATGTCTTGGGGGAAATCTGTAGAAATGGGGCAGGAACAGAAAAATAAAGCAATATAGGTGGTAAAATGGAGTGACTTTTAGACTTAAGGACTGAGTTCTATTCATCTTTGATACCCATGTCTGCCACAGGACAAATACTCCCTAAGTGTCTGTTAAATGAATGAATTATTACTGAAGAAAGGACTAGGAAAGAACCATCTCAAACAAGTAAGGGGTGAAAGGGAGTTAACAGCTTTAAAGCATCCACTCTGCCCTCTGAAATACTTCCAACCAGAGATTCCCAAATTTTTCTCCTTCATGGCATCCTTAAGTTCTTGGTGATCTTTTTACAGCACCCCTGGGCCAAAGAAATACTGATTATCTGTTAAGTCCAAAACATCTTACTATGTATTTATGTTCTAATAATTTAGTAACCATTTGAAAAAATAATACACCTAAATTGAAAATGATAGGGGCATGTGGGTGGCTGAGTTGGTTGGGCATCCAACTCTTGATTTCAGCTCAGGTCATGATCTTAAGGTCGTGGGATAAAGCCCCACATGCAGCCCAGAATTTGCTTCTCCCTCTTCCTCTGTTCCTCCCCCACTCCCACATGTGCACTCTAAGAAATAAGGAAATAAAATTTTTTAAAAAGAAAATATTTAAATTTCATTCTTTTAAGATTATTTATTTATTTATTCATGAAAGACACAGAGAGAGAGAGGCAGAGACACAGGCAGAAGGAAAAGCAGGCTCCCCACAGGGAGCCTGATGCAGGACTTGATCCCAAGATGCCAGGATCACAACCTGAGCCAAAGGCAGATGCTCACTGAGCCACCCAGGTGCCCCAAATTTCATTCTTATTAAGTACAATTAATCCTAATGGGTTATATGCACCTACTAAGTACAGCACAACTTTTCAAACCTCAGAATCTGACTGACATTGCCACCCTCATCTCTTATTCCACATTATTTTCATGTGGTGCTTGCTTTTAATCACAGCCACTGAAAGCCCAGCTCCACAAAGATATGACATCATCAAAAGGAATGTAATGCAATCTAATGCTGAAACTGTAAATGACTCTGAGCTAGTAGTGCCTGTAGTATCCAAAAGATGTTGAATATTTTGTGTTTCACTTAAAATTTAAAGTATTGTGTAGTGCTCTTGTGAGTTCACTGCAGACCTCCAGGGAGCCTGGGTGGATGGTTGGGAAAGTGTATCTTTAAACTATTGAGAGGGAAAGATTTCAAGGAATGATAGTCAATAGTGCAGAGATACTAAAGAGGATACGAATTTTTTAAAAAGTCACTGATTTGGGCAGAAAAAAAAGAGAGACTTCAGGTAATCTTTAACATTTAAGTTTAGTAGAATGGCAATAAAAGAAGTCAGATTGCAGGGAGTTAAGAAGGGAATAAATATATTGAAAGAGAAAGGAGAAAGAGCGTCTGGCAATGATGAAAGAAAGAGTGGCTGAATACTTGAAGAGACAGTAAGTCACATCAAGTATTTAGATTTTTCCTTCTCTCTCTTTTCTAAAATTTTTATTTACTTAGGTATCTCTATACCCAACATGAAGCTCAAACCCACAACCCTGAGATTAAGAGTTGCATGCTCCTCTAAATGAGCCAGCCAGGCGCCATAAGATTTTTCTTTTTTAGATGAAGAGAAATAAACATAGTTTATGGCGGGACAAAAGGAGCTAAAGAATAGAAAAGTAATGAAAAGAAAGACTTCATAAGTACTAAAACGGGGAGGAAAAAGAGATGGGATTCAGATTATAGTTAGATATAGCTAAGTTTTAGAGCACTAGAGACAAACTTTACATCCAAGACTAAAGAATAATGTTATTTTGAGCCTAACATAGAATAGCCTGAATTTTGTCCATAGAGCAGAGTGAGACCCTAAAAGAGGAAATATTAGGGTATGGAGGGGAAGGGAGGTCAGGTTAAGCATTGTGGAACATTTATAGGGATCTTGCAGAAAAAATAAAATAATGGGGCATGGAACACTAGAAACATTTACATATTAACAACAGACATAAAAAATAGATATTGTTTCATATTTAATGTCTTTTTAAAGAATACTTAATGTCTTGTGTTTAAAGCATTATTCAGAATACATGCCTATTGGCACTCTGAAAATATAAAAAATGTTTACCTTTCTCAATAAAGTTAAATTTGTAGATGGTATTAATTGTGATAAAAATAGAATAAAGTAACAAAAAGTATTAGCTGTGGTGATTCTTACAAATAAATACTGGGAGCACAGGCTAGTGCAGACAGGAAGTATTGATCTGAATGTTTTATTATACCTCAGACTGTTAAATTTCTTCAAAGGAAATAAAGTTTAAATCACACAGATAGAACTATTACAAATCCTAGTTAATTAATATCATACAAAGTTTTAATTACAAAACAAATGTAATTGAAGAATATTTACCTGAGCATCTATACTTTAACATTTTGGGATGATTGTCTGTTGCCAGAAAACTGATGGCTTCTTCATCTATTATATCTGAACATAATGTAAATGGATCTGGAAAAAAAAAATTGCAACATGTAAGATTCTTTTGATTAATGAAAAGGACAGGACATTGATGTAATATATTAATTTTCAAGATTTTCATAAACTTTAGCACAGTACTACATATCTAATCATCCTAGTAGATAAACAAAGATTCTGGTTATCAGTAAAAGATGATTGAAGCTCTTACACCAGAGAGTCAAAGGTATGGCTTTTACGTTATAATGCAAATATACCAATATACATTTTCAGCTATCTTAGTCACCTAAATATGTTTTCTTAAAAAAATCAAAGAAATATTTTTAATCATACCTGTTACTGGCAACTGTGGCTTTCCATTTTTGATGGGAATTGGATGTTTAAAAACATGGTCACTAAAAGAAAAGAGACACCAGATAATTAGAGTAAACATACTGTTTGATGTATGGACAAATGGTCCTGTAGGCAGTGGTGTAATTCTGGGCATTTGGCAGCCAGGAGACGAAACCAGGGTCTACTAAAGTCTTCCAAAATAGCATTTGTAATGGTTATAGCCGGGTTTCAAGAAGTGGAGTTATACAAGACTCTAAAGGACAACAATACTGATACCAGCAGAAACATGGGAAAAAATTATAAAAGAAGAAAATATGGGGGCAGCCCGGATGGCTCAGCAGTTTAGTGCCGCCTTCGGCCCAGGGCATGATCCTGCAGTCCAGGGATCAAGTCCCACGTCGGGCTCCCTGCATGGAGCCTGCTTCTCCTTCTGCCTGTGTCTCCGCCTCTTTCTCTCTGTTTCCCTCATGAATAAATAAAACATCTTTTTTAAAAAAAGAAGAAAATATGGGGCACCTGGTTGGCTTAGTCAGAAGAGCATGACTCTTGATCTCATGATCATGGGTTTGAGACCTGCATTGGGTATAGGTATTACTGAAATAACCTTAAAGAAAAGAAAGAAAAATAGGAAAAGAATAAGGGCAAAAAGGGGGAGAGAAGAGAACAAAATCAGAGGACCAGAGAGCTTGAAGGCTGGCTGGAGAACACATCTTGTTTTGTTTTAAAGATTTTATTCATTTTTTCATGAGAAACACAGAGAGGGGAGAGAGGGAGACAGGCAGAGGGAGAAGCAGGCTCCATGCAGGGAGCCCGATGCGGGACTCAATCCCAGGTCTCCAGGATCATGCTCTGGGCCGAAGGCGGCACCAAACTGCTGAGCCACCCAGGCTGCCCTGGAGAACACATCTTGATGCTCTCTGATTCCACATTCCTGAGAAATCAAGCTCAAATTGACAACAAGAATTGTTTTGAAAAGGAAAAAGGGGGTGGTGATAATGTAATCCATCTCCCCAATATTCTGTTCATTCTGTAACCTTTCCAGAATATAGCGGCATACTCTTCAGTTTGCCTCCTGGAACCAAGGAAAGAACACAAGGGTTTAAGAAAAGCTACAATCCCAGGTTCAGCCCCATGAACAACCTAAGGCAGAAAGGATATGAACTGGAGGTGACATGCAAGAAATAAGTAAGAAGGCAAATCTAAGGCAGATTTTCATCACACACTACTCCCTTTTATCAAATTAAATTTACAAACTGGTTTTTGCTATATTGATGATGGATTATCAATGTATACATTGTTACACACTGTATAGGGTTTCAGGTTAAGTTTTCTGAATATCCTTTCTAAAATTCAAATTTGATGTTACTCAATTTAAAATCCTCAAATGGCTTTCATGCCCCGTGAGGGAAAACCACAGATCCTGAGTATGACATGCAAGGCCCTAGATGAACAGGCTCATACATCCCCAACCAAACTCCCTTCCCAATATTTCCATTTAGGCTCAAGACCATGTTTTATCATTTCTATATCCAGGGCTTAACAGTGTGACACAAAGTACTGCACAAAAAATATCTAAATACATAAAAGTTAGAAAAAATTATTATTAAACTATACCTCGATTGAGAAACAGAATTCTTTTCTTCAAAAGTTGTTTGTCCATTTAAATTTTGATTATAGTTTGAATTGGCTTTACATAAAGTCTTATTTTGCACACTCTCCCTATAACAAGCATCAACTGGATTTGCACTCTTTAACAGGGTCTTCATTTGGTGATCATCTGCACATCCATGGGACTTATAACTCTGAAGCTTTCTAGACTGGCTTTTATCTTTATCTTCTGCTGTAGGACCTCTGCCAAGACTATCTGCATGGAGGTGTTTCAGTGTGTTTTGAATATCTATGTTCACTGATGAAACATTATCCTTATCTTTTTCTCTTTGTATTTCTTCCTATAATGTAAAAATGACAAGTAAGTAATCTAAAGATAATCTGTTTGCTTTATAATCCAATTTACACTCCCTTTAAATAATGTAGGAAAATTTCATGACAGTCAATAGAACATGATATACAATCAATATACATGATAAAAGGCATTGGAAGAAAAGGGAATATATTCAATAAATAATCTGGGGACAACTGGGTAGCCATCTGGGGAAAAAATAAATTGGATCCCAATCTCAGAATGTACACAAAAATAATCAAAATGAGCTAAATATTGTCATACAGAAAATGAAGCTTCTTTTTTAAGATTTTATTTATTTATTCATGAGAGACACACAGAGAGAGGCAGAGACATGGGCAGAGGGAGTAGCAGGATCCACGCAGGGCGCCTGTTGCGGGACTTGGTTCCTGGACTGGGATCACACCCTGAGCTGAAGGCAGACGCTCAACCACTGAGCCACCCAGGCATCCCAAAACTTTATGTTTTAAAAGAAAATCGATTTTAACATTCTTAAGGAGAAGACCTTTCCAAATATCACACAAAATCAATAAATCATAAAAGAAAAATATATATTTGATCACAGGAAAAATGTTTTTCAATGTTCTGTACAGACCAAGAACAATGTGAGTAGGTGGAGGAGGAACTCAGAAGAATAGAGTCAGAAGCAAAATCAAATGATAATCAAAACATCTAAAAAGAATATGTATTAAGTCATATCTTGGGGTATGATTTTTTATTAGCACTTATAAAAAGCTACTACAATGAAATATGAAAAAGATTAACAACAACATAGAAAAGTAGGAAAAGGAGATGAACAGTTAACAGGAAAGGAAATATAAATAGCTAAGAAAAAGAGCTACCATATCCACCAACAGACAATTCTGCAACTGTAAATAAATAAAGGAGGGGTCGCTTGGCTGGTTCAGTTGCTAGAGCATGCAACTTTTGATCTTAGGATTGTGAATTCAAGCCCCACATTGGGCATGGTGCCTGCTTAAAAAAAATTTTATTTCTGAAGTGTTTAGGTGGCTCAGTCGGTTGGGAGTCTGATTCTTAATTTCAGCTCTGGTCATGATCTCAGGGTCCTGAGACTGAGGGCATGGGCTTGAGATTCTCTCTCTCCATCATCTTCTGCCCCCCACTTTCTCTCTAAAAAGATAAAATATTAAAATAAAGAGATAAACAAAGAGGGCTTCTGGTAAAGATGATGAATTTAACACCACCACTTATGTTTGGCCTTCCAAAAAACCCAACTGAACAACAGGGTTTTAAAAAATATATTTTTAAAATTTATTCATTTGACAGAGAGATCACAAGCAAGGGGAACAGTAGGGAGAGGAAGAGGGAGAAGCAGGCTCCCCATTGAACAGGGAGCCCAATGTGGGGCTCAATCCCAGGACCCTAGTCATGACCCAAGCTGAAGGCAGATGCTTAACTGACTGAGCCACCCAGGCACCCTTGAACAACAAATTTTAAAAAGTCATAAACCTATAGGAACAGGGGAATTCAAAGAAATAAAGGCAACACAAGTTTGGAAACTGGAAAGCAAACAGGTGAATGATAAGCGGTTTTGATAAAGCTGAATCCAAAGCTGACAATGGAAAAAGTTAAGAAACTACCTAGGATGTGCCGCCACAGTTTCAAAAAGGCTTAGGAATTGGAGGTATTGGAATGTCTAAAGATGAGATGAAGATGGTGCTAAAAATAGAAAGACTGGATGAAAGTCTGTTTGAGAAATAGGTGGATTTCAGGGGGGCCTGGGTGGCTCAGTCAACTGAGCATCCAACTCTTGATCTCAGCTCAGGTCTTAATCTCAGAGTTGTGAGTTCAGACCTGGCATTGGGCTCCAGGCTGGATGTGGAGCCTTCTTAAAACAAACACACACACACACACACACACACACACACACACACACACACACAACAACAACAACAACAGGGCAGCCCCAGTGGCCCAGCGGTTTAGCGCCACCGTCAGCCTGGGGTGTGATCCTCGAGACCCTGGATGGAGTCCACGTCGGGTTCCCTGCATGGAGCCTGCTTCTTCCTCTGCCTGTCTCTGCCTCTCTGTGTGTCTGTCATGAATAAATAAAATTAAAACAAAACAAAAACCAACAAGGCAGTCACAGTGGCTCGGCGGTTTAGCACCGCCTTCAGCCCAGGGCGTGATCCTGGAGACCCGGGATCGAGTCCCATGTCGGGCTCCCTGCGTGGACCCTGCTTCTCCCTCTGCCTGTGTCTCTGCTTATCTGTGTCTCTCATGAATAAGTAAATAAAATCTTAAAAAAAAAACAATAACACATAGTTGTTTTACTAGATCTCGACCCTTGTATATATAAGTGTATATATATATATATATATTTATTTAAGTATGTGTGTGTCTGTGTGTATACACAGTGTTGACTGACACCAGAAGGTTGAAACTGAATCTTTCCCCAAGGTTGAAAGTTGAATCTTTGGAAGGGATAAAACAGAGTCTCTACATTGGAGGACACGAAACAAAACTGAAGGCAGAATACTATTCAAGAAACAAATCTAAGCAAATATTCACATATTGAATACTAAGACCCACAAGCTCTCTTCTCCCATTTTGAGTCCAGAAAACTGGCTGACAATCTCTAGGCAGGAGAGCAGATTTTGGAAGTTCTCTCCAAAAATGACCCATCTAATTAATCCTATGAGAATCCATAATCAACAAATTTTCAGAAAGACTTTTACTATCTGACTCCTAAATATGAATAGCAACCAAAGGTGACCAGAAATATGGAGAAAGCTAGAAACTCAGGAAGGAAGGAAGGAAGGGAGGGAGAGAGGGAGGGAGGGAGGGAGGAAAAAAAGAGAGACAGCAAGCTAGCAAGCAAAAAGGCAAGCAAGTTCAGAGGAAAAAGATTCAAAAAGTTCAGACCAGGAAGAAAAAAACTTTGTTTAAAAGACTTATTTATTTGAGAGAGGGAGAGGGGGAAGGAGAAAGAAAGACAGAAAGAGAGAGCAAGTGAGCGAGTAAACACATGAGCGAGTAAACACATGAGGAGGGGCAGAGGGAGACAAGCAGACTCTTTGCTGAGAGTGGAGTCTGATGTGAGGCTTGATCCCAGGACCCTGAGATCAAGACCTGAGGCGAAACCAAGAGTCGGACACTCAACTAACCGAGCCACTCAGGCGCCCTAGAGGAAAAAAATTTTAATGAAAATTTTCATGAGGGATGCCTGGGTGGCTCAGTTGGGTAAAGGGGCCAACTATTGGTTTGGGTTCAGGTCATGATCTCAGGATCTGGGGATCAAGCCTCATTTCAGGCCTGGGTTCAGTGGGGAGTTTGCTTTTCTACCTCTCTCTCCCTCTCCCTCCACTCATATGCTTTCTTTCTAAATAAATAAATAAAAATTAAAAAAAGGAAAATTATCATTGATATATTTATGAGAAGATGGCCAATCATCTCTTAAGTCCATGAAATAAGAATAAGATCATTTAAATGGAGTAAAAAAAAAGAGGCTTTGGTAACTACAAATATGATAGCAGAAGTGAAAACCATATTGGTTTAAAAAATAAAGATGAGAACATTTCCTAAAATGTAGAACAAAAAAAGAGGATAATATGGGATCCAGGAAACAAGAAATCAAACTAGGGAGGATAAAAAGAGAAATCTATGAAATGATGATAAAGGAATATCCCAGGGTAATAGTTCTATACTTGCCCTAAGGGATGTTATTAATTTATTGCTTCTCAAATCCAAACCCAACCTTCTTCACCCAACATTGTAAAACTGAAACTAGACTCTATGACTGCTATTCTATGGCTAGCATTGATGTTAGTCTCTGTTATTAGCAAGTACTAGAAGTATAATACAAGATTGGAGAGAAATAAGGGACTTTTTTTCCTTTTGGTGTTCTGGCAAGTGGAAGTAGATGCATTATAACAGAGGTTCATAATTTCTTTAAGGTAATAATTGTCCAGTGATTCCACTCCTAGGTATCTATCCAAGAGAAATGAAAATGCAAACTTCCCACAGAGAATTGTCAGCCATTGTTCACAGTAACATTATTCACGGTGCCAGGATCTAGAAGCAATCCAAATATCATCAACCGGTGAATAAACAAGTTGTAGTACATCCATATTATGGAATATTCAGTCAGCAGTAAAAAGGAACAAATATTAACAAAATTGGTTTATCTCAAATACATTACACATTAAGTAAAATAAGTCAAACAAAAAAAGTAGGTCAAACACAAAAGATTATTTAACATATAATTCAATTTATGTGAAATTATATAAAAAGAAAACTAGCAATGAAAAACACATCAATGGGGATCCCTGAGTGGCTCAGTGGTTTGGTGCCTGCCTTTGGCTCAGCACGTGATCCTGGAGACCCAGGATCGAGTCCCACATCGGGCTCCCTGCATGGAGCCTGTTTCTCCCTTTGCCTGTGTCTCTGCCTCTCTCTCTCTCTCATGAATAAATAAATAAAGCATTAAAAAAAAAAAAAAAGAAAAACACATCAATGACTGCCTGGGCCTGAAGATGGGGAATGGGACTATCTACAAAAGGATACAAAGAAACATTTTAAGGTGAGTGAACTGTTCTATTATTTTAATTGTTGTGGTAGTTATGCAATGGTATAAAATTATCATAAACTGTACAATTAAAATGTGATTATCATTGTATGTAAATAGTATCTTAAATTTTCAGAAAAAAATTTAAAGCAAAAGAGTAACATTACTGGGCAGTTTATAACAATGTAGCAGTAAAATAATATATGGCAACAACAACACAAAGAACAAACTGATATGTGAGCATGCTATTGCAAGCATCTTACAATATACATTAATGGAATAGTATTAGTTGAATATAGACCATGATCAGTTAAAGATGTATAATATAAACCCTAAAGCAATCACTTAAAAAACCAGGAATGTTTAGCTAATAATCTAAAGTGAGCTAGAATATCTTAAAATGATATAAATGAAGAAAGGAGAGTAGAAAAGAACAGTGAATAAATGGTATAAATAGGAAAAAAGTAGCAATATGGTAGACTTAAACCCAAACATACTAACATTTACATTAAACATAAATGAAGTGATCACATCAATTAAAAACTAGAAATTGTCATACAGTATTTTAAAAAGGCCAAACTATATGCCGTCTACAAGAAACCCACGGTAAAGACATAGATTATGAGAGTATGTCCATCAATGAATGGATAAACAAAATGTGATATACTCACACAATGGAAAACTATTTGGCCATAAAAGGGAATGAAGTACTGAAACACACTAAAATGTGGATGAATGTTGAAAACATGCTACATGAAAGAGGCCAGTCACAAAAGATCACATATTACATAATTTTATTCATATGAAATATCCAGAATAGGCCAATCTATAGAGATAGAAAGAAGATTGTGCATGACTGGAAATGGGGGATGCAGGCATGTAGTTAAAGGGTACAGAGTTTCTTTCTGAAGTGATGACAATATTCTAAATTTGACCATAGTTGCATGTATCTGTAAATATACTAAACTACTGAATTATATACTTTAAATGGGCAAATTGTGTGGTATATGAATTACATCTCAATAAAGCTTTTTAAAAAAGGAATGAAATACTGATATAAACATGCATAAACCTTGCAAACATTATGCTAAATGAAAGAAGCCAGTCTAAAAGGTCACGTTATAAAATTCAAATTTATATAAAACAGATTAAGAAAAAAAGAAAAAATCCATATAAAAAGTCCAGAATAGGCAAATATATAGGGACAGAAAATAGTTTAGTGGTTGCCTAAGCTGAGGAGGTAGGGAGAACGGATGGAGGAAATATGAAGGGTGACTGCTAAAAAGTATGAGGTTTTATTTTAGGATGATAAAAGTATTCTAAGATTGATTGTGGTAATGGTTGCACAATTCTGTGAGTATACTAAAAACCAATGAAATGTATACTTTGAACAGGTCAATCGAATCAAATGTGATTTACATCTCAGTAAAGCTGTTACAAAAATTATATATATGGCAGGATGTTTACTCGAGAGTTGTCTACACTGGGCACAGATTGAATATAATCTGAATATCCCTCAACAAAAGACTAAATAAATTTATAATAATCTATAATAATGAATATTAGTCATTTAAAAGAATGAATTACATACTATTATACTAAGGTGAGCACTATGCTTTTATTTTTAAAAATGCATGCACAGGGTGCCTAGGTGGCTCAGTCAGTTGAGTGTCTGACTCTTGACCTCAGCTCAGATCTTGATCTCAGGGTTGTGACTTCAAGCCCCATGTTGGACTCCATATTGAGCTTGGAGCCTACTTAAAAAATAAATGAAAATGGATGTGCATACAAAGATACAAAGCACACATACACAGAAAAAATACTGAAACGTACACATATACATATTCACATATGTAAAGAAAGAGATTATTACTTCTCCATCCTTTTTCTCTTATACAAACTTTGGATCTCTATCTTCCATGTCTTATTTTTTCAGTATTAATCTCCACTTTTTAAAAATCTTTTTCTTCTTATTCTCAAAGATGGATTCTCAAGTATCAATAATGAATTTTAAATTTGAAACCATTAAGATCTGGGTCTCCTGAATGGCCAGTCAGTTAAGTGTTGGACTCTTTTTTTTTAAAGGTTTTATTTATTTATTCATGAGACACACAGAGAGAGAGAGAGAGAGAGAGAGGCAGAGACATAGATGGAGGGATAAGCAGACTCCACACAGGGAGCCCGATGCAGGACTCGATCCCCAGACTCCAGGACCACGCCCTGAGCTGAAGGCAGATGCTCAACCACTGAGATACCCAGGCGTCCCAAGTGGTGGACTCTTGATTTTGGCTCTGGTCATGATCTCCTGGGTTGTGGGATCAAGCCTTGTGATGGGCTAAGTGCTCAGTGGGGGGTCTGCTTGAGATTCTCTCTCTGCCTCTCCCTCTCCCCCCCCCACACTCACTCACTCTCTCTCACTAGAACAAATCTTTTTATTTCTTTTCACTTTTATTTTTTAAAAAGATTTTATTTATTTGTCAGAGAGAAAGAGCACTAGCAGGGGGAATGGCAGGTATAGGGAGAAGTAGGCTCCCTGCTGAGCAAGGAGCTCAATGTAGTACTTGATCCCAGGGTCCTGGGATCATGACCCAAGCTGAAAGCAGACACTTAACTGGCTGAGCCACCCAGGCATCCCTAGAACAAAGCTTTTTTTAAAAAATATTGAAGTAAAAAAAATAACTTAGCAAGAAAAATCTTTTACCCTCCAACCCCTACTGTAGAAAATACTTGAAAAGAGCTCTATATTCTTTGAAACAAAAAGCCAACCTCATTTCTTTCTCTTTCAAGGTGTTCTAGTCTGTGTAGAAGTTCTTTTGCTTTTTTCCAGTACTCTTCAAAATTCTTCTCTTTAGTATGTATGTATTTTAATTGTTCTTCATTTTCACCAAAAGGATATTCTCCTAGACTTAGAGATAGTTTCTCAGCTTTGTAATATGGGAAAAAATAGTGAATTTATCCATTAGTATAATGGGTTTTTTTGACACTTTAAATATAATTTTAATACTTTTAATAAGGACAACATCATACCCCATACCACCTCCTCTAAATTTTGCCCATCCAGACTATCTTAATTGTTTAGGTAGTACTAAAAATAAATGGAAAGCAAGTGGTTGGCAGAAGCCCAAGCCCCAGTCATAAATTAGAACTTTACTCTTCAGAGTTAGAAGAGAAAGAACATTATGAAAATATGTTATGCCAGGCACATAAACATCCTCAGGTATGTGGAAACTGGTGTTAAGGTGGTGTTTTTTTTTAGCAGTTTTCATAAAGCAGTTCTTCCCTATAATCTTTAAGTTTTCTTTTTACATATTGCAGCAGCAGCAATTTTTCTTTCATAAAGACCAATTCAAAGGCCATGATTCCTTCAATGCATGCTCCCTCCTATCACAGGGTCTTTGTGCCTCACTGTTGCTTATGGCTGACCTAGTTAACACTATACATTCAGATCTCAGCTCAAGAGTCACTTCCTCTGAAGCCTTTTCTGCTGCAAGTTGAGGTCACAGTATTTTGTTATATTCTAAGATCTATGCTTCATTCATTCCTAACCCTTAGGTTAATATTTAATAATTCATTTTTTTTAGATTTTTCAATGACTATTTATCTAGTTAAAATTAGCTCTATGAGTGCAGACTGTTGTTTCTTAATCACTATATCCCTAAAACCTAGCACAGTGCCTGGTAAATAATAGGCACTCAAATATGTTTTAAATAAGTAAACAAATGTAATTTATAATTTAACTGTAAGTTGCCTGTAGGTCTCAAATTTAAGTCCTACAAACTAAATTGTCCACTTTGCATAAAATAAGTGAATTATCTATACTGTTGCTCTCTTCCACATAGGTTTTTTATATGCTGAAATACTCTAGTTGTCATATCCAAATATATATTCTGCTTTTCAAACATAAGAAGAGACTGGGAGCCTAAGGGGTTTGGTTCATCAAAGAAGATAAAGTTCAGTATTTTTTTTAAGTAACAATAAACTTACCAATTTTTTTGCAATTGTGAAGCACAAAAGTGGCAGCTTTGTTTAGTTCCTCATTCTGTGATTCAGTTAAGGCTTGTATCATGAGTGGAAGACCATTGTATTTAAAAAGATCATACTGATTTTCCTCTGGAAAACATATCAAAAATGAAAGCGGAATACAGTTATTTTTTCATATACTATCTACATAAGGTCATAATTGTTCCTTGTGATTTTTTTTAAAGATTTTATTTATTTATTCACGAGAGACACAGAGAGGCAGAGGGAGAAGCGGGCTCCCTGTGGGGAGCCTGTTGCAGGACACAATCCCAGGACCCCGGGATCACAACCTGAGCCGAAGGCAGATGCTCAACCATTGAGCCACCCCAGTGACCCTCTTCTTTGTGATAATTATGAACGTAGTTTAAATCTTAAGAAAGAGTAAAACAAATAGTTTCAAAAGTATTTTCCATTTAGGAAATTATCTTCTGATATAAAATAGCTGTCTCATAAGTGATAATCTCTGAAATACAGCCACAGGATAGAGAGGATACCTCGTAAAACAAACAAACAAAAACAGCCCTCACGTGGTTTTAAAAAAAGTTATAGTTGGGGAAAAATGGGTAAAAAAGGTATATTGTCAGATTAAACCTCAATAAAAAATAATTTAAAAATTTACAAGGTAGAATAAATCCAGAGCACCTGGGTGACTTAGTTGGATAAGCACCCAACTCTTGATTTCAGCTTAGGTCATGATCTCAGGGTTGTGGGATTGAGCCCCATGTCAGGCTCTGTGCTAGGTGTGGAGCCTGCCTAAGATTCTTTCTCTCACTCTCACTGCCCTCCTCCCTTCCCTCCCACTCTTTAAAAAAAAAAAAAAAAAAAAAAAAAGGAGGTAGAAAAGGTAGAATACAAGGAGGAATGGATTCCAATTACATTGGTGAAAGATGTTGAGGGGCTAAGTGCCTAAACCGGTATTGGGCAGAAACGGATAAGGAGGGGCACGGATGAAGGAAAATGAGGAGCAATATGACTAGTGTGGGGCCTGAATGACTTAAAGAAAGGCAGTACTTTCAAGTCTTTCATATGAAAATAAGAAAAAAAACAAAAATGGATTTCCACTCCACTATTTTAATAAGCACACTAAACAAATTCAATACTTACCACAATCCTCTGTGCAATGACCAAGAGTAAGTATGATGCTAAATTTTTCCCCTGAATCCAGACTTTCATGAAGCAGTAACGTCAGAAGTTTTGAAACAATCTGATACTTGGATAGTATTATTCCAAAAGTAGCTATTGTTATAAAATAGAAAAAAAATAAACTTAAAACTTATAACTATATATATAACTATATATACATATATATATACACACACATATATACTATTTGTCAGATCTTATCCTAGGAGAACGATACAATATCAATATAATATCTAATATTTGTATCTCATATGTATGTGACTATAAATGTATTGTAATAAGATAATAGCTTATATAGCCCTCATTAATCTCTCTTTCAAACTAAAGACAATTTATTAAAGCCTGTTTTATGAAGAATGGTTTCTTTTTAATTATCCTACATTGCTGTGAAGTATGAAGTCAATAGTACACCTTCCTAAAAGGTGAATATACTTACTCCCACCTTACATAACCCTTCTTATCTAGTGGACTATAGACCCCCCTATGTAACTAATTCCTGTCCGTCACTGAAATACATTATTAGCTGGCCATGGTTCTACTGATGTTAATGACACAGTGAAGAACACCTGAAGCTATGATGCCGTGTTACAAAATTCAAGAAGCTGACGTTTTAAGCTATACTTCTAAGGGGGTTTTAACAGAGTTCACCCAGCATCTAATAATATTCATACCAACAATAAGGTTGTAAATTCTTCAAGGGACTATATCTTTCTTTTTGCATATTTTTTATTGGAGTTCAATTTGCCAACATACAGCATAACACCCAGTGCTTATCCCGTCAAGTGCCCCCCTCAGTGCCCGTTACCCAGTCACCACAACCCCCGCCCACCTCCCTTTCCACCACCCCTTGTTCATTTCCCAGAGTTAGGAGTCTCTCATGTTCTGTCACCGTCACTGATATTTTCCATTCATTTTCTCTCCTTCCCCCTTTATTCCCTTTCACTATTTTTTATATTCCCCAAATGAGACCATATAATGTTTGTTCAAGGGACTGTATCTTAATCATTTTTGTAACTCTAGAGCTCACAAGAAGCCCAGCACAAAACAGGCCCTAAATAACTGATTTTTTTAAAAATCATCTTATTTTTCAGTTATTTGTAAATATCAAGAATTGCTTATTACATAGATTTACAGAATATCATTCCTCAGTGTCTCTATATGTGAGAAGCTGCCACAGGTTCAAGTCTGGATCTGCCACACGCTAATTACGGCTGGGTAAGTTAGATCCCATACTGATCAGAAAGAGGCATACCTTAATTCTTTATATAATTTTTAAAAACCTACAAATTGGATTTTCCATTGCTTATCTTTCTATGATGTCCCTTCATTTCCCACCTAAAGTCTTTAATTTAATACTGCTTTTTCAGTGAAACAAAGGTTTAGAAATGACAGAATCTAACTTGAAGTCAAAGGACCTTGATTCCCTTAGGGAAAGACATTTTTAAGATTCCCTCCCACTTGTGAGAAACTGAAAGTCCAGTCCATGTTTGTGTTCAGTCTACTATTTCAACACTCACCATGCTGAATTCAAACAAAACTCAAGTGCAGAAAAATTACTAAGCATGTTCACTCACGATTATCAGCAATACACGCATCCACTGTCTTTGTCACCACCACTGCAAGCTTAGCACTGGAAAGAGTCTTGTGTGAATCTGATTCCAGTTGCACAAGAACTTGAGACAATACATCCAGTCCACCCACAGATATAAAGTATTTCTGAACATATGCTTAAGGAATAAAGTAGCAGAACTATTAATAAAAGTGTTTGATCCATTCAATTAATTTACACTAAATATGACATTAACATGACTTTTTCAAATACTAAAAAGTCCCAAAACTAAAAAATGAAAAATTCAATCTTTACATGTGTATATACATAATCATAAAACGAACAGGTCATTTACTTGGGTAAAAAATGCACTTTTACATAGAACTAACTACATATATAGTACACTTTCTCATGTGTTAGATATTTTTTTTGTTTCATTTAGCAAGAACTGGTATATTTTGCAAGAATGACACTAGTAAACTCAAGTCCTTCAATAGAGATATGAAGAATAGATTCATTCATTTAACTTGGTATTGCAATTAGCAAGCTGAATTCTAACATAACTCATTTCCCAGACGGCTTCAATCTACAAAGGGCAAAGTAATTATTCCAAAGGAACACGTATTTGATCTACTTTATTTAACTCTAATTCTTTTACTTCTTAGAACATAAAATTATAACATATTATTTAGAGTTATAACAACTATTCCAAGCAGATTCAGTGAAAAATACATATTTTTAAAAGTCTGAAGCATCTTGTTCCCCTGTTGAAAATGATTCTGATGGGAAAGTATCCCATGGGTCTATGCATTCAATAGTCTTTACAGCCCCTATCCTAGCAGTGGGCTTCTAACAAATAGATACATAGGTGTGATTATAATTCTGCCACAAATCTTCCCCAGTCTACCCAAATACCAAAATGAGCCAAAATGATTTAAACGAGAAAATTACTTTCTGTGTTCAATAAAATATGAAGATCTTAACTTTAAAAAAAAAAAATCAAGTTCAGGGACACCTGGTTGGTGCAGTTGGTTAAGACTCTTGGTTTTGGCTCAGGTCATGATCTCAGGGCTGTGAGACTGAGCCCTGTGTTGGGCTCTGTGCTCACTGCAGAATCAGCTTGGGATTCTCCTCCCTTTCTGCCCCTCCTGCTCGTTCTTTCTCTCTCTCAAATAAATAAATAAATCTTTAAAAATATTAAAAATCAAGTTCAGAATTTTCTACATCTGTGAAAGGAACTGTTAGGAAATGTTACTAAGGGATAAATATTTTCAATATTATAGAGACTCCAAAAGAGGCTTATACTCTGCAAGGTATTCTCTTTAAAAAACTCTTGAGGGCAGGCCCGGTGGCACAGCGGTTTAGTGCCGCCTGCAGCCTGGAGTGTGATCCTGGAGACCGGGGATTGAGTCCCGCGTCGGGCTCCCTGCATGGAGCCTGCTTCTCTCTCTGCCTGTGTCTCTGCCTCTCTCTCTCTCTCTCTCTCTGGGTCTCTATGAATAAGTAAATTTTAAAAATCTTAAAAAAAAAAAACTCTTGAAAAAAGAAGTCTTTTTAAATGCTTAAAAATGGCATTGTGGGGATTCCTGGGTGGCGCAGCAGTTTGGCACCTGCCTTTGGCCCAGGGCGCGATCCTGGAGAACCAGGATCGAATCCCACGTCGGGCTCCCGGTGCATGGAGCCTGCTTCTCCCTCTGCCTCTCTCTCTCTGTGTGACTATCATAAATAAATAAAATTTTTTAAAAAATGGCATTGTGTTACCACAATTTCTAGTAATAGCCTACATAATAAAAATTCAGGCTTATGAGCAATAAGAACATTCTAGTCTACACTTGTACACTGAATATTTCAAATTTTATCTAATATATATTTTCACACCAGTTTCCTGAGTAATGAGGTTCTAAAATTATTACTATTCCAAGTTGACTTTTAGAGAAAAAGGAAATGTCAAAGCATCACGGAAAGAAAATCCAATTCCTGGAATTATAGAGGTATATTCCTTGCACATAAAACATGATTATTTGCTTTAAATATGTGAATATAGGTATATACCAACAATGTGTGATAAAGTTCTAGTTGCTCCAAATCCTTATCAACGTTTGATAATATTAACCTTTCTGCTTTTAGTCAGCATGAGTGTACAGTGGTATCCTTGGGGTTTTAGTTTGGATTTCTCTGATGACTAATGATTTCAAGTACCTTTTCAAAATTTTTTTCATTGCTTATTTACAATTTAGTATTCATATCTTCTTTGGTTAATTATTTGTCCAAATCTTGCCCATTTTTTAATCGTTAGGTTGCTTTTTGTCTTTCCAATTTTTAAGGGTTCTTATCTATATAATTTGGGTACAAGTTATTTACCAGATGTACATTTCACAAATATTTTATCCCAGTCTATGGCTTGCCTTTTCATTTTAACATGTCTTTTGAAGAGTTAAAACTTTTAATTTCAGTGAAGTCCAATTTATCATTTTTTCCTTAGTGGTTCATACTTTTTGCGTTCTACGAAATCTTGGTCTTCCACCAAATTATAAAGATTTGCTCCTATGTTTTTGCATAGGAGTTTTTCAATTTCAGTTCTTACATTTAGGTCTATGGATCATTTCAGGTTTATTTTTGTAAACAGTGTAAAATTAAGGTTGAGATTCGTATTATGTGTATAGATATTCACTGTTTCCAGCACCATTTGTTGAAAAGACAAATTCCCACATGGAATTATTATGGCATCTTTGTAGAAAATTAACAACTATATATGTGTGGGTCTATTTCTGGGCTATTTTGTTCCATTGATCTGTCTACACCTATACCAATGCCACATTTTCTTGATTACTATATGAGAAGTATCAAAATCAAGTAATATAAATCCCTTAATTTTGACCTTTTCCAGAACAGTATTGACTATCCTGGTCCCTTTACATTTCCATGTAAATTTTAGAATCAATTTGTCAATTTCTACAGCAATGTCTGCTAGTATTTTGATGGGGGATGTTTTGAATCAAGAGATGAATTTGAGAAATGCCATTTAATAATACTGAGTCTTAGAATCAATGAGTATATATCTCCCATTAATTTAGGTTTTCATTATCTTAGCAACATTTCCTAATTTTCAGCATACAGACATTGCACAAATTTCATTAAATATATCCTATGTAGTTTTTTTATATGATTGTAAACAATAATTTATGCTCCCAATTACTTGTTGCTACTATACAGAAATACAGTTGATTTCTGTATATGACCTTGTATCCTAAAACCTGCTAAAATCACTTATTCATTCCTATAGCTTTATTGTAGATTCTTCAATCACATCATGTATTATTAATAAATACTGTATTTTCTTCTTCGTTTTCAAACTCTATGCCTTTTATCTTCTTGACTTCTTTCACTGACTTGAACAACACTCAGGAAAATGTTAAAGCAGTGAGAGTGGACATCCTTGTTTTTTAACAATCTTGGAGTTGGGGAGGGGCACATGAAGTTTTTTACCATTAAATATGTTAGCTATAATGTTTTGTACAGGCCCTTTATCACACTGAGAAGTTCTATCTATTCCTAGTTTACCAAAAGCTTTCGTCACAAAAATATGTTGAACTATGTGAAAAGCTTTCCTTGCATCTTTTTCGATTATTGTATAGCTTTTCTTTTCTGTCATAGCCTGAGAATAAGGTAAATTTTCCAATGTTCAACCAATCTTGCATTTGTAAGATAAATGTCACTTGGTCATAATATATTATCCTTTCTGTATATTGCTGGACTTGGTTTGTTAATATTTTTAAATTTTTAATTATATATTTTTTTGAAATTTTGTTAAGTAAACTCTGCATCCACTAATGACTCCAAGATCAAGAGCCACATGTTCTATTGATTGAGCAAGCCAGGTGTCCCTGATTCCTTAGCATTTTGTTAAGGATGTTTGTATCTGTGTTCATAAAAGATACTGACTCCGCTTTCTTGTAAGGTCTTTTTCAAGTTTTAGTGAGGGAATAATGCTGACCTTCTAAATGTGTTGGCAAAGGGGTGTCTGGCTGGCTTAGTCATTAGAATATACAACTCTTAATCTTGAAGTTGGGAGTTTGAGCCCCACATTGGGTGTAGAGAGTATTCAAATAAAATAAAATAAAAATATTAAAATGTGTTGGGCAGTGTTTCATCCAAGTGTTCCAAGTTCCCAAGTGTTTCCTGGCAAGTTATGTAGAATTTATTTTCTTTAAATGTTTGGCATAATCACTAGTAAACCCATCAGGGCCCAGAAATTCCTGTTTCAAGTTTTAAACTACAAATCAATTTCTTTAATCCAAATAATAATATTCAGATTATCTATTTCTTCTGAGGGATCTTTGGTGGTTGGTGTCTTTCAAAGAATTTATCCAATTCATGCAAGTTCTCAAATTCAGTGGCATAGCTGTTTCTATTATTCCTTTATTATCCTTTTAATATCTGTTAAGATATAGAGTGATGTGGGGGATCCCTGGGTGGCGCAGTGGTTTGGCGCCTGCCTTTGGCCCAGGGCGCGATCCTGGAGACCCGGGATCGAGTCCCACGTCGGGCTCCCGGTGCATGGAGCCTGCTTCTCCCTCTGCCTGTGTCTCTGTCTCTCTCTCTCTCACTGTGTGCCTATCATAAAAAAAAAAAAAAAAAAAAAAGATATAGAGTGATGTCACCTCTTATTCCTGATAATAGTAATTTGGGCCCTCTCTTTTTATTTTGTAGTTAGTCTGGCTAGAGGATCCATTTCTTTTTATTCCCTTTTTGTTCTTTTTAAGATTATATTTATTTATCTAAGAGAGCAGAGAAAGAGAGAGAGTACAAGTGGGGAGGGGGTAGGCAGAGGGAGAGGGAGAAGCGGACTCCCCAGTGAGCAGGGAGCCCACATGGGGCTCAATCCCAGGACCCTGGGATCACAACCTGAGCCGAAGGCAGACACCTAACTGACTGAGCCACCCAGGTGCCCCTAAAGAATCCATCTCATTGATTTTTTTTAAAGGCCTACCTTCTTGTTTCATTGACTTTTTTACCCTATTCTGTTATTTTCTATTGCACTGGTTTCTGATCTCTATTTTTTTACTCTGAGTTTAACTTATTTTCTAGTTTCTTACATGGACACTAATATAACTGATTTGAGATCTTTCTTCTTTCCTTCTACAAACTATGGTGCTATAAATTTCCCTCCAAACACTGCTTTTGCAGCAATCCAGTTTTTATTTATTTATTCATTAATTATTTATTTTTAGCAAACCAATTTTTTGAAAAGATTTTATTTATTTATTCATAAGAGACACACACACACACACACAGAGGCAGAGACAAAGGCAGAGGGAGAAGCAGGCTCCATGCAGGGAGCCCAACGTGGGACTTGATCCTGGGTCTCCAGGATCATGCCGTGGGCTGAAGGCAGTGCTAAACTGTTGAGCCACCAGGGCTGCCCAGCAAACCAATTTTTAAATGTGCTTTCATTATCATTCAGTTAAAAACACTTCTAATTTCTTTATGATTTATTCCTTTACTCATTGATTTTTGGGGTTATTTTTAGGTCTTTTTTTTTTTTTTTTTGCCTTAAAGATTTTATTTATTTATTCATGAGAGACACAGAGAGAGAGAAGGAGAGGCAGAGACACAGGCAGAGGGAGAAGCAGGCTCCATGCAGGGAGCCCGACCTGGGACCCGATCCTGGGTCTCCAGGATCATGCCCTGGGCCGAAGGCAGATGCCAAACCACTGAGCCACCCAGGCTGCCCTTTAGGTCTTTTAGGTCTTTTTTTTAGCACTGAGTTAATTTTCAGATTTTGGGACTTTTCTAGGTGTTTCATTTTTATTCATTTCTAATTAAATTCTATGTGATCAGAGAATTAAAATTAAATTAAATTAAAACTGTGGGTTTTAGTTTTCCTATCTAGTTGTTCTGTTTTGTAAAGGTATCTGGAGGGTTTCAAAACTATGCTGCTACCTCCATCTTCCCACTTGTCTTCCTAACCATATCTACTTTCAAGATTTTCCTATCTGTAATAGTCTAAATGCAACCAAAATGACCCAACTTAGTATACTAAATTATTCCTTTAATTCAATTAATTTAATAATTAATTCAATAAGTTTTTGTTATGCTTTGAACTATGTTTCTTCAAGTAAAACCACAGAATAATGAATACTTACTGTTATTTGCAAGAGTCAGTCCAATAAATGAACAAATAGGGCGAATTACCTCAGGTTTGATGCAATTTATTAGCCAGTCATTAGCATGTGGAAAAAGTGAACAGCAAAGCATTTGATTTTCATCTGAAAGAAGACAAAGTCAATTGTGTTTTAACATATTTGGAAAATATCAATTTATTTTTATTTTTTATATTTAAATATTTGAGATAATTACCGTTTTGAGGATTGTTAACACAGACACACAAAGTACTACACACTGAAGACCATAACTGATAGCTCTGGAATGTATTTTTATCCGACAAATTCAACTCATATTTTGAAAGAACTGTCCTATTTGGTTAAAAAAAAAAGGCAGCAAATTAATACAAATGTGTTTAAATCTTAAGCAATAAATAATGACAAAAAAATTTATGTTTTCTTACCTGAACAACTGTGTAAGAACTGTAATACAACCAGTTTCTCTAACAAGTGTTTGTCCACTCCCTCAAAAAAAGACATGTAATGCACCAATATGGCTTTTGTTATAATTTTGCAGAAGTGAAAAACATTTAAGTAGTACTTTTAATAAGCAACTTATAATCACTTTAAAGTATTACAAACACAGATTTACAATAAATATTTGTAATCACGACTATACATTGTCAATGCTCAGAGAATGACAGCATTCAAATTTCCTACAAAAATGAAAGAAATTTTAGCTAAGAGCTACATGGAATTTAAGGCCATTGTTGGCTGATACAGTAAACACAGCAACTAAATGGCTAATTCAGTGGAAAACAACCAAACTAATCAACAAATCCCTTTTTGCTTTCAAAGCTGTTCCTTTACAATGCTATTTAATATTTAAATAACACAAATCACTTAACCTATTTCTTATAACAAATATTAAACAAATATATGCTATTCTCTTTTCTTTAAAGCTAGTAGTTCTCAGAAGTTAGTAAGATATAGGGGCTTCTGGGTGGCTCAGTCCGACTCTTGATCTCAGGGTTTTGAGTTCAAACCCTAAGTTGGGCTCCAGGCTGGGTGTGGAGCCTACTTAAAAAAAAAAAAAAAAAAAAAAGATACTGATTTATAAAGACTAGAATAAAAGGGAGAATGGCTATTTCAATGTATTATTTTAAAAAATGTTTCTACAACACAAAAGAATGTACTTACTATTATTTGAAACTAGAACCAAAATAACATAGACAGTCATTCTTTTCAAATTTGTGTTTGAATCATTATTAGTTAAGAATGAAGTTAAGTCTTCAAACAATTCTGAAGTGCACAAAGTCTGCTGACAGTAAACTGAAAAATAAAAATTTCAATTTCTATGCATTAGCACAAGTTTTAAAAAATGCTGAGCAAAATATAAAGTTCCCAAAGAGAGATACCTGGGTAGTTCAGTGGTTGGGCATCTATCTGCCTGGTCTCGGGGCGTGATCCTGGGGTCCCAGGATCAAGTCCTGCATAGGGCTCCCTGCATGGAGCCTGCTTCTCCCTCTGCCTATATCAATGCCTCTCTCTCTGCATCTCTTATGAATAAATAAATAAAAATCTTTATTTTATATAAGTATAAATTTTAAATATATATTTATATATTATATATAAATGTAATTTTATATAAATATAAAAATTTTAAAAATAAAGTTGCCAAACAGTTCTCAACAAGATCTCAATTTTTTTTATTTTTATTTATTTATGATAGTCACAGAGAGAGAGAGAGAGAGAGAGAGAGAGAGGCAGAGACACAGGCAGAGGGAGAAGCAGGCTCCATGGACCAGGAGCCCGACGTGGGATTCGATCCCAGGTCTCCAGGATCGCGCCCTGGGCCAAAGGCAGGCGCTAAACCACTGCACCACCCAGGGATCCCCCAAGATCTCAATTTTTAAAAAGATATTATTTATTTATCTGACAGAGACAGAGAGAATACAAGCAGGGGGAAAGGCAGGCAGAAGGAGAGGGAGAAGCAGACTTCCTGCTGAGCAGCGAGCTCAAGGCAGGGCTTGATCCCAGGACCCTAAGTTCATTACCTGAGTCAAAGGCAGATGCTTAGCCAACCAAGGTACCCAGATGTCCTAATCAGATCTCATCTCATTGACATTTATTAGTCATGCAACAAAATTTCTGACAAATTAATATGTGCTTACTCAATTAACAGACCAAAAAAAGCAGTACCTTAATCAGAAATACTTAACTGAGGCTCTAAAATATGTACACAATCTCCTATAATTTCTAATAAAAACTTAACAAAAAAATCAAATAGGAAAAAAAATTAAGAGTAAGTAAAACACAGCAAAAGAAAAATTTTAGAAAATTCAGTAACCTGCTTTAGAAAATAGACAAACGGGGGGATCCCTGGGTGGCGCAGCGGTTTGGCGCCGGCCTTTGGCCCAGGGCGCGATCCTGGAGACCCCGGATCGAATCCCCCATCAGGTTCCCAGTGCATGGAGCCTGCCTTCTCCCTCTGCCTGAGTCTCTGCCTCTCTCTCTCTCTCTCTGTGACTATCATAAATAAATAAATAAAAAATTTAAAAAAAAAAAAGAAAATAGACAAATGGGATTCCTGGGTGGCTCGGCGGTTTGGCGCCTGCCTTTGGCCCAGGGTGTGATCCTGGAGTCCCGGGATCGGGTCCTGAGTCGGGCTCCCAGCATGGAGCCTGCTTCTCCCTCTGCCTGTGTCTCTGCCTCTCTCATTCTATGTCTATCATGAATAAATAAATAAAATCTTAAAAAAAAATAGACAAATGATGCTTGTACTATTTTTTTAAATTTTTATTTATTTATGATAGTCACACAGAGAGAGAGAGGCAGAGACACAGGCAGAGGGAGAAGCAAGCTCCATACACCGGGAGCCCGACGTGGGATTTGATCCCGTGTCTCCAGGATCGCGCCCTGGGCCAAAGGCAGGCGCCAAACCGCTGCACCACCCAGGGATCCCTGCTTGTGCTATTTTTAAGAACTTTCTAGAAATTGGGCAGCCTGGGTGGCCCAGCGGTTTAGCGCCGCCTTCAGCTGAGGGCCTGATCCTGAAGACTCGGGATCGAGTCCCACGTAAGATTCCCTGCATGGAGCCTGCTTCTCTCTCTCTGCCTGTGTCTGCCTCTCTCTGCTTGTGTCTCTGCCTCTCTCTCTCTTCTCTCTCTGTCACTCATGAATAGATAAAAAATCTTTAAAGAAAAAAAAAAAGAACTTTCTAGAAATTAAAATATCTTTTTTTTTATTTTTAGTTTTTTAGAAATTAAAATATCTTTCCAAAAATCCAAAATGATACCTTACAGTAGGGTTGTGTGTGTGTGTGTGTGATATAATAATAAACAGAATTTTTAAAAAATCATTTGAGAGCACCTGACTGGCTCAGTCAGAAGAGCATGCAACTCTTGATTTGAGGTCGTGAGTTTTGAGCCCTACACAGGGTGCAGAGATTACTAAAAACAAAACAAAACAAAACAAACCTTAAAAAAATAAAATCTTTTAAAAAATGATTTGAACACAGAGATATAGTTAGTATTTTATCAATTATTTAGAACCACCTATTAGACTTTCTCTCAAAGGCAAGAACAGTGTCTCATTTATCCCAATGACTAGCACACAGCTTGGTTCCTACCAACTGATGAATAAATATTTACGGATGAAAAATTTTAGGGGCACTTGGGTGGCTCAATCAGCTAAGCATCCAACTCTTGATCTCAGCTCAGGTCTTGATCTCAGAGTCATGAGTTCAAGTGTTGCATTAAAAAAAAATTTAAGAATAGAAAGTTGTTTGACAAACCAATACTTTTTTTTTTTTTTTTTAAAGAGCACTGCTTTATTTATTTATGATAGTCACAGAGGGGGGGGGGGAGCAGAGACACAGGCAGAGGGAGAAGCAGGCTCCATGCACCGGGAGCCTGATGTGGGATTCGATCCCGGGTCTCCAGGATCGCGCCCTGGGCCAAAGGCAGATGCCAAACCGCTGCGCCACCCAGGGATCCCCGACAAACCAATACTTTTGATTCAACTTCATTTTGGGTATACTATAAGAATACGTTACATAAATTTCCATACCTAGAGCATATTTATCCACATACAAGATGTTGTAGTTATCTTTGTCTTTTGTTTCAAATATGGAGATATATGGAGAATGAACTTAATAGAAAAACCAGAGGTAGACCCACTACATAGGCAAATTCATGAAACATTAATAACATCTAAATCAATGTGAAAAAGATCTTTTTAATGTGTTAGAATAGCTGGACTGCCACATAAAAAAGATAAAAGATTAAACTGGAGCATTCATCATGCCATAACCCAGGGTAATTAAAAAGGAAAATATGAAAGTAAAAATAAAACTATACTAGTACCAAAAGTACACGTGGCTGGATTCCCTAGGACCTGAGAGTATGGAAAACTTTCCTATGACTCAAAATCCAGAAGCAAAAAGGGGAAAGAATGATTAATTCTATTTTTGTAAAAAAATAAAAGACTTCTGCATGACAAAAAAAAAAGAAAAAGCTAAGCACAGTGAGAGAGTGAAAAAAAAAGTTTCCAACTAATGGCAAGAAAAATTGTGAAGGATTTTGAAATGAACAAAAATGAGTACTGAATGTCCAATCTAGCACACCCTTCTAGATTATCTGAGTCTTTCACTGTCTTTGGGCTATTTTACATCTCTGTAATTTGTAGAAAACTGTTAGTAATCCAAGTCATTCATTTTTGTAAAGAGATTTATTTATTTTGAGAGAGCACAAGAGTACACATGAGCAGGAGGGCAGAAGGAGAGGGAGAAAGAATCTCACGTGGAGCACCACGCAGGGCTTGATCTCACAACCCTGGGATCATAACTTGAGCTAAAATCAAAAGTCAGATGCTTAATCAACTGCACCACCCAGGTGCCCCAGTTTATTCTTGACTGCAGAAAGGGAAAACATTTTGGTCAGTCAAATGCAACTGACTGTTGCTCTATGGATATTGACCAGTTTGTGCCTACTTACAAATCTACTTCAGTATTCCCAAATGCCTATGTTGTTTTTTGTCATTGCTTTTGAAACAGTTGTCATATTTTACTGGTTCCTTCATTAGTTAATACATGAAATAAAATCTTTAGCATGCATGAATTTAGATAGATAGATAGATAAAATAAAATAAAATAAAATAAAATAAAATAAAATAAAATAAAATAAAATAAAATAAAATACCTGGATAAAACTATCCAGACACGTAAAAAAGGAATTTAATTCTAAAATTACTTTTTTAGTAGTTTGTTGAAATATAACACAATGCCTGAAGGATAATGAAAAAAAGTTTTCATGTTTTACCACTTTGTTCTGCAACAGCTCCTAATGTATATAAGGCTGCTTCTTTTACCATGCTATGTTCACTTGACTTTGCAAGGTTTTTTATAAACATCAAACCACCAATTTCCCGAAAATAAACACCTGCATTACCTATAGGGTGCAAGACAAAACAAAACATAAATCATATTATAAGTCTTTTAAGGAGAAAATAAATCACATGAACATAGCAACATAGCATGTAGAGTAACTGAGTTGAAGAGAAAGAACCATGAATATTTCACATATCAAAATACTAAAGAACTAGAATCACAGATAAAAATACACTATCATGTCTTACTGTTTTGTTGACAAATTGAATGAATAGTGACCAAAGCTTCCTTTTGTGAGAAAGGGTTGTCCATTTGATACTTCAGGCACTCCAATAATAAGTTCAGGTCAGTCTTCATTTCTAAAGACCAAAAATTTCATTTTTTAAAAAACCAGATGTTTCCTTTAAAAAATTAACCATTTAAAGTTCACTTTTTAGATATATATCTTTATGTTTGTTTTTAAAATAATTATATATTCCTTTTATAATCAAACAGTAAAGATATATAAAAGAAAGGTATTCCTTAAATAACTTGAAATACTTATAATTATTTGGTTTTTCCTTTGCATGAAATATAAGAATACAAAACTCAAATATTATTTAAATAAAACTACATTGTTTTAAACATCTGTCATTTAGAAATGAACTGAATAAAAATGAAAATGTAATATATTGGAACTTGTGGGATGCTACCAAAACAGTATTTGAGAGGAAATTTGCAATGCTAAATGCTTATATTATAAAAGAAGAAAGGACTTCTGACACCTGGGTGGCTCAGTCAGTTAAATGTCTGCCTTTGGCTCAGGCCATGATCCCAGGGTCCTGGGATTGAGCCCCATGTTGGGCTCCCTGCTCAGTGGGGAGCCTGCTTCTCCCCTTCCCTCTGCCACTACCTGTGCTCGTGCTCTATCTCTATCAAATAAATACAATCCGTTTTTTTTTTTTTTTAAAGAAAAGTCTCAATGACCTCAGCTTCCATCTTAAGAAACTATAAAAACAGTAAGTTAGGGGATCCCTGGGTGGCTCAGTGGTTTAGCGCCTGCCTTTGGCCCGGGGCATGGTCCTGGAGTCCCGGAATCGAGTCCCGTGTCGGGCCCCACATCGGGCTCCCTGCAAGAAGCCTGCTTCTCCCTCTGCCTATGTCTCTGCTTCTCTCTCTCAGTCTGTGTCTCTCATGAATAAATAAATAACATCTTTTAAAAAAATTAAGGAAGAACTACTACTAATTATACACAAACTTTTCCAAAAGTTTACGGAAAAGGAACACTTCCCAACTTATTCTCTGAGGTCAGCATTACCCTAATACGAAAACCAAAGCCATTAGAAAGAGACAAAAGACAACTTAAGACCAATATCCCTCATGAATATTCATGTAGAGTCTAAACAATTTTAGCAAACTGAATCTAAAAACATATTAAAATAATAATACATCATGACCAAGTGGGTTTATCCTAAGATTCAGGGTTGACTAAAGATACGAAAAATCAATTCATGTAATATGACAAACATGTAAAATCATATAGTCAACTCAACTGATGCAGAAAAAGCATTTGATAAAATTCAACATTCATTTCTGATAAAAAGAAATTCAGCAAACTTGGAAGAAAAGAAAATCTCCTCAATCTAAAAATGTATATCTATAAAAAAGAAGAAGAAAAGCCCTACTGTAAACGTAATACTTAAGAGAAAAAGACTGAATTATTTTTCCCTGAGATCAGGAACAAGACAGAGATGTTTAACATTGTACTGGGAGTCTAGCCAATGTCATTCTGTTTAACATTCTATTTAATATCGTACTAGAGAGCTTAGCCAGTGCCATGAAGTGAGAAAAAGAAATAAAAGGCATTCAAATTAGGAAGGACGTAGTAAAACTATCTGCCTTCCTATACAACAAGACCTATATAGATCATCTGACGGAATCTACAAAAGAGCTACTAGCACAACTGAGTATAGTAAGATTTCAGCACTTCCATTTTCCTATAAAATTCTTCACTATCGGGACGCCTGGGTGGCTCAGTGGTTGAGCGTCTGCCTTTTGGCTCAGGGAGTGATCCTGGTATCCAGGATCGGGTCCCACATCTAGCTCCTTGCAGGGAGCCTGCTTCTTCCTCTGCCTGGGTCTCTGCCTCTCTCTGTGTCTGTCATGAATAAATAAATATATAAAATATTTTTTAAAAAATTTCACTATAGCCTTTAAACAATTTCTTCTCTTGGTTTTAACGATTTAAATTAAATTGTATGTATATTTTGACATAATGCTTGAATTAACACTTAAAGTTCTCCAAAATATAGGATGAAGAGAAAAGGTAAAAATACAGAGGAACACACTAAAAGAAACTTGTATCTATTGTCAATCAATATTTAGTCTTCCTCTTAAAAGAAATTCAACTGACAATTTGGTTCAAGAAAATTATTCATGATTCAATTTGTTAGAAAAACCACAGTACAAAGGTTATCACTAAGTAGTCTTGGAGCAACAACAAACATTTATTGATCATATTCTACATTAATAGAGACTGTAAGAAGGTTAGTTTGGCTGTATGGATAGCAATAAACCACTCATCATCAACAATATGCCACAAGAGGATTTTTTTTTTTTTTTAAAGATTTTACAGGCATCCCAACACAAGAGGACTTTTGATGAGGCATGGTGATTTTCAATTCTAGGCACAAAGGCAGAAAACAAGAAACTTCTTCGTGTATTCCTCTATTCCTCGCTGTACTCCCCTCTTCTACTTTGATGTTTTCTATTATAATCCCTCCCTTCCCAAAGCACCTAATGACATTTACAACTCCGTTTTATCTTCTCCAGCCTATGCAACCTAGTTCCTTCAATACTTCCTAAAAGAAAATAAAAGAAAATAAAGATTTATTCTTTCTTCCTAAAAGAAAATAAAATTCTTCCCTTCCTAAAGAAAATAAAAACTCAAGTATATACAATACAAAAGCACAAGTTATAAAAGAAAATTGGAGAAATTTGACTTAAAATTGAAATTTTTGGAGCTTCAAAAGATATCAAGAATGTGAAAAGACAACTGACAGAAGGGAAGAATACATCTACAAATCAGGAATCTGATCAAGGGCTTGTGTTCAGAACATAAAAGAACTTTTTTTCATATAGAGAACTCTTAAAACTCAATAACAAAAAGATAACCAAATTAAGAAGTATAGACATTTCTCCAAAGAAGATCTACAAAATGTCAATTAGTATATGAAAAGATGCTCAACATCATCATTAGTCATTAAGAAAATAAAAAACAAAACCCCAATTAGATACCACTTCACATACCACTAGGATGGCTATAGTTAAAAAGGCAGATTATGACAAGTGTTGACCAAGGATCTGAAGAAACTGGAGCACTTATACATTGCTGTAGGAATGTAAAATGGTACAGTCACTTTGGCAAAAAGGTGTAGCAGTTCCTTAAAAGGTCAAATATAAATTTATCATAGACTCAGCAATTCTACTACTAAATATATACTCAAGAGAAATGAAAACATGTCACACAAAAACTTGTACATGAATATTCACAACATTAGTCATAACCTCCAAACAGTGAAAACCCAAATTTCCATCACCTCTGGAATGGATAAACAAAATATGATAAATCCATTCAATGGAATATTATTTGGCAACAAACAGGAATGAAGATACTGAAACTACCTGAATAATCCTTGAAAATATTGTACTAAGTGAAAGAAGACAGCCACAAAAGCCCACATATTGTATGATTCAATTTATATGTCCAGAATAGGCAAGTCTAGAGACAAAAAATAGATTTGTGGTTGCCTACAGTTGGGAAGGGGGATGTGACCAATAAAGGGTACAGGGTTTCTTTGGGGGTAATAAAAAATGCCCTAAAATTGATTGTAATGATGATACAACACTGTGAATATATTAAAAACAACTGAATTGTGTCTTTTAAATGGGCAAATTGTGTGTTATGTCAATTATATTTTTAAAAAGCTATTCTATATACAAAAATCAAATCACTGGTATGCTTTGCAGTTGTCTGAATGACCAAAGTAACCCCAATCTCAGTTCTTTTGGGTAACTAATATGGATACTGGGAAAGAGAAAGTCCCCCTTCTCTTTTTTAAGATTTTATTTATTTATTCATGAGAGACACACAGAGAGAGGCAGAGACACAGGCAGAGGAGCAGCAGGCTCCCCACAGGGAGCCCGATGTGGGACTCGATCCCAGGACCCTGGGATCATAACCTGAGCCGAAGGCAGACCTCAACCACTGAGTCACCCAGGTATCCCTGAGACAGTTTCTCTTTTCTAAATCTCAAACTGTATGTAAATTTGGCTACTCACTTTCAAGGCCAAACTTTGGGCCTCTGTCATTAGTCAGAACAGGTCTACCAGTAACATTCTCAAACCTATTTTTTTACTTTTGGAATATTATCCGTAATTCTTTCAACTGTCTTACTTCCTTATTATTTTTTTTAAAAGATTTTATTTATTTATTTATTCATGAGAGACACAAAGAGAGAGAGGCAGAGACACAGGAAGAGGGTGAAGCAGGCTCCATGCAGGGAGCCCAATGTGGGACTCGATCCTGGGACTCCAGGATCACATGCCCTGAGCAGAAGGCAGACGCCCAATCGCTAAGCCACCCAGGTGTCCCTTTTATATTTATTCCTTGACCCCTAAGATCTTTAATGCCTTTACTCCTGTTCACTGAGGCTTCTAGTTTCATTTCCTTCCCTATTCATCCTAGATCCCATGATTCATCACCTCAACCATTACTTGCTCAGATTCCTTTGACTACTTGTTCTTCTAGTAAAGATGTCCTATAATCCTAACCATGACTCAAAAACACATTCCTTTCTCTGCTTTTTCAGCCCAAATTTGGGCATTGCTAAAGGGAAAAAAATTAATTATGCCATTACAAATATTTGGTATGCATTCCAAGTTATAATCCCTAACTCTACTCAGCAATCCCATCCATGGTCAGCTCTCTCACACCCTTCCGCTTCCTCTGCCATTTTCCTCAACAGCTATTTCAAATCTTCAGTTTTTAAACCTCCAACCCCATCCCACATCTCTCTTTTCCATTTTGTTTTAATTGAGTTTCCCCAGAAGCAGACAAGGAGACAAGGATTTGAACATTAAGTACTTGAGAAAAAGAGATAGGACAGGAAGGTGGACAGAAGCAAGTTATTATTAAGGATAACTGGAGCTTCACTCCACAAGGAAACTCTGGGAGCCAAGGTGGAACCATGTGTCTCAGAGTCATCCCCACCAAAAGGTGAAGAGTATTTATTCATCAATTCCAAACACTCATTTGTTTAGGGCTACTCTCAGGGAAAGGGTCATTAATTATCTGGCATTCTCTGGATTGCCTTGCTCTCTGGGCAAAAGCATATTACAAATGCCAAGATAAATCCTCAAAAAGACACAGATTTTAGGCCTGAGAGGACTCCCCACTTTGCACAACACAGAATTCCTACAAAATATTTACATCCATACTCATTCTTTTTTTTTTTTTTTAAGATTTTATTTATTTATTCATGACAGACACACAGAGAGAGGCAGAGACACAGAGGGAGAAGCAGGCTCCCCGCAAGGAGCCCGATGTGGGACTCGATCCCAGATCCTGGGATCACGCCCTCAGCCAAAGGCAGACACTCAACCGCTAAGCCACCCAGGCGTCCTGCCACACTCATTCTTATCTCTTCTTCCACAATATTAGACCAGGTATCTAGTGCCCTACCTTTTTGTTCATGGTTAATCCATTCACCTATGTTCTGGGACCTTCTATAGTAACTACAACTAGTATACTTTGGTAGTTTTTTTTTTTCCTGTCCAGAATGATTTCCTTTCTTTTTGCGGTTCTTTGGAGAACTCTTCCTCACAACTCTTGAGTTTCCTAGTGGTATGAACTGATATATTTCCTTTCTTGCTTGAATTAGTTTGAGTTGGTTTCTCTCACATACAACTCAAATGGCACATGACTTCTTAAAAATCTATTCATTTAACAAATGTTTATTGCCTGTCTACTATGCATCCACTCTACCAGATGTGGATTCTGATTTCAAGGAACTCAAAATCTGGTGATGGAGAAAAACAGAGAAAGATGTGGGTAATTCCCATAGTGTAATAAATGGTCTTATAGGGGCATCTACAGTTATCCCCTCTCCAGGTTCCCCAACCTCCCCCTCTCCAGAATCTCCATTCCCTCTTCATATATTCTCTTGTCTCTACTCCCCTTACAAGGTTCCCTTAATATTATAGTCTCCCGCTACCTATTGCCATATATCTTCAGTCAAGATGTTTTTTTTAAGATTTTTTTATTATAATTCATGAGAGTCAGAGAGAAGAGAGGCAGAGACATAGGCAGAAGAAGCAGGCTGCCTGATGTGGGACTTGATCGCAGGACCCCCTGATCATGACCTGAGCCGAGGGCAGACACAACCCACTGAGTCACCCAGGTGCTACTTCAGTCAAGCTTTTAAGAGAAAGGTATTTATACTATCTCCAGATTCTTATTTCCTACCCAAACTTCAATATACTGCAATCTGGCTGAAATGTATTTAGTTTACTCTTAATAAAACAAATGATCTCCTAAATACAAAATCTGGTGGATAATTCAGTCGTCAGCTGTGGATATTTGACACCAGTGAGCTCAAGCAATCTTTCTCCTGAAGTATTCTCCTAAGTCTGATTTCCAAAATTCCACATTCCTGAGTCTCCTTTCACCTTTCTGAAATGTTTTTTTCTGTCATTTTTTTGAAAGCCCTCTTCCTCAGCCAAATCCTTACATGATGGTGTGCATTAAGGAACACCATTTTCCATCCTTTTTTTTTTCTTAATACTTCCTCTGTAGTCAATCTCCTCCATGCCCATAGACATAATTTCCATCTTTCTAAGGATGACTCTGAAACCTGTACCTCTATTTGGTGGTGGTTCTCTCAGGTTCCCACCGTTCTTTACATATCTCTATTAAACCAGCTACCATATGGTATTCTAATTATCAGCCTACCTTTACCTATTAGGTCAGTAATCTGAAGTCAGTGAGACAGGCAGGGTAGATGCACAATAAATATGTATGTAAACTGCTGAATATTTTTTTTCATTTCCTGGATCTTGTCAGATAATTTGCAGTATATCCCACAAATAGACATAAAATTAATTCGATATATAATCCATTAATTTCTCACCTTGTATCTTCTTTGTGTCCTCACTTGCCATGCTCATCTGTATTTTCCTTACTTCATCTATAAGATAAAGGTATTTTCTCAATTTAAATCAATGTTTGAGAATTCCAGAATTATAAGTGTAAAGGAGTAGGGAAAAATAGTTTTCCTGAAGCCAGAAAAGCAGGGAGTAAACCTACAACTTCCTAAATATGTGATACAAGTTGTGCTTAACTTCTCTGAGTTTCCTCATCTACAAAATAGGAAATTCCTTTTTTTTTTTTTAAGATTTTATTTATTTACTCATAGAGACAGAGGGAGAGAGGCAGAGACACAGGCAGAGGGAGAAGCAGGCTCCATGCAGAGAGCCCCACATAGGACTCGATCCAGGGTCTCCAGGATCACGCCCTGGGCTGCAGGTGGCGCTAAACCACTGCACCACCGGGGCTACCCCAGAAATTCCTAATTTATAAAGTTGTTACAAGAATTAAATTTGAAGATATACATACATGCATGTGGCATTTGCTTAAGTACTACAGGCATTCAACAGATTTTATTAAATAAATATAAAAATGGTTGGTTAACTGAATCTAACTGATCCTCTCTGGTTCTGCTTCCTCATTTTCCCTTATGGTTCTGCTTCCTTATTTTCTTTCCTGTATTTTCATCCCATCATTTCTGACTGGTCATCCCTCCATGAATCAGAAATTTAAAACACACACATACCCTTAAGAACTCAATTTCTCCACACAAGCTAAGCTTAATATTAAAAATTTATTTTTCTAACAACCCATGTTTTTTTCAACGTAGTATTCTACTATTAAATTCTTTGTTTATCTATCACTGGTTAGAAGAATTTTTAAAATAACCACCAACTCTGATATGGCATCTTACATGCTAAATTATTTTTTTAGAAAAATCTATCCAAGTCCGATTAACTTCTTAAAGCAATACAATAGGACTCACAGAACTCTAGAATTCTTTTACTCCAACACTACATGGTTAGTGGGAAATAGCTACTTACCCATTCTATTTTTTTTTCTCACTCTCAGAATGAAAATAAAATCCCCCCAAAATTAATAACAAATGTTAGAATCTTTTATAAAGTAAATTTAAATATATATCAGCTTTGCCACTTTTTTTTAACCTAGGTATTCCATTAAAATGGACTATGGTACCATATGTGGATTTTTGCTTTGTGAAGGAATTTAAGGACTATTTCCTTAGTTTTAATTAGTCAGAACTAATTATAAAGCCTTTAGATATAGTTTTATGTTTAAAAAGGAATATAACTTTAAAATCTAAATGTCTTGAAACTAATACTCTACCTTCCCTTCCCTTTGTCTGTCTTATACTGTTTTCTAATAAATGGTTACTTTGCACAGTAAAATTAAACACAGTTTTCCAACTGCCTAGGAGCATTAATACAAGTCATCTTATTTACTAGCTAAGTGCTTGGAAACATCCACAGCAAAGGACAAGTCGTATGTTCAAGGATTGGTAATTATAAAATATAGTCTATTTCCCAACACGAAAGTATCTTCAATAAAGCAGATAGTGTTTTCCGTAATTTAGTGAAGATGCAAGCTGCAGTGAACGAAATTTCAAAATGATCTGCTGTGTTCTCACAGGGCTGGGGAGGGGGAAGGGTTCCCAGGTACGGGAAGAAACTATCCCACTTACAGGTTTAATTCAGTCCACTCCTCAAAACTGTGCTGTTAGATGCAAAGTCAAGCAAGAAAACTGAAAAGTACGCCTTCCCTTGGCCTAGAAACTGTTAACATGAAAAGCTTTTGCAGGCATCCTTCCGGGTAAGGCTGGCGGGCTGAAAAATCCCACACTAACTGTCGTCACCGAGCGCCTGAGCGCGGATCCTCAGCTGGGCCTCATACACCGTGGAACGAGGCCCTCTGGTAGGGGAAGCCAGGGAGAAAGGGCCGCGACGGTTTAAGCAGATGGAGAACTAACAGGTGCAGAGGACAAGCGAAGGGCCCCGGAGCGCGCCCCCACCGCGCCCACGTTCCCAGGCGGGGGACACGAGCAGCCATTCCGCACCCGGCCTCACCCGGCCTCACCCGGCCTCACCAGGCCTCACCAGGCCTCACCAGCCCCCGGCAGTGCACACGGTGGCGACGCCCGCCCTCTCCAAGGAGGGGAGCCTCCCTGCACCCCGTGTTCCCAGGGGCGCTCACCCGGGCTGGGAGCCCTCTCCTGGGGGCACAGGTCCGCCCCAGGCCCCGTCGTCTCACACCGCGGCCCTCCCACTCCCGCCAGGGGCCGGTGCTGGTCACAGGGCGAGGCCCGGCCCAGCGGCCGAGGGTCCTCCCCACGGGTTCCCACGCCGGAGGGCCTGGGGGTTCTCGGAAACTGCCGGGCTCCAGAAGCCTGACTAACCGGCCGCCGTGGGCGCGAGGGCGGCGCCGCCCAGGCCCGCTGCCTCCTCAGGAAGGCCGTTCCCGCCAGCTCCCGCCACCCCTCACGGCAGTGGGTTAAGGGCACCGGCGGGCTGACCTGGGCCTCCTGGACACGGTCGGGCGCCGGGGCAGGGCCTCTGCCCTCAAGTCGCACCGCGCCGGGTTCCCGCCCGTTCTCCCTCGCGGGCGGCCTACAACGGCGCGGGCCTGGATTTCCCGCCCAATGGGTCGGGCCCACTTCCGTGGGCGGGACTTCCGTGGGCGGGGCTCCCGGACGCTGCCCACCCACTCCCGGCCCACGCAGTGTCCCTCCGCGGAGCACCGCTCCTCCACATTGCCGAGGCGGATCCCGGGTATCAAGAGCGTGGATGGCGTATGTTGGCAAATTGAATTGAAATTTAAAAGTATGATTCAATTAAAAAAAAAAAAGAGTATGGATGCAGTATCTTTGAGTGGTAGAAAGTCTCAACGTGAATGTGAAATCCGATCTCACTACCCCGGTTTTCGGATTTTCTTTGCTCAGAGGGGCGCTTGCAGCAGGGAGTTAGGCGAGCGGGCTCGGGTGGAGGAGGCTGCATCTGAGACGGTGGCTGCAGGGCTCAGCGCAGGTGAAGCGGCCATTGCACCGAGCCTGGTCCCCAGCCTCCTGTCCTTGTTTATTTTTATTTTTTTTTAATCTTTTTTATTTTTAATTTTATTTTATTTATTTATGATAGGCACACAGTGAGAGAGAGAGGCAGAGACACAGGCAGAGGGAGAAGCAGGCTCCATGCACCGGGAGCCCGACGTGGGATTCAATCCTGGGTCTCCAGGATCGCGCCCTGGGCCAAAGGCAGGCGCCAAACCGTTGCGCCACCCAGGGATCCCTCCTGTCCTCGTTTAATGATAAAACTATACGTTTGAAATATTGGTCTTTTCATATAGTGACGTTCCTCAAATGTCCCTTGCTAAAATCGATGCATGGCTTAAGTTCATTATTTAAGACTGTAAGAAAAAAAAAATATTTTAAGCTGTTTTTAATGAAACACAAGTTTTTTTTTTTTCTTTAAGATTTTAAGTACTTGGGATCCCTGGGTGGCTCAGCGGTTCTCCCTCTGCCTGTGTCTCTGCCTCTGCCTCTCTCTCTCTCTCTCTCTGTGTGTGTGACTATCATAAATAAATAAAATTTTTTTTTTTTTAATAAATAAAAATTTTAAAAAAAGATTTTAAGTACTCTAAACCAAAGGTGGGCTTGAACCTATAGCCCAAAGATCAAGAGTTGCAGGCTCCAGGGACTGAGCCAGCCAGGTGCCCCACAGGAGATTTTTATAAGTAACTTTGAATCAGCAAGCCAGAAATAATAAACTCAATTAAAATTAGATAGCTTTTATTCTCAGAAAAACACTGTTTCCTTTCCCCTTCCCCCACAAAGAACAAGACTACATTATTACAAATGAGAAAAATGTTTATTAAGGAAACAATTTAACAGTTCTCCCTTACTAGAAGTTTACAGACTAGAGCACAAACTGAAGGCAAGTACAGTTTAAATCATTAACACACTACATGGGGTGCTTATTCTATAACTGGAAAGTTGCTGAAGTTTGTGACATGCCACTATAAATGTAAGTATTATTAAAAATTACAAATTGTTTGGTGATTATTTTGATAACCTCCTGAGCAGCAGCTCCTGTAAGGAAAAAATAAAAAAGCAAATCTGAAAAAGGTAAATTTCAAGTTATATAAAAATATTCAATTCTGTAAAGAAAAACTTTCCTTTCCCAAAGCAAAAGTGTTTTAACAATAAGCCAAAACAGGCATAGCTTACTGAGTCACATCAAAACCAAGGACTGCAATTTTTTATAACTATGTTATTATAGGAAATAAAAATTTTGTCCTATACATTCACACTTTGGGATATTATGCCACAGTTTAAAAGAATGAAGTATTATGGTGGTTTCAAATTGTTGACTAGATATTTTAAGTCAAAACAGTCTCTAGGAAAAGTAACTTGAAAAAACCAAGGCCAGAAAGGCTGAGTGGAACCAGAATACAGTGTTTTTAATGTCAAATAAAGGACTCTGGACTTGTTTTCTGAAGATCATTGTAGTGTACATGTGTATTAACAGGACAGAGGGTAGGTTAAGTGAGAGACATGATCAGAGCTATCCTTTAGAAAGATCATGGACTCTTCACTTTAAGATGGACAGCAGTGAGGGTGGAAAGCAGAGAGAGACCAGTGAAATAATCTAAACAAGACAACATCCTGCTTCACTGAGTCCCCTTGTTAAAAGAGCTCAGAAAACAAAACTTCTTTACTGTGTAACCACAGATGCTAGTCTTCTCATCCATGGAACTCACCCCCTAAGAATGCAGCAATGGTGTGTGGCTCAGCAGCTCCATATCGGCAACTACAGAAAAGAACAGAGACGTGAACTTAGATTAGCCTTATGACAGGACAAGTATTATCTCTCATCTGCCCTAAAAAAATACTCACAATTCATGGACATAATCATCTTTCACCATTACAGATAATCCATATTCCTGAAGGAAGCCAGTGAGACAAGACTTCAGCTTTCCTATATCTTCTTCAACTTGGTAGTTAGATACTCCTAAAAATACATATGTAAATTAATTTTCATTAAAATGAATAATGAAATCCAAAACCAATGGCTGTCTATCTTTTTCAGTCCAATTTTAGGTGTTCTAGTCAAAATAGTAAGGTGTGAAACTGAAGAACAAAAATGAGAAAAAAAAAAAATGAGGGTAAGTATGAGACCAATATTTACAACTATCCCAAACTGTAACAATCAAAGAAACCACCTGAAACCTATTAAAAATTCAAGTTTGGTAAGTCTGCTTTATTGTTTACCAGATACTATTTACCTAGGATCAAGAGTATCTGACACATAGTTGGTGCTCAATAATAATCTGACAGAAGAATGAATAAGAAAGTAATGTCTGCTTTATACCCTGTATAAAAATTATGGTGCTTGGTGTCCCTGGGTGGCTCAGTTTTAAGCGTCCAACTCTTGATTTTGGCTCAGGTCATGATCTCAGGGTCTTGAGATCAAACCCCATGTCAGTCTCTTCGTGGGCGTGGAACCTGCTTAAGATTCTCTTTCCCTCTCCTTGTACCCCTCCAGCCCTAAAAAAATTGTGATTATCCATTTCCAGGAGATTAAATGGCACTTCATGAAGACATAAAGCTATAATAGGTAACATTTATTGAACAATAACAAATGCTCGACAGTGTTCTAAGTACCCTATATATTAATTGATGTAATCCTCAGAACAACCCTATGAAGTAGGTACTATTATTATCCCCATTTACAGGTAAGAAAATTGTGGTACAGATGAAGTTATTTGCCTGAGTTACTTTGCTCCTAAGCAGAAATATTGGGATATGGGCCCAGGCAGTTCTTAATGATTATACTATAATGTCTCCAAAGGTAAGCTATTGTTATTACTACTGGAAGGAAAAATACAATTGCTGTAATATTCAAGTATTACTAAAACAAATCATATTTTTTAAGCCCCCTAGTTTAGAAACCATCACTAACCTTCCTAATAATAATACCAACCCTTTATTGAATACTAACAAGGTGCCATGTATTGTGTTAATTTTCATATATCACCCACATAACTCTTTCAATCCAAAGGTAGACACTCTTATTGCCATTCCATTAATGAGAGAACTGAGACTTGGAAATAGTGACTCACCCAAGGTCAAGAGATAGTAAGTGACAGATTTAATTCAATTTAAGTATTTATTCAAGACTTCCTTGTATATGATAATGAGATTGCTATTCTTACCTGGATATCTACCATGTTGTTTATGAAATCTATCAACAGCCCGTAACATTAAATATAATACTATTTCATTATCTGGATTGTCCATGCTGGAAACTGAAAGGAAAAAAAAAATTCTATATAATTTGAATTGATTACATAAAAATAGTGCAGAACTGAATTTACTATATACTCAGTTTCAGGATACAAGGCAAATCTATCACAAAATTTAAATATTTTGTGACAATAAAATAGAAAATGATAAATAATACTAAAAGAAGAGGGAAATACATTAAGATGAAACCAAGTGTTCTTAAAGACTATTAGCTATAGTCACATAATCTTTTTTTTTCCATCATCTCTCTTAATGTAGTAATATGCTGACTTTAGCTCTTCCTCATAATCACACAACTTAACTTAGTAACCTAAATATGATTTCATGTATATATATGAAATTTTCATTTTGCAGTTATGACTACTTGGAAATATGACTACTTCTTGGTTTATAGGATAAAATTTACACTACAATATTTACATTATCCTGCAAACTATCATCATATACTCACTATTATACACAAAATATTTATTTATATCTCTAAAATTAATTAAAGTTAATAACCTAGCATCAAAAAGTTATTATACTTACTTATTTCATCCTTGTTAATTGTATTCAAGCCATATTCTTCAGCTAAGGATCGACATCTTACCACTCGAAGAAATGCAGAATTGGTGCCTGAACACAGTAAGGACATTATGGAAGTAAACAGTTGAGATGTGAATATTCCAAATCACAAGTCACTCTAAGAACAGGAAATTTTGTATATACTCTTTAAAGACATGGAAATGAGAAGAAATGTCTCTTTGGCTCTAATAGTTAGCAGAGAAGGCACTAGAACACTGAAATCATCTGAAATTCATATCCTTGGCACTACAACCAGCTCAGCACTGGGTAAGTAGGTGCTGGCACCTCTCTGAGCTTGCTTTCATTTGTAAAACGGGGATAATATTACCTTTGAAAGTAGTTCTATGTATCCAATCTGTAAGTGTATAAAGTACATACCTAGCACAATGCCTGACAGAACTGAGTGAATAGTCATTTTTATCATTCTTATGGTTAAGTAGTCCTAAAGGAGAGCTATATATATATATAATGCTCTTTGTGTACATAAAACTTCCTTTAAAAAAACTTTGTATTGAGATGCCCAGGTAGCTCAGCAGTTGACTGTCTGCCTTCAGCTCAGGGCGTGATCCCAGGGTCCGGGATCCAGTCCTGCACTGGGCTGCTTGCAGAGAGCCTGCTTCTCCCTCTGCCTATGTCTCTGCCTCTCTTTCTGTGTGTCTTTCATGAATAAATAAATAAAGTATTTTTTAAAATCTTAAAAAAATAACTTTGTATTCTGTAAATTTTCAAACATACCCCCAAAGTAGAGAGACCAGAATAAACCCTCAAGTACCTAATATCCAGCTTTAATCTGGTATCATATAATCTAGTACAACAAACACAAATGCAGAAACAAGGTATGAGATTGGTAGTGAAACAAAACATGAAACTAAGCCTCAACAAGCACTAAGGAAGAGTCATGAAAGGGAGAAACTGGATAAATGTATTTTAAGGCTGGGGAACATATAAAATCTAGACTTTTGCAGAAGTTGATGGCAGTAGCTACAAGGAAAAATTCTCAGACGGCATGTAGAACAAATTTTATTACTCTTAAACTAATTCTTAAATAATATGCTTTGGGATGCCTGAGTAGTTTTCAAGAAGATCTTAGGAGCTGACCCATTCTGAAACTGGATGGCAAAATTCTTAATTCCATCACAGTCATTTAACACAGATCAAAGTGAGTATTTAAACCAATACTATCTTTTTTTTTTTTTTTTAAGATTTTATTTATTTATTCATGAGAGACACACAGAGAGAGGCAGAGACACAGGCAGAAGGAGAAGCAGGCCCCATGCAGGGAGCCCGACGTGGGACTCGATCCCGGGTCTCCAGGATCAGGCCCTGGGCTGAAGGCAGTGATAAACCACTGAGCAACCGGGATTGGCCTAAACCAATACTTTCAATATACATGTGACACAAGACTTCACTTCCCAAGTCAGATAAAACTTTCTCAAATTATTTAAGCTGAAAATAATTCTGTATTAATGACAGTTTTCAATTGACCTTCATGTCTTTTCAGCACTGCCATAGATATGCTCTAGCTCTACCCAGTCTTTTTTTAAATTTCAGCCATTTAAAATTCCTGGAAACATTTTTTTTTTTTTTTATAGAAGATTTTTTTTTTTTTAATTTTTTATTCATTTTTGATAGTCACAGAGAGAGAGAGAGAGGCAGAGACACAGGCGGAAGGAGAAGCAGGCTCCATGCACCGGGAGCCTGATGTGGGATTCGATCCCGGGTCTCCAGGATCGCGCCCTGGGCCAAAGGCAGGCGCCAAACCGCTGCGCCACCCAGGGATCCCCCTGGAAACATTTTTATCAAGCAAAATAAGGAAATTAATTCAAGGGGACTTACAGAGTAATTTTAATTCTTTCTCTGAAATGGACTCTGGTGCCTGTAAAGAGAGAAATACTAGTTTTGCTCCAGTATAAAAGAGGAGATGAACACAGGATGCAACACAAAGCCAATACCTGGGAGATAGGGAGGTTTTCCCCAAATGCTAGAAGAGCAGTGTAAAAACACCTTGTTTCCTTAGTGAAGGCCTTTCTCATTAGGCAGGTAAGTGAGAGATCCCACCTAAGAAGCCTAGAAGCAGTGCCAAATCCTCTAACCTTTTCGGCTCCTGTGGGTTACATAGTCAGGACAAAGGCACAGTGCGCTCAGTTCCACAGCTTACCTGGCCAATAGACTGCAACAATTTGGCAACATGATTACCCACAGCAGCAGCATCTTTCTTTGCTTTTTCACGGTAACTGGAAAAGAACAACAAACAGCTGCTTTTAACAAAATTTAAAATTAGCAAAATATAAATATTACCATGAAGCAAAGAAATTTCTTTCCTTTTCATGAAAAAAATACTGGTCTGGCAACACAAACCGTGAAAATGCCATGGAAATGCTACCAGCAGCAGCTACTACGGGCTGGGAGCCCTCCTGTTGTTGATGGTGGACTCTTGGAATCTACTAATACCTGGACTCCCTCTATAATTAATAGCATCTTAAAACTACCCTCCTAGAGGGATCCATGAAGCATGATCCATGCTTCTGAGGGGACCTGACAAAATATGTTACTGAAGAACATGATTTATAACCTTGAAGTTAAATCCAAGGAAAGTTAAATACCTCAAAACTGTCCATCTACAAATTCATGCAAACCTTTGAATCTATTTATATTTTCACTCTGAAGATAATCAGTGCAAAGCGGACTATCTCCAATGTGAGGTCAGACTTGTTTATCTTCAACTGACTGCCCAAGTTTGAAGTTACTGAACTTTTGGGCTAGGACCACAAAGATGTGTTAGGTAGACAGTGGCTGAGGTGAAGAATGCAGTATGTCTAAAGAACAGAGGTCTGTGTGACATCACTTGGTCCTTGAGGAACCCAAGCCAGTAGCCCTGGATTCATGAGCAACATGCCTAAATTACATAAGGGTAATATCCACTGACACTCATGCTTATGACAGTCTATCTGGGTTCAGGGTAGTGACGTCTAGATAGCTGTTGTCTATCTTGTCACAAACTTTTTAAATTATGAAACATTATGATAAAAAATTCATCAAACTAAAAACTTCAAAGTTTTAAGTTACAGATAAAAGTTCCTACAGGGCCATGATTAAGAGTATAGAGCTGGGGAGTACAATCTGTTGAGTGTCTGACTCTTGGATTCAGCTCAGGTCATGATCTTGGGGTCATGGGATTGAGCCTTGTGTCAGGGCCCACCCAGGGCCTCAACCTCTGCACTCAGTGGGGAGTCTGCTTGAGGTTCTCCCTCTCCCTCTGCCCCATTCCCCCCTCCCTAAAAACAAATAAATCTTTTTATTTTTATTATTTAAAAGATTTAATTTATTTATTTGAGAGAAAACACACAGGGAGAGTTAAGGGAGAAGCAGACTCCCTGCTAAACAGAGAGCCTGAGGTGGGGCTCAATCCCAGGACCCTGAGATCATGACCTGAGCTGAAGGCAGATGCCCAACTAAATGAGCCACCCAGGCACACCAATAAGTAAATCTTTAAAAAAAAAAAAAAAGGAGTATAGAACTGGGTTTCATGGATTCAAATCCTGGTTCTGCCATTTCCCAGCTATTTGACTGAATAAATTACCTTTTCGATGTTTCAGTTTCTTCATCTATAAAACTGGGATAATAATCGTTATCTCTCTCATAGAGTTATTGTAAACAGTAAATCGGTTAATACATAGAGTGGTTCATAGCAAAGAGTTAAGTGCTCAAGTATTAGGTTTTTATCATGAAATATGAAAAAAAATCTGCCCCCTAGTCAGTACATGGGAACTCAGTACTTTCTGCTCAATTTTGCTGTAAACGTAAAACTACTCCAAAAGTAAAATCTATTTTAAAAAATCTGCCCACTAAGTTTTTTAGCTTATTTTTAAAGAAACTGTGACCGGCTTGCATTTGAATTCCATTAGAGTGGTAAAATATGTTCATCTGTACTATAAACAGGTCAATTTTTCAGTAACATAGTTTGAAAACAGTGACTTACACATTTTGCAGCTTTATATATTTGCTTGAATCTGCAATCATATCAGGAATTGTGCCTCGAACAGGTAAATTTCCTTGACCCTCTTTGGCCACAAATTCCTTTAAGGCACGAGCTAAAATCCAAAATGATGGAGTCTAAAAGATTAAGGAAAAAAATTAGTATTAAGTGGCTCTGAATTTGACCCAAAGGTTAAGAGGGCACTATTTACTTTTGGTTGTTACCTGTTTGGTGATATTTATGCAGTGATCATCATTAAATATATCTTCAATACTACTTGGGATCTAACAAAGGAACACAAAACATTTACTTATTCTAAGAATGTGTCCATCTATATTTTCAGTATTTCCCCAAACAAGTTCTTTGAATTGCTACATTCTAATCAAATACAAACTTCTGATGTGCTTAGACTTTAAAAAAAAAAAATTTATTTATTTGAGAGAAAGAGAAAGGCAGCACACAAGTGGGATGACGGGGGAGAGGCAGAGGGAGAAGGTGAAGCAGACTCCCCCCTGAGAACAGAGCCCCACTCGAGATCCCAGGATCCTCCGACCCTAAGATCATGACCTGAGCCAAAAGCAGACACTTAATTGACTGAGCCACCCAGATGCCCCTGTGCTTAGACTTTTATTGAGAATCAGTACTAGACAGAGATTTGAAGAGATAAGAGAGAATGGAAGGAAGTCCTTTCCTGCCCACTGTTGACACCATTAAAGACTGACCTGTTCTCCATCATACATGGAGCAAAAAAAGAGTCAAAGTAAATCTTTCCATATAGTTACATTTGAAGATATAACAAAGATGGGATCCCTGGGTGGCGCAGCGGTTTGGCACCTGCCTTTGGCCCAGGGCGCGATCCTGGAGACCCGGGATCGAATCCCGCGTCGGGCTCCCGGTGCATGGAGCCTGCTTCTCCCTCTGCCTGTGTCTCTGCGCCCCCCCCCCCTCTCTCTCTGTGACTATCATAAATAAATAAAAATTAAAAAAAAAAAGATATAACAAAGATTTCAGACATTACTAGTAAGCTAGATTTGTAGTCCTTCGTGTGTCTCCATCTTGTCAAAAATTTGCAACCCTTACACCCTAAGTTAGTAACTATTGGAGACAACAACTCTGAAAAAACTAAATAGTTAAATAAGTACTTCTAATGCTGGCAAAATCATCATGCATTAATAACAACTACAGAAGTTGTACGCTTTGATTCTACAGCTGTGAGGAAAAAAGAAATTTCTTACTGGTAACCCTAACTGGTCTCTCTGCTTCTGCTTCCAGTCCCCTATGGTCTTTTATCTTCGCAAGAGCCAGAATGACTTTTTAGAAATATAAATCAGGTCACTCCGCTCCTTGCTCAAAACATCTCAACGGCCCCCTCCTGATCCTAGAACTCCTCATCCTCATGCTCTACCCCTCTGCTCTGTCCAGCTCAAATTTTGTTGATAGCACCTGGTATATTTATCTGTTTTCTAAGCTTACTAATCAGAATCTAATTAGGAGAACTTTTTTTTCTTTTATTTGTTTTTTTTTTTCTTTTTTTTCTTTTAAATCAGGGTAAATTTTACATTCAGTGAAATCAATCTTAAAGGCATAGTTTGATGCATTTTGATTACTATGCATGTCCTTCTAATCATCACCTCAATTAAGATACTATAGAAAATTTCCATCACCCCACAAAACTGACAAAGAATACACTTTTAATTATTCAGCAACACAACCTCATCGTCTCCAGAAAGTTTGTAATGACAGCTGATGTGCTTTCTTAATGTGAAAGGCAGCATTTTTTACCATTTTAAATTATAAAAATATTCTTTTTTAAAACTTTACTTCTTTTTTTTAAAGATTTTATCTATTTATTCATGAGAGACACACACAGAGAGAGAGAGGCAGAGACACAGGCAGAGGGAGAAGCAGGCTCCATGCACCAGGAGCTCGACGTGGGATTCGATCCCGGGTCTCCAGCATCGTGCCCTGGGCCAAAGGCAGGTGCCAAACCACTGCGCCACCCAGGGATCCCGATTCTTATCTTAAAATACCAGTGTGGGAACACCTGGGTGGCTCAGCGGTTGAGCATCTGCTTTCAGCCCAGGACGTGATCCTGGAGACCCGGAATCAAGTCCCATGTCAGGCTCCTTGCATGGAGCCTGCTTCTCCCTCTGCCTGTGTCTCTGCCTCTCTCATTAATAATTAGTCTTAAAAAAAAAAAAAAAAAAAAAAACAGTTGTGTTTTTGAAATTTCCCAAAAACTTCACTGGCAAGACTGTAACAACAAAACAGGGCATCTAAACTGAGTCATCCTCCAAATAATATTTTACAACTTCATTAAGAACATCCTACATTTAAAAAAAAAAAAAAAAAAAAAAGAACTTTATAGCCAAACAACTACTGTCACGAGAAAATGCAGGGTAAGACTTAACTTTCAGGCAGTACTATTTTGGGCCAGCAAAATATCACCCTCATTATATAATTCCTACACCCAAACTGTGACTATTCACAAATCATGTATTTCAAATAATTTATATAAATATTTATAAATTTATAATATATTATATATACATAAATTATATAAAATTTATATAAATAGGGCGGCCCGGGTGGTTCAGCGATTTAGCACTGCCTTCAGCCCAGGGCCTGATCCTGGAGACCTGGGATCGAGTCCCATGTCAGGCTCCCTGCATGGAGCCTGCTTCTCCCTCTGCCTGGTCTCTGTCTCTCTCTCTCTCTGTGTCTCTCATGAATGAATAAATAAAATGTTAAAAAAAAATTTATATAAATAAAAAAATATCACTATTATATGCTGAAGCACTGACATCCATTTTAACAAGGATGATGCAGAGTCTTTTTAAAATAAGATTCAAGGGATCCCTGGGTGGCACAGCGGTTTGGCGCCTGCCTTTGGCCCGGGGCGGGATCCTGGAGACCCGGGATCGAATCCCATGTCGGGCTCCGGGTGCATGGAGCCTGCTTCTCCCTCTGCCTGTGTCTCTGCCTCTCTCTCTCTCTCTCTCTCTCTGTGTGACTATCATAAATAAATTTTAAAAAAATATTTTAAAAAATAATAAAAAAATAAAATAAAATAAGATTCAATCCATATTATAAATATTAATTTCTAACAACTTTACAATTTAGGAAATATTAACTTAAATCTAAAATCAAGGTACCTGGATGGCTCAGTCAGTTAAGGACTAAACTTGTGATTTCAGATCAGATCATGATCTCAGGGTCACAAGATGGAGCCTGACATCAGGCTCCACAATCAGCAAGGAGTCAGCTTGGGATTCTCTCCCTCTTCTTCTCCCCCGTGCTGTGCCCCCAGCTCACGCACACATGCACACACACAAGTATACACATGCGCTCGCTCTCTTTCTCTACAGTAAATAATTTTTTTAAAAAGTCTAAGATCAACTATTTCACATGAGAACTTCAGAAAACACCTTTCTTGTATGAATTCTTCAGCAACACTTTTAATACCTGAGTTGTATTTAGGGCTGTGTTCACATTTTTAATAGCTTCCTCAAAATTCTCTTCATCTTCCGGAGCCCCATTTTCATTCTTTAGAATTCCTAATAAAATAGAAATTGGTTAGCAAAAAATAGCCCTGTTCTTACCCCTTTGTTCTCCCTAACATTATGGAAATAACCTTGTCAGGACTTTTTTTTTTTTTTTTAAATCAATAGTAAAGTTTATTGACTGATACAAAGTCCCAAAGAAGGAGGGGACCTGAAAAGGTTGCCCTAACCTCATCAGATCTTAAAGGAAGGATTGGATATTGAAACTTAAGAAACAGGCTTATCATTAGTCATTTCTTAAAATTAATATTAGTAGCTCACCTCTATTGAGTTTTTATTCTGTAACAGACACTGTTAAACGTACTTCACATTTTATTGTATGAATGAATCCTCACAACAACCCATGAGGTAGGTATCAGCAGCCCCCAGTTCCTCATTTACTGATGAGGAAACTATCATTAGTCATTTAAAAAACTATACGATGAGCGGCTCCTAAGCCTCCCCTGAGGAAAAATAAAATATAAGCTCATGATGGCATTGTCTGACAAAGCTGCTGACAAAAATCCAATAAACAGATTCAAGCAATTTGCTTCTCAAACTTTAAACAACATTCAGTTACATCTCATCATATTACCTTGTCTAATCAAATCTCTGAAGTCTTCTTTTTCCTTATATGTTTTAGGTATTCGTCCATTTGTCTAAATTGGTTGAAAATTTTTAAATTCTAGTTACAAAAAATCAAAACATGGAAACTGAGAGTGCAAAACTTCCCCCATTCTCCCATCCACATAAGATTTTATCAGCAAATACATACCTCAGTAAAATCAGAGGCTGACTTGAAAGAAAACAAAAACTGCACCATTTCTCTACATTCACTCCCCACTTCAGTTTCAGAATGATGTTTATTGATATTTCATTTTATTAATAAAAATATCAGTATCAAAAGAGGAACTGTGAGATTTAAACAGAAAAGTAACCACCTCCCATTTAAGCACTTAAGGAAAAGAATCTCCCCTCACTCTTCTCCAATGAGATCCTTTATGATAAGCTGAAAATACAGTCACACAAGAAATTTGTGTTTTTAAAAAAGGACATACCTCACTATACCACTGTGCTAAATATTTGGCTATGATCACAATCCATGGAGTATGGCTATGATCCTAAAAATGAAAGAAAAATCAAGGAAAATGAATTAGTTAACATTAACTATTTTACATTTATTCTTTATCACATCATCTCATTTTCTTTCTTTTTTTTTTTTTTAAGATTGTATTTACGTATTCATGAGAGACACAGAGAGAGAGAGAGAGAGAGAGAGAGAGAGGCAGAGACACAGGCAGAGGGAGAAGCAGGCTCCATGCAAGGAGCCCGATGTGGGGCTTGATCCTGGGTCTCCAGGATCACCTCCTGGGCTGAAGGCAGGCGCCAAACCACTGAGCCACCCAGGGATCCCCACATCATCTCATTTTCAACAAATACAACAGTGTTTATGATCATCTCCCAGGACATGTAATATAATGAATGGAGAAAAATGAACTGGGTTAAGAAAATTGCTTTATTAACTTTTTTAGAAGCAGTATCCAATTTAATCCTAATATGGCAGGTTTGTACTATGATTGTCCCCATTTTACCAGCAAGAAAACAGTCTCAGAGACTGCTACCCAAAAAAGAAAGCTCAAATCTCTTGATTTCAGATACCAACCCTAGACTGAGAAAACTCTGTTTTCTGATGAAACAAATACCTGCATTTTAATTAGCACATGAGCAGGAAAAAGACAAATACTCCTTAAGTTACATAGTCTATTATAAATATCATTACTTCTATAATGAAATACAGAGTTGCCTTGGTAATTCTTCAAACACTAAAAATAACTTTCAAGAGGAATCAATTTCAACAAACACCCACTCCAAATTTACACTTTTTAAAGTGTACATCTAATTGTTTACAAAAGGGCCATGAAGAGGCTGCTGGGATATGTTAAATGTCCAATTTCTTAACCAAAGCTTTTCCAATTTTGGTGGAAAACAAATTTACTTCAAAAAAATTAAGTATGGGCAGCCCTGGTGGCATAGCGGTTTAGCGCCGTCTGCAGCCCAGGGTGTGATCCTGGAGACCCTGGATCGAGTCCCACGTTGGGCTCTCTGCATGGAGCCTGTTTCTCCCTCTGCCTGTGTCTCTGCCTCTCTCTCTCTCTATGAATAAAAAAAATCTTAAAAAAAAAAAATTACAATGTGTTATATAATCTGCATGACAAGAATATGAATATTTATAATATTTTCTCACTGTGGTGTAATTAAAAAACCATACATAAAAAAAATCTTTTAATCTATAAATGGAAAGTCATACATACTACCAACCTTTTTTTCCATACGATCCAAATCATAAGACTGAAAATGTTCTCTCAGTTCAGGAAATGGCTTATCCAGTCGTAGATCCTCTAATGCATTATCTGGATGAGATTCTATTACTATGAAACAATCCCAAAAGGTAAATTTCTTTAATAATACTTCTGGAATACACTACATTACAGGGACTTAAGAAATCTATAATTTCTAAATGCGCATAGGACCTATAGGTTTTTTTTTCTTTCTTTTTCCCACCAAGGAACGGACTTTACTTATTTTTTCAAAGTAAGCTCCAATGTGGGGGCTTGAACTCACAACCCCAAGATCAAGAGTCACATGCTCCACCTAATAAGCCCAGCAGGCACCCCTTTTCTTTTCATTATTGAGATAAATTTACATACACATATATATTCACATTTTACTAACTGCACAAATTATAGGTGGACTATAGGTTTAATAAAAGTAAACTCAAAATTCCTTTGGAGCTGAATTTTCTTGCTATTATAATTTAAAAAGATCAAAACTGATAAAGTATGTATTCGGATAGCACTTAACCTCCTGTGGTCTTCAACAGACATCATCATGACCTACCTAGACCTCTTTCCTAGAAACCTGATGATTATCCTTGACTTCTTTTTTGTTTTAAGATTTCATTTTTAAGTAATCTTTACATGCAATGTGAGGCTCAAACTTACAAACCCAAGATCAAGAGTTGCATGCTTTTCTGACTGACCCAGCCAGGCGCCCCTATCCTTGACTTCCTTCTTCCTTGACCAACATCTGTCATGCCACATGTCCTAATATCACACTTCTCCATATGGGGGTAGTATAGGAATGTGTAATTTCAGTGTGTGTTTAGAGCTAAAGTTAGTTCTGTCATTTGCCAGCTGTGTGACTTTAGGCAAATAATCTCTCTGGTGCCTCAGCATCCTCATCTGCAAAAAAGTGGATACAGTACTTTATGAGGATTTTAGAAATATTATATGAAATAATCCACATTAAGGCAGCCACACAGCTGGCAACATTAATTCTCATTATTAACTACCTTCACTTCCCTATCCTTATAATATCTGCTTTAGGTCAGGGGCTCAGTTTCTGTCTCCCCACCTAGCTACACCACTGTAAATTTCCTAACACCAACTCCTGCCTCTAATATTTGCCCCTTCAAATCCATTCATTCTCTACCCCACTTCAGGGTGACACATTTGAAATAAAATTTTCACCCTGTCACTCTCCAACTTAGAACTCTTTTTTGTTTTGTTTTGTTTTGTTTTGTTTTGTTTGTTTTCCAACTTAGAACTCTTAAAGAGCCTACTACCACCTGCCAGGAGCCTACCCCCTACCACAAGCCAACCCCTAACTGCTTGAGCAGATACTACTCCCCAGTGATACTACCAACACCAATGGCTATCACTACACTAGCAGAGTACCTGGCTTAGAGCAATGTAGGAATACTGAATGAAAACTGGATGATGATATATAATTAAAAATTTGTGGGCAGCCCAGGTGGCTCAGTGGTTTAGTGCCGCTTTCGGCCCGCAGCGTGATCCTGGTGAACCGGGATCAAGTCCCGCGTCAGGCTCCCTCCGTGGAGCCGGCTTCTCCCTCTGCCTATGTCTCTGCTTCTCTCTCTCTCTCTCTCTCTCTCTGTCTCTCATGAATAAATGAATAAAATTTTTTTTTTTTTTTTTTTTTTTTATGAATAAAATTTTTAAAAAAATTGTAAGTAAGGGGTGGCCGGGGAACACAGTCAGTTATGTGTCCAACTCAGTTTCAGCTAAGGTTATGATTTCAGGGTCATGAGATTGAGCCTCACGTCAGAAATCTGCTTGAGATTCTCTCTCTCCCTCTCCCTCTCCCTGTCCCACTCATGCTCTCTCTCAAATAAATAAAATCTTTAAAAAAATTTGTAAGTAAAGGGCTAATATCATCCTTGAGCTGATGCAAGCTTGCCTACGTATGACATCAGTCTCCTATAACACTGTTTCCTTGCAGTGGTAGTTAGGTAAATGCCTTGCTTATTGTATAGAACTATACCTGAACTGAGGGAGTTTAATGCCTCTATGAGAATGGAATGAAAGATTGGTAGAGAAAAGGTGGTATGTCATCTATGTGACACTGTGACCCACATGCCTTGGCCCTCACCTGTAGCAGTCCTACATACCCTATGTGGGTTAGGAGGCAAAAAAAAGATACGGACTTGCTTTGCTACTAGGCCTCCTAATAAGATGAAGCAGCTATACCTGCTGTATCTCCTGCTTTGTATCCTATAAATGCCAAGTTAAAGGAAATGTTAGATTAATGTCTGTTGATTCTGATTGTCATTCTGAAACTGTAACCAGAATTGTGCAGTTACAAATTAACTTTGTAATTTATTTTATTTTAAAAGATTTTATTTATTTATTCCTGAGAGACAAAAATAGAGATACAGATACATAGACAGAGGGAGAAGCAGACTCCCCAGAACCCTGGGATCACAACCTGAGCTGAAGGCAGATAGTCAACCACTAAGCCACCCAGGTGCCCCATACTTTATAATTTAAAATTGACTTTCTAAACTGTCAGGTTTCTAAAACTGTAGCTTAAAGCAACCAATGGCAAGCTCCATATATGCAACAGTTTTACCTGGATGTTCTTTTATAATGATCCTCATATAACCAACTAGTCCATATGTCCTACAGATCAGAAGAGGTATTTGTGAATTCCAGAGGACATCCGCTAAACGTAGTAATGTACTGTAAAGGAAAGCACGATAAATAAGAATATAAGCAAATGGTTATATGCCAAACATGAAAATACCCTAAAATAAAGCAACTTTCTTACTAAGTAATAAATGCAAAGATATACACCTATTAAATTTATACAAGCAGGTCATGGACACCCTGGAAAAACAAGCAATTTCCACAGTTGCAGCAGTCTCACAGAAAATGTATCTTTTGGACTAGAAGGATATGAAAGCAACCTCTTTTGTGTTAGGGAAAATGTTATTGAAAGACACTTCCTAAACATTTCCATAACAAAGAGGAAAATATTTACAAAACCCTTAGGTACACTCCCAAGCACACTCTATAATTGTAACTAGTTTTTTTCATCAAAAAAATACCAATGTTTGGGATCCCTGGGTGGCTCAGCAGTTTAGCGCCTGCCTTTGGCCCAGGGCGCGATCCTGGAGTCCCGGGATTGAGTCCCATGTCAGGCTCCCTGTATGGAGCCTGCTTCTCCCTCCTCCTGTGTCTCTGCCTCTCTTTCTCTCTCTCTATCATAAATAAATAAATAAATAAATAAATCTTTAAAAAAAATACCAATGTTTAATTTCATTGCTCTAAATATATATTAAGAAAAATTTCATACCTTAGTATTTTCTCTTCCCTATCTTTTTGATGTTGGGGATTTATAAGCACTTCCCATTAAACATTTCTGTGGAGTTTAAGAATTCTAAGAACTACAGGGGCACTTGGTGGTTCAGTCGGTTAAGCATCTGACTCTTGATTTTGGCTCAGATCATGATTTCAGGGTTGTGAGATGAAAAGCCCCACATCAGGCTCCATGCTCAGTGAGGAGTCGGCTTGGGATTCTTTTTCTCCCTCTGCCAACCCCACCCCGAATTGTAATTTAGAAATACGAATTTCTCTCTCTCAAATAAAGAAATGACTCTTAAAAAAAAAAAAAGTAGAGATTTTGTAGAGAAAACAAAACTATGCAAATCTAACAAGACTAAAATAAAAACAAATTAACATAAAAATTTACCTTTCAGGAAGCTGAGTTGCAACCACAATGGTAAACCTACAGAAAAATGAAGGATCATTGTCTAGAAGGTTTTCTGGACTCTAAATAGGACACAGGAAAAAAATTTGACAATTTCACAATCATATTAAACATGGCAGAAACAGTTAAGCTATTTTTGAGCAAATGAGGCAACATGCTAGACTCAAATGTTAAAGTAATTCAACTCTCAATTAAACATAAATATACAGGAGATCCCTGGGTGGCTCAGCGGTTTAGCGCCACCTTCAGCCCAGGGCACGATTCTGGAGACCTGGGATCGAGTCCCATGTCGGGCTCCCTGCATGGAGCCTGCTTCTCCCTCTGCCTGTGTCTCTGTCTCTCTCTCTCTCATGAATAAATAAATAAAATCTTTAAAAAAAATAAATATGCAAGATTCTAAATTCTAAATGCTAGGGTGCCTGGCTGGCTCAGTATAACATGGGACTCTTAATCTCAGAGTCATGAATTCAAGCCTCACATTGGGTGTAGAGATAATTAAAATAAATAAACTCAAAATTCTAAATTCTTAGGGCTTTGAATTATTAAAAAATTACACTTCCACATAAAAATAATAATATGTATACATATATACCTCTTCCACAAAATTCCCAGAGACATCGTTATTTAATTCTTGTAAGAATTCCATGGCAGCTTGAGCTCGGTTCTTTTTAAAAACAAAGCATTTGACTTAAATTAGAAAAAATTTGGTTGAAATGTAACCCCTCACATTACAGATTAAGCAAGCATATTAAAAAATACCCAAATTTCATGCATAGATATGTTAACTCTGCTTTTCGTAGTATTTAAGCTGAGGCTCAACTGTAGTATTACTTTAAAAACTACTTAAGTGACTATATTATTTGTACCCAACTTTTCTGATTAGGCAAATGACCAGAAAACCTTGGGTAGCAGGCAGACATATTCTGGACCAAGTTTAGACTCACTGTAACCTCCCTACATTTACAATCCCATATGAGAGAGGTAAATCAAAGAAATAGTCATTTCCATCCAGAATATTGTACTATGTTGACTATTATGGCTTTGCAAGAATTTTAATATGGAACATACAAAAATAAAAGATATGCTATCTAACTCTTAAAAACCTTGCTAACCAAAAACAAACAAAAAACAAACCTTGCTAACCAGAATATTCCATCCTTTAAACATTTACAACTTATGTTGAACTCAAGGTTTAGCTTTAATACAGGATACAGCATAAAAACATAGACAGTACTTTTAAGTTCTTAAACTACCAAGTATATAAAGATTTGCAAGATAAAAAAAAAAGAGCTAATTTAACTTTTTTCTCAGAGAAGAAATAATCTCTTGAAAAGGCTTTTTAAGCAATCAAAACATAGTGGCATCATTAGATGCTCACACGCAACTATATTCTATAATAAACTGATGGTTTACCTTCCCGATGCTGCTTCTTTGAAGGAAAAAACTAGAATAGAATTAAAGAAAAATTAAGGGCTTCTTTGACTACAAAGGAAAGGTTATTTGTTACACCAGGTATATTTCCTTCATATAATAACACTAACTGTATTTTGATTCTAGATTATAATAGCCTTCCTAGAGGATGATAACAGGATGAAACTTATAATCAAAGCCCAGGCTAATCAATGTTACCAAAGCCAGTACCACAGAATATAAATTTTGTAAGATGCTGTGAGAGAAGAAAAATTCCCTGGTTTTACAAAGTTGGGGATATACTATATATTTCCCTCCTGGAAATTCATAATAAATATAACACATGTTGGGATCCCTGGGTGGCGCAGTGGTTTAGCCCCTGCCTTTGGCCCAGGGCGCGATCCTGGAGACCCGGGATCGAATCCCACATCAGGCTCCCGGTGCATGGAGCCTGCTTCTCCCTCTGCCTGTGTCTCTGCCTCTCTCTCTCTCTCACTGTGTGCCTATCATAAATAAATAAAAATTAAAAAAAAAAATTAAAAAAAAAATATATAACACATGTTATTAAGGCCTTGTATTATAGAAATGTTTAACTTCATTTGGCCCATTCCCAAACTCATTTGACCATGGAATCCATTTGCTCATTTAGCAGCTATTAACATTTCCTAGAGCCAGTGTTCCACAGACTACACTTGGGAAATGCTATATTCAACTGCTTGCTTTTGCAGGTTAACTATAACAGACTTATTCAGGTTCCTTCCTACACATACCCTTGTCATATCTCAAGGCCCAGATCTGAGGCAGGGTGCCATTTTGTAGCACAAAATCAGTGGCTCCATAAGAAAAAGAAACCTTATTCTTATCACATGCTGCTCTAACCAACCAAGTAAGCAAAGATAATAGGACTTTTTTTTTTTTTTTTTACAGAAAAAAAGGGCACTGCTGTAGATACACTACCACCCAAAGAAAAAGTATCAAAGCTCAATACAAACTAAATTCCAACTTTCCTTGTATGAACTCACTGTTGTCATACACTAACAAATATAATTAGAGAGGGATGCCTGGGTGACTCAGCAGTTGAGCATCTGCCTTCGGCTCAGGTCATGATCACGGAGACCCAGGATCACGGGTCTCACATCAGGCTCCCTACATGGAGCCCGCTTCTCCCTCTGCTTATGTCTCTGCCTCTCTCTCTCTGTGTCTCTCATGATAAATAAATAAAATCTTAAAAAGATATATATATAAATCCTAAAAAAACATATATAAAATATTAAAAACCATATATATAAAAATCTTAAAAAAAAAATATATATATATATATATATATATATAAAATGAGAGATTCCAGCCTCCAAATTCCTGAAAAGAGCCTGTAATTCAAATCTGGGAATGCTTTGGAAGTCTGTATTGTGATCATCTTTAAAAAATAACATACAGCCCATCTTTAAAGCAGCATTTTTACAGAGGCAAAGGAGTGTACAGAGAGTTGTGCCTGGACTGAGCTCAGAAGAAACACAAATAAAAGGTAGTTATTATTCTTATAATCTGAAAATATTTTTTTTCAAAAATACAATTATTTTAAATTATGTACTAACCCCTAGGAATCAATGCAAGGACTTAGAAATTGTCTAGATTTCACAGATCAAGGAATAATGACTGCTCCTTTGCACTAATAACAACAATGAAGACAATAATGCTGGGTACCTTTTATTAATGGCCTATCTGATGGACACTGTGCTAACACTTTACCTATACTGATTTACTTCACCTTCACCATAATCCTAAACACGGGGATTATTTCCACCTGAGAGTCAAGTCACCTTGATTGAGGAGGTGAAGTTGGGATTTAGGCCTTACTCTCCTGTGACAGTGAACTGCCTTCCCTAACATACATGTGTTTGAAAAGAATAGAACATACTTATTTCCAGCATCTTCTCCGCTGACCTGATTTCCATCAATAATTGTAAATGAACCAATACCTGGAAGACCAAACAGAGTCAGTCAAGAACACATATTTCTAGTTCAAAACTATAAGGAGTAAATTTACAATCACAGAACTACATTACCTGGTAGTACCAAGTTTTTAAGAATTTCAGTTCCTGTCGCTGTTGCATTTATTAGGCAAACATGAGCAGATTCTAAAGCCTCTTGTCCATGATCACCCCACAACCTACAAAACAAGACACAAATTCGACATTTCTCAAACTTTCATACAAATGCAACTTTCTTGTTTGCATAGTGATCTCTGATCTTCAAAGTATTCTTGCACAGAATGGCTGATGTGATAACCATGGTAAACACGTGAGACAGGAAGAACAGCAGGGGTTATAGTGATTACGTAGCTGAGTAACCTAAGACTCAGACAGGTTGATGCCTCCCATGATTAGAAGGGGATCAAATCAGTACTAAAAACTTGGTCTTCCAGCTCCTTGTCCATTAGTCTTTTCAAGCCAGATAACATACAGAACAGATATTTTAGATATATTCATTAACATTAAAGAACTGCCTTAGACTTAAAACCTATTTTGTTCTCTATTTCATTTCTCTTTAAATTACATAGGCCAGGGGATCCTTGGGTGGCTCAGCGGTTTAGCGCCTGCCTTTGGCCCAGAGCTTGATCCTGGAGTCCCGGGATCGAGCCCTGCGTCAGGCTCCCAGCATGGAGCCTGCTTCTCCCTCTGCCTGTGTCTCTGTCTCTCTCTCTCTGAGTCTATCATGAATAAATAAATAAAATCTTAAAAAAAAAAAATTACATAGGCCCAGTATATTTAAGATCTTGATGTAGAACTTACCCCTGTAATATCTCTAAGAGTGAGGAAAACTTTACCAAGAAAACTGAATTATCGTTATCTAAAGTCTCACATTGACTTCTAAAGGAGTGCTTTAAAATATAATACCCAATGCTCATTTTAATAGCATGATTAATAAATGCATACACTAACAAACACAAAGATATAATAAGGATTAGAAATATGTTATAACCTGATTTGCACTGGCATATCATTAACGAGGCAAGGAGCATGATCATACATGCATCATGGCATCTGGCCAAATCTGGTTATCTTCACCCAGAAAGCCTACTATCTTTTCTTCTAAGTATAGGAAGTACAAAAATCACTAGAAAAATGCCACAGTCTGGAGGACTGAGGCTTTAATGTGCTTCCTCTGTCACCTGATCTAAAGCAGATTCCGTTATTGTGTAGCCAGTATGCCTTCCAGAGCACATCAGAACTACTTCAACTGTTTTTTTTTTTTTTTTTTTTTATTTGAGGAACATTCATCTCTCAATTCCACTCTAAGCTACATGAGGGCCCAGATAACTCCCTACATGCACCACTGGAGCCCCAATGCCTGGCACACTGCCTTGCCCAGAGTAAGTGATCACTGAACAGCTGTCAAATGAATGGAGGAATAGCCTAGAAGAACCAGAGAAGCTGGAAACATTAGTTTTTCCTATGAAAGTAGGGCACACAGAACACACCTGACAAATCTGGTGGATGGATGTTTGGGTATTCAGATAGTGAGCCTAAGAGAATATTGGTGCATCTCTAGGTAATGTGTTTCAAGAAAGAGGCCAGATAAGAAATCAATCCTCTTAGCTCCCTTGCAGGCCTAACTATGAATAGCACGGCCTTGTTGACTGCAGCTATGAAAAGTAAAATTTGGTCCTTAACTGGATTAGACTCAGCAAAAACTTTCTTTTGTGGGACACCTGGGTGGCTTAGTGTTTGAGTGTCTGCCTTTGGCTCAGGGTGTGATCCTGGAGTTCAGGGATCAAGTCTCACATTGGGCTCCCCACGGGGAACCCCCTTCTCCCTCTGCCTATGTCTCCGCTTTTGTCTTTGCCTCTCTGTGTCTCTCCTGAATCAATAAATAAAATCTTAAAAACAAAACAACAACAACAAAAAACCTCTCTTTTGTTGCAGTTACTTAGTAACATAAAATATCTTCTCAGATCTGTCTTGTATGGTTATATCTGAATTCAAAACACAACCAATGCTAAGAATTTACAAAACAACACAAGTTGATTACAAGAGCTCTGTCACCTTGCTTCCTTTCCCAGAAGCTTGGGAGCAGAGGGATATGCCTGAGAACAGGCTCTGAAAAGGCAAGAAGGGCCTATGTTTACATCCTCACTCAAATACAGGGGAGACTGGGCCAGTTATCTAACTTCTCCAAGACTGTTTCCCCATCTACAATGCCAAGAGAACGTCTGCTTCAAAGATGCTCTCAATGGTTCCTGGGTGGCTCAGCTGGTTGAGCATCTGCTTTCGGTTCAGGTCAGGATCCCAGGATTCTGGGATTGAGTCACATCAGGCTCCCTGCTTGACAGAGAACCTGCTTCTCCCTTTCCTGCTCCTCTCTGCTTGTGTTCTCACTCTCTCAAATAAATAAATAAAATCTTAAAAAAGAAAAGAAAAAAAGATGCTCTCAGGCTTAAGTGCCCAAAGGCCCTAATGCAGGAAGAGGCTATAGGTGCATATGGGAGTTCCAGGGGACATATAGGGACATACTGTAACTTCTCTGTGCTTGGGGGGGGGGCCTCCAAAAGGGTGGGGACCAAGCATTTGTGTTACTTCCATTGCCTTAATGCATAGAAGATGCTCAAGAATCCCTGGATGGGGATCCCTGGGTGGCGCAGCGGTTTAGCGCCTGCCTTTAGCCCAGGGCGCGATCCTGGAGACCCAGGATCGAATCCCATGTCAGGCTCCCGGTGCATGGAGCCCGCTTCTCCCTCTGCCTGTGTCTCTGCCTCTCTCTCTCTCTCTGTGACTATCATAAATAAATAAAAATAAAAATTAAAAAAAAAAAAAAAAAAAAGAATCCCTGGATGGCTCAGCGGTTTAGTGCCTGCCTTTGACCCAGGGTGTGATCCTGGAGACCCGGGACTGAGTCCCATGTTGGGCTCCCTGCATGGAGCCTGCTTCTCCCTCTGCCTGTCTCTGCCTCTGTCTCTGTGTGTCTCTCTCATGAATAAATAAAAATATCTTAAAAAAAAAAAAAAAGATGCTCAATAAATAAGAAATGTGGAGTGTAGGAGTAAAGGAAAGGGAAGAGGAATTAGCCAAGGACCTGCCTGATGGCTTGGACTTGCAGTGTCCACTAAAGTAGCCATTAACTCCATCTGGCTACTGAGCACTAAAAAATGAGGCTGGCAAGTCGGAACTGAGATGTGCCTAACAGTGTAAAATGCCAGATTTCCAAGACAGTGGGGGGGGGGGGGGGGGGAGTAAAATATCCCTAATAAATGTTTATACTAAGTGTGAAAATGGTAATATTGTGGATATACTGGGTTAAATGTACTAAAATAAATTTCACCTGTTTCTTCTTCTTTTTTAACGTGGCTACTAGAAAATGTGGTCACCCCATCCGCGGCTCACACCCGACGGGCATCTACTCCGGCTGGACGGCGCGGCCCGGGGGGTGCAGCCGACCCCCGACTCTGCTACACGAGCGGCGGGCGCGCAGCGAGGCGGGGCCGGCGGGGCCGCGGACCTCGAGCCGCACTCCGCGTGGACCCCCGGGGGCGCCCGGGCCCCAGGCCGCCAGCCCCGCCGGCCCCGCCCGCCCCGCCGAGCCCCGCCCCCCGCCCCCCGGACCCCGGACTGCCCGGCCCGGCCCGGCCCGGCCCAGGGAGGCCTGCAGGAGGCCCGACGCGCCGCCCGCTCGCTCAGGCCCGGCCGGGACGCAGGGGAGCCCGCCGGCCGCCCGCCCGGCTCGGGGAGCCCCGGCTCACCTCAGCTGCCGGTCGTACTTCTGCTCCTTGAGCAGCTTCCCCGGTTGCGCCATGGCCGCACCCGCCGCGCGAACAGCCGAGCCGCGCCGAGCGCCGCCGCCACCTCCACGAGCGCGCAGGCGCACTGAGCGCTTGTCGCCGCCGCCGGCAGGGGGCGCCACCGCCTCACTGCGCACGCGTGGCCGGCAGCCTGGGAGCCCGCGGCCCGAGCCCGCCGCGGGTCTGGGCCCCGGGCTGGAGCCCTGCAGGTCCCCCAGTCCTAGCTTTGTACCTGCAGTCCCCGGGGGCCCCTCGGGCTCTGGGACCCGGCACGTTTGGTTTTTAACCACGTACTGTTTGTGAAACTTGCTCTTACCTCTCAAATCCTCTGTTCCTCTGTGCAGTCAGGATAAATGGGTCTCCTATTTCTCTTGTGTAGATAATAACCTTCACTATTATGATCCTTACTGGCCATTCATTTCTTCCACCCTCTCCTGCAACGAGCCCGCAGGAGGGGCTGTTTGAAATCACAAAGTTAGTTGCTCCCAGCTGCAGATCCAAAGACAAATAGGTACCTGGCCCTGTTCTTGAGAAGGTCACAGGCCCTCCTACAAATAGAGGGAAGCTGGAGTCCTGAAAGGTGCCTGGAGGAACGCTACCCACTCCTCCTCTTTTCCAGGAATGTTTCACATTGCGTGGACAAAGAATGTTTTGAGCAGAAGGAACACCAGGTGTCATTCCCGGGAGGCAGAGAAGGCATGGCAGGATGGAGGCTCCAAAGGAAGTGTGATGTGGGGAGTTAGGTGAAGGGTAAGACATGATCAGGGGAGGCCTGAGAGACAGTAGGGGCAAGGTCATGAGCCCCCCCCCTCCGTGAATATAAATGCAAGAAAGAATGTAAAGCCCTCTACTTTCTGTGAAGAGTCACTTCTCAGGAAGAGGATAGCTGCCAAGGAAGAGAGTTACCCCAAGAGAAAGGGGGAGAGGAGACAGGAAGCCAGAAGAGGAGCAGGGAGGGAGATGAGGGTTTGTTCCCTTCTATCTCCTAGACCCTACAGGCACTCTCAGGTTAAAAATTGCCTAAAATAAGGTGAAAATGAGTACAGATCCCAGCCTTGAACCCACCCTGGGATGGGGATGGGAGGAGGAACTGTTTGACAGTAATGATGGAGTGAGATGATGGATGCAATTTCCCTGGGTGCTGTCCCCAGGATCCGGGTGGGGCACACCTTCTTATGACTTCCCTATCCCTTACCCAGCATCCATGGATTACAACTGATGGGAAACAGAGGCATGAGGCTCTCCCAACACGTCATGTGTTTCTGCTCTCACATTTCCTTCTACAGTGGGACAGGTAAAATATAAGGGATAATAAAATACACCCAGGGAATGTGAGAAGGTCAAAAGGCAACAGGTAAGAGTTCACTGCTTAACTTCTCATGCTCCGTGCAGTCATGGTCTGCATGAAAGGAAACGTCCCCAAATTTGATGGGGGAAGTCATAATGCCTATGAAGAAATGGATGAATTTGACAAAGTTTTGTGTTGGTGGAGTCTGGAAGATACCACACAGCATCAGTTTCCTAGAACTGCTGTAACAAAGTACCACAAACTGGGTGGCTTAAAACTATAGACATGTCTGGACACCTGGTTGTCTCAGTCATTAGAGCATGCAACTCTTGATCTTGAGGTTGTAAGTTCGATCCCCATGTCAGGTGTAGAGGTTCCTTAAAAATAAAATCTTTAAGAGGAAAAAACTATTTTAAAAAAACCTACAGAAGTGTATTGTCTCCGAGTAAAGCTCAAAGTCTGAAATCAAAGTGTGGGCAATATGTTCCCTCTGCAGCCTGAAGAGAAGAATCCTCCTGGCCTTTCTAGCCTCTGGCAGTTGGCTGGCAATGCTCGACCTACAGCTGCAACATTTCAGTCTCCGCTTCCATCATCACATGGTAGTTAGTCTCTCAAATCTCTGTCTGGATCTCTTCTCAAGAAGACCAGTCACAATGGATCAGGGCTCACCCCAATGGCCTCATCTTAACCTGACCTCATCTGCAAAAACCCTGTTTCCAAGTAATAGCACATTCACAGGTGCTAGGGGTTAGGACTTCAGCAACTTTTGGGGGGAATCCAAGTCAATCCATAATAGCGTGTAAAGGTGCCTTTGCTGGATCTGTGGAGGTTGATTAGACAGAAACCTTGCCACCTGAGAACTGAGGGCCCATCAATGCCTTTTTCCCATTGTGGAGGACAGAGAATCAGACTAGGTATCAAATTAGGAAACCATGACCTCATTAAGTTAAGCCATTAGTTTTCAAGTGTGATCCTGGACCAGCAGCATAGCATCATCATCACCTCTGAACTTGTTAGAAATGCAAATTCTGAGGCCCCCTCCCAGACCTGCTGAATCAGAAGCTCTGGGGGAGAGGTCCGGGGAATGGTTTTAATAAGCCCTCCAGGGATCCCTGGGTGGCGCAGCGGTTTGGCGCCTGCCTTTGGCCCAGGGCGCGATCCTGGAGACCCGGGATCGAATCCCACATCGGGCTCCCAGTGCATGGAGCCTGCTTCTTCCTCCGCCTGTGTCTCTGCCTCTCTCTCTCTCTCTGTGACTATCATAAATAAATTTTTTAAAAAATTATTTAAAAAAAAATAAGCCCTCCAGGTGATTCTGATGCACACTCAAGTTTAATAACCAGTGACCTTGGGATCCATGGGTGGCTCAGAGGTTTGGCACCTGCCTTCAGCCCAGGGCCCGGTCCTAGAGACCCGGGATTGAGTCCCACATTGGGCTCCCTTCATGGAGCCTGCTTCTCCCTCTGCCTGTGTCTCTGCCTCTCTCTCTCTCTCTCTCTGTGTCTCCTATGAATAAATAAATAAAATCTTTAAAAAATATATAACCACTAACCTAGCCCAACCCCTCACACAAAACAAGTGGGAAAGCAGCCCCATAAGTACAATAGTGCCCCCTTTTACTGAGTGCTTACTATCTTCCAAAAGCAGATCTTTGCCATGCATCATGTCATTTTGTGCTCACTCAATGCATTAATACTCTTGCTCACCCCATTTCATAGACCAGAGAGCAGAGACTTGGTGAGGTGAGTAAAATTTCAAAGCCTCACAGCAACTAAAAAGATGGTACAAGGATTAAGAAACAAACACCCCAAGGGATCTGGCCAGATAGACTCCAGCTCAGATCAATTATTTTACCCACTCAAGTTGGTCTTGGTTGGGGGAGACTGGATCCTTGGGCTCCCAGGCAGTTTGGGGCTACCTCTGCCCTGGAAGAGCTTACAATATGTGGAAACCAGCCAGAAAGAGTGAGTCATGACCCAGTACACCCTCCCTGGCCTCCACCGCTATCTCTCCCTTCCTGCCCTTGCCTATCGTAGCCCTTCTCATGCTGGTGCTCTTTGGCCAATTTCTTGTCTTTCTCCCTTACCACTCCCCTGAGGCAGGTGTGGCTCTATAATGTTTACATGCCTGGCCCAGAATGTAGCATACTAAGTCTTCAATAAATGCGTGTTGAATGAAAGAATAAACTTTGGAAACTACTTCCACTTTACTTTCTCATTTTCAAATGCCTTACTGGCAATATGTATATCTTTGGATTTGGTGATTCCACATTTAGCAACTTGCCCCAAGAAAATCATTAGACATATACACACGCACATACAAAGATGCTTAAGGACGTTCACTGTAGTGCTATTTACAATAGTGAAAACTAGAAACAATCCATACATTACTGTGGAATCATTAAGTGTCAGGCCCTCTGAGGCTGATCAAGCAAAGAAATGCTTACCATAGGGCATTAGGTAAAACAAACAAACAAACCACTGGTCACAAAGCTACACATGTGATTCTGATTGTTTTTTCAGTACTGCTAATACATATCTAAAAAAGTCTGGCAGATGGTCACTGAAATGTTAATACTGTTGATTCTTAGGTAAAAATATGACCAGTAGTTTTAATTTCTTTTCTGTGTTTTTGTGATTCTTCCAAGTTTTCTGCAATGGATAGGTGTCACTATTATAATTGCAAAAGGAATGTTTGGGGTTCTAAATGTGCCCAACAAAGCTAAGGAAAAGGGGAAAGAATAGAGGTTCTAGGATCTGAGGAGTACATCCTTGACACCAGGAGTTTCACAGACGTCATGTTACCTGACCATCCTATTAGCCTTCTAGACTCTCTATTCCCATTTTATAGATGAGAAGACAAGTTCAGAGAGGTAAAGTAATTTGCCCTAAGTCACACAGCTGGGTATGCTGGGAGCCACATCTGGGTTTAGTCCATCCCACTGTATGTACACACATACATGCATACTTGGAGTGGAAATGTTTTTTAAAAAATATAACAAGCTGTAATTTTGAGTTTAGAGTCTCTAGGCTACAGAGCTTCTGGCCTGGCCTGTGGACCCTGTGTATCACATACAGTGACAGAGTCACATCTAGTGCATATAATGCTATTTGTTGGAACAGCATTAGACATCTGTTGTCTCAACCAATAATCACAGGATCTCCATGAGGTGGGCAGGGCAGGGACCATCCCCTCATCACCTTGAAGAGCAAAGACATTGTCCCTGGGAGAGGAAGTGAGATCTGCTCAAGGTCACTTGATGAATGAGATATGGTAAGCTGTTCCTGCCCTCCTCCCCCAGCCCTTCATCATAGCCCTCACTCCCACCTACCCCTCCTGTGGTCCCCCTCCCTTATAAATGGGTGAAATCCAAAAGCCACTAATGCCAGTGAGACCAAAGAGTAAACTTTGGGTCAGTGAAATCAATTCATTTACAGAGACAGCACATAATTGAGACAGGCGGCGCCTGAATTGGGGATATCGGTTTTCCCAAATTGACCCAGATGGGCTGCTGGGGCAATGGGGCTTCCCCTGAAATGGGCAGAACCAGGCAGAGTGCATCAGCTCCTCTCACCTGCCTGAGTGCCCAGCACTCCAGGCCCTGGAGAAAATTGCTGAAGATGGAGTGCAGGAAGGAAAGAATTAGACCAACTTGTATTTGGTTGTTAAAGAGGTAAGAGTTTCTTTCAGAAGGTACAAAAGAGTAAGCAGTAGTGTCTTTCCCACCCTCATTCCCGCATCCTCTCCCACCCTTCCTGTCTCCCAATCTCCTTCCTGGAGGCAAACACTCTCCCAAGCTTCTCTTGTGTCCTTCCAGAGAAAGTCTTGCATATATGCAAATGACAATCAAATTTAAAATCCACTTCCTCCCCCTCTCCATGCTTTGAGACATGTAGAATAAGGGACTCAGCAGCTCTGGATTTTTATCTTTGCTCTGTCACCGTGTTCCCTAACTCAACTTCTTTGAGTCTTCCTTTCCTCATTTGTAAAAAGGGGGCAAAAATCCGCGTAGGGCTGCTGTGCAGATGAAATTGGATGCAAAATGATATGAATAATTCCGACTTTTTGTATTAAATACTATAAATAAATATGGAATAGGCCTGGGCCATTCTGAAGGAGAAGTGGATCGATGAAGTCGATACACTTGGGCCCCCCTCCCAGACCCTGAAATGTTACCACTCCTCCAGGAGAAGGATGGCTGCCTTCTCTAGGACTGAGCAAGCCTTTTTTTTTTTTTTAAAGATTTTATTTATTTATTCATGATAGACATAGAGAGAGAGAGAGAGAGAGAGAGGCAGAGACACAGGCAGAGGGAGAAGCAGGCTCCATGCCAGGAGCCTGACACGGGACTTGATCCCGGGACCCCAGGACAGCGCCCGGGGCCAAAGGTAGGCACCAAACCATTGAGCCACCCAGGGATCCCCAAGCCTTTGTCTTCTAGGTCTTAGGCTGCCAGTTCTGGCTTAGACCTGGAGCCTTGACAAGGTTGCATGCTGATCTTGGGGGCCCCATCCCCTGAATCTCTATCATAAGTCTCTTGCCCCTACCTGACAGTAAGGGCGTCTTCCAGCTTCTGGGTAAGAGAAGGGCATCTAGGCAGAGCTGGGAAGTCACTGACCAATCTTGGCCTAGCCAACCAGTTGTCAATTAATCTCCACAACTCTAACTCGAGGAACTGAGGTTCAGAGCCTAGAAGAGGGGAACTGAGATAATTGCAGAGATGTAGGAGAGTCAGCCAGATAAGATGGCAGATTCCTTTAGAAGATCAGCCAAGAGCAGGTCCTGAAATAGTCTCCTCTGGTCAAGGTCAAATGGCCCTTCACCTCCTGTCGGGTACAGGTCCCTGGGTGGGATCATTTGTTTGTCCTTCCATCCACCCATCTATTTGTCTTCCCCAAACTGCCTGCTGAGGCTTAGACAGAGACAAGCCCTATCCTTGGCACAAGGCCACATCCTAAGATGAATCAGATTGGGCGGTCTGATGCCAGTGGGTAGAAGACAGAGGACGCACCCATTGAGGAGGGCACAGAAAGGACCAAGGCTCGAGGTGGGAAAATGTTGGGCCAAGGCAGTCAGTGAGGTTGAGTAAAGGGTGGAGGGCCTGAGCTCCCAGCAGGTGTGCCGAAGGTCATGGAGAGGCAAGGAGAGGAAGGACAAACCAGCAGGCTGTAGGAGGACAGGCAAGAAGCCCTGGAGAGAAGTAGGAGCCATGGTGAGAAGAAGAGGGTGGGAGTCAGGGTCTCAGATTTGCTTCTGTGAGGCAGTCAGCTCTTGACCATCTATCTTCATGCTCACTGCTACTTCTTCCCCATTCCCCCTTTGGGACCAGGGGTTTGGATGGCCAGTCCTGCCCCCTCTCCTACCCTAGGCTCCTAGACTCCCATAACCACAGGCCTCCTGCCCCCAGCTCCAAAGAGAAGTGGTAAAGAGCACAGTGTCCAGAGTGAGACCAACTGGGCGTTAATCCCTTGCGAGCTGCACAGATTGTTTTACCTCTCTAGGCTTCACTCCTCTCTCTGTGAAAGAGGGCTCTTGGCTGCACCACTCAATGTCCAGGGTAGCTAAGAGAGTTAGATGACAGGAAGGACCCAAAGCTTGGCCCAACACCTGCCACAGTGTGTGGCTCCAGTTCTAAACACTTGAGGGTCAATGCACTTTGCAGTTTAGAGGGGACTCTCCTCCAGTCCCAGAGGACTCGGAACCCAGAGTCCAGATACCGGGTAAGGGGACTTGCGGCTCAGGCACAAGCCCCGGGATGGGATGGGATGGGATGGGAGGGGATGGGATGGGAGGGGATGGGAGGGGATGGGAGGGGATGGGATGTGGAGAAACCAGGGTAGTCCTCTGCACAGTGCAGTTCAGAGCCTGTACACGTGAAAAGGAGGGAGAGTCGTCCAGCCCGGCGGCGAAGGGAGGTGGGGAGTAGGGGAAAGCTTTAGTCCCCTGAGTCCCCATCTGGACACCACTCTGGGGTTCAACTGGCCTGCGGGCGGGCGGGGGCGGGGCACCGCCGGCCTCTTTCGCCCTGCCGGGGGTTGGGGGGCGGGTCCCCCGGGAACTGCTCCTCCCGCGCGCCGCAGCTTTAAGAGGCTGCTCGGCGGCAGCGAGCGGGGCCGGAGCCGCAGCCGGAGCCAGCGGGACTGAGCGGCGCAGGCAGGGGCAGCGCTGCGGGTCCAGGAGCGGCATGACCGGCCACCACGGCTGGGGCTACGGCCAGAACGACGGTAGGCGCAGCCCCGGGCGGCCCGACCCTGGAGCCGGGGGGCTCTCCCGGCCCGCGAGCCCCTCCCCCGGGCCGCCCCAGAAGCCGGGCTGCTGGCCCGGCCCGAGCGCTGGCTGCCCGGCTGCGGGCCCAAAGTCCGCGCTGCGCCTCGGCCCGCGGGCCGCCGGGCAGCCGAGCGCGCGTCCTGCCGCCTCCTCCGCGCAGCCCCCCACGGCCGCGCTCGCCGGCCCCGGGCGCGACGGTCACCGCGGCGGTCACCGCGGCGGGCGCGGGGCGAGGCGGCCCGGGGGGCGAGGCGGCCCGGGGGGCGCGGGGCGCGCGGGGCGGGGCGCTGAGCGCGGGGGCTGGGCGGGGAGCGCGCGCGGCGTGGGGGGACCTCCCGGGAGCCGGGCTCCGCCGGACGAGGGCCGGGGGCCCCGGGAGAGTTTCCCCCCGAAGCGCCGGAGCTCCGGAGTCAGCAGGTACGTGAGGGGAGGAGGGGCTCGGGGGAGCACCGTGTGTCTGGGCGTCTCCATCGAGCCCGGTGTCTGAGCACGTCCTGGGGGGAAGCGTGGGAGCGCGTAGCCCACATCAGCCTCCTGGTCTCACTGGGAAAATAGCTCGCGGATCCTGCCTGGTTCCCTTAGGACGCAGAGGAAGGGCGGAGAGAGCCAGGGGGCTTCAGTGTGGGTCTGGGGCAGGTCAGTTACCTTTTGGGCTTTTTTTTACCAAGCTGGGGTGGGGTGTGCGGTAAGGGCTTCCCGCTTTCCATCAGGTGGACAGTGAGGACCCAAGGTCCCTGCTGCCAGAAGGAAATCCCAGGCAGGGTAGGTGGCCGTGGGGAGAAAGGGCAGTGCTGGGGAGAGGAACAGCGCTCATCTCCCCTTTCCTGGGGAGAGGTAGTCACTCTTTGAGGGCGAGTGGAGCTCCGGCGCTAGTCTGGGGGTTAGGAGGTTGCGGTGGGCCAGAGGGAGCTAGGGAGTTGCTGTGATGTGTCTGGCTGCCTCTGGGACACAGGGACACAGGAGCATATTTTGGAGGGGAGACACCCCCCGCCCCCAGATCTGGGCATGAAAAAGCTGGAGACGTTGAGGAAAAGACAACAGAGATCAGCAGAGTTGGAGAGAGAGGCAGAGAAGGGGCAGATTGACAGAACCCAGAGATCATCTTCCCTCCAGCACCTGCTCTGAGCTAGCTTCTGGGTGCTTCCTCCAGAATCTCGGTCCCCTGACTCTATCCTCTGCTCGTCCTGCCCACCAGCTCTGAGCATACAGTATCCTCTATGGCCGGCTGCCCTCAGGCCACTGCCGCTCACCCAGCCAGCCCCGGGTCATTCATTCTAGGGGCAGTGAGGGAGGGAGGGACAGAGGATAGAGGTGCCGGCATGCGGCATGCTCACAGGACTTCAAAAATAACCCAGTGGGTCTGGGCCACGATTCTGAGTCATCCATTGGGGACACAGCTCTGTCGGCACCTGCTGCTGTTTTCTCAGGAAAACTTAAGAAGCCAAAAACGGGGAGAAGCACCAGCCGGCAATAGCTCTAAAAATAGGTTGTATCTCAGGATGTTCCCCAGGGAGATGCCGAGCCTTTCGGCTGCAGATGGAGCCTCTGGGAGGCAGGTGGTGGGCGCTCGTGGGTGTGCACGCAGGTGTGTGTGTGTATATGTGCTTCACAAGCATGTGTTTTGCTATAGTCTTTCATTGCAGACCTGGGTTTGCAACAGGGAGTGTTTGTGCGTGATGGTGCATGTGTCAGGTGTAGTCGTCAGGATTGTGTGTGTGTGTTTGTACACGTTTTTTACTGGGCCCTGCCACTCTGGGCCTGATGAACTCAGGTCACTGTGCACCTATGTGTGCGCACATGAAATTCTCTATAGATCTGTAGGCATGTGCCTGGGGAGGGCAGTTGTGGCTGCCTATGCACATGCTATATGTTTATACCAGTACCCAAGTTTGTGTGTGTGTATGAGTGCGCGAGTGCGTGTGAGCACATGCATATGCATGAACGGCCCTCAGTTCATCTGTGAAACAGGGATCATGATGGTTTCTGCTTCACAGTGTGATTGTGAGGAGCAAGTGAATGTCACAGAGCCAAAGCTAGGTTGACTTTAGCTTTTGTTATTATTATTATAAATACCAACACCAATGTGCTCAAGATGTGGGAAGAGGCCAGATACCTGGTAGGGCCAGGTGAGGGACTGCAGAGGCCTGGGGCCCTCTGTGAGCTTGTATTGGGAGTTGGGGAGGAGTCACTGCCTAGCACCGCCCCTGGGCTTGAGGCTATACTGTGCTCCATTCCATTAATTAGCTCTCTAGGCCTCCCGTCACCTCTGGGAGGAGAGTTTTAGTGAGGCCATTTTGCAGCTCCACAGCAGGGGCTAACATCTGAAGGGTTACCTCCATCCCTCATGGGCATCCTCTGCCTACAGCACAGAGATCCAAGCTAGCCTGAGCCCTCCCCTCTCCACACCTCTAGGCCCCTCACAGTGGCACAAGCTGTATCCCATTGCCCAAGGAGACCGCCAGTCACCAATCAATATTGTGTCCAGCCAGGCTGTGTACTCACCCAGCCTGAAGCCACTGGAGCTTTCCTATGAGGCCTGTATATCCCTCAGCATCACCAACAATGGCCACTCTGTCCAGGTGGACTTCAATGACAGCGATGACCGAACTGGTAAGTGGTCCTTGCCAGAGGCTGGCTCTCCTCTCACTGGGGTAGGCTCAGGAAGGGCAGCATGCTGTGGTGGGGAAAGAAGGCTCCACCTCTCACCAACTATGAAGCCTTGTGCTGAGCCTCAGTCTCCTTATGCATAAAATGGGAGTGATAAGACCCTCATTTCCTCTCTAGGGTCATAGGAAGGAAAAATGAAAAATGGAAGTGATGTGTGTAGTGCTGGCATACAGCAGATGCTCATGAAATGCAAATTCCCTTCCTTCTCTTTCATTTACTGCTTTAGGTCAGGTTTGTTTTTACTCCAGGCCCTGTCACTGACCTACTGTGTGGTGTGATCTGGCTCAGCCCAGCAGAGAGAAGAGCGCCTAAGTGTTCTGTGTGCGGGGTCCCTTGCTAGGGTCTGGGTAACTCTCTCATCCTCTCAAGAACCCACCTCTAAGATGAGCAAGCAGAGACTCAATGAGCTGGGGAACACCAAAATTGGCCTGGTCGCTCTCCAAAGGTCTTCTCTCCAACACACCCACAACCTCAGGATTCCAACCAGCTTGGGCCACAGAGAGGCCAACAGGAACCTCTATCTGTTTACCCTGCGTTAAGAGTCCAGGTTCTTTCAAAATAAATTCCTAAACAGAAGCCTCAGGAGTGCTCCTTAGTGAAGAGATTTTGTCCTTATGAATAGTCCTATGAGGGGGTAAAGCAGGGCTAGGAGGGAACCTGCTAAAGTTTCTGGTGTAAGGAAGTAACTGGTACTCTGCTCCTCTCTACCTCTCCACACACACACACCGAAAGCACACAAGGGCATTTAAGTTTCAAGTAGAAAATCAAAATGTAGAGAAGCAGAGGGAAGCCAGAGAAAAATGATCTTAGTTGCTTAGCCCTGAGTTCCCTGGTAGGCTAGGAATAAAGGGAAAGAGGATCAGCTATAGTTCTTGTTGCAGAAGGCAAGAAATCCAGCAGAGCCTCAGAAGACAGCCAACATTTTCCCATACTGAATTTTTTTTTAAAGATTTTATTTATTTTTTCATGAGAAACAAAGAGAGAGAGAGGCAGAGACACAGGCAGAGGGAAAAGCAGGCTCCATGCAAGGAGCTCAATGTGGGACTCGATCCCGGGTCTCCAGGATCAGGCCCTGGGCTGAAGGCAGCGCTAAACCTCTGAGCCACCTGGGCTGCCCCCCATACTGAATTTTTATTTTTTATTTTTTTAAAGATCTATTTATTTATTTATTCATGATAGACACACACACACACACACACACACACACACAGAGAGAGGGAGAGAGAGAGAGAGAGAGAGAGGCAGAGACACAGGCAGAGGGAGAAGCAGGCTCCATGTCGGGAGCCCGACGTGGGACTCGATCCCAGGACTCCAGGATCGCACCCCGGGCCAAAGGCAGGCACCAAACCACTGAGCTACCTATACTGAATTTTTAATAAAAATTCTCACCCAGAGCTTTTTTTAGGGGGGAGGGACATGGAGCTTTTAAGGACCCTAAATGACTGTCTATAAAGGAGCAATTTTCATATGACTACCTTTTAATAGCCTTCAAAGGGCACTGAGGGTTCAATTCAGTAGCTTAGTGAAGGCCATTGTTGGGAAGTGGGGAGGCAGCCCAAAGGGGCATGCCTCGGGATCACCGATCCAGTGGTTTACTTTGAGGTCTGGCTCCCTCTCCTACCAGAATACCCAGGTTTGAGGAGTCAGCAAGTCAGCAAAAAGAGAGTAGGCTTGGGAGTGAGACAGTTGGGGCTCTGCTGCTCACCAGCCTGGGACTTGGGACAGGACACCTGCTTTTCTGAGCTTCAGCCATACATCTGTCCAATGGTTCTACTCAAGGCCACATTGGGGGTTGATGCTAGCAGAGTGCTGAATGTCATGTGGAGTGCACAGCGAATGGTAGTATATTCTGTGGTCAGGACAGAGGGAGAGGGCTACAGAAGCCAAGCTCAAGGGGTTAGGTGGGAGTTTACTCCCTGAGAGACCACACTGCAGCATCCCAGGGGCAGCATGCTTAGAGGGGTGGGCCCTCACAGATCATATCAGGGAGCTCAGCCTGCCTCTCCAGGATGGCACAGCCTGATTGGGCCCCTGCCCTGGTCACCCTTCCAGACTCCCTTTGTCAACCCTCCAACAATGCAGTGGACAGACCCTGCTTCTCAGTTAAGGCCAGGTAGCAAGGAAGGGCCTTTGGACTGTTCGGTTATCCTCTTCCTCATGGGATGCACAAGGGGCAAGACCCTGCCCAGGTCACCCATCCTGGAAGGGCCTAATGGAACTCTGAGCCTAGGGCCGTCACCTGATCCAGGGGCTCACATTCAGGTCTCACTGGGGCTCCCTCCATTGCCATATCCCTTTCAGCTAGAAATTCAATCAGTCCCAGGAGGCCTTGGGCATGGCCCCAGCTCAGTGGGTGTCAGGGTGACAAAGTCACAAAACTAGCACAAGGAGAGATCTCCAAAGAGGCCATGGGAGATGGTCACATCTCAGGTGTGGGCCCTTAGGAGCTGTTCCCTGGACAACACCAGGTCCGGAGAAGGCTCAAGGTTCTAGGAAGACAGTGTGGCCTGGTGAGTAGGGGCTTGGGTTCTAGACTTAGGAAGGAGATACAGGCTTATATCCTAGTTCAGTGTCTTGCTGTGTGACCTTGGCCAAATGCCTTGCCCTCTCTGTGCCTCATTTTCCTCCATTGTAAGATAGAGATAACAGTAGATCCTGTCCCTTATGACTTCTATAAGGCTTCTAGAAGGACTAAACAAAAGAATCCTTCCAGTTTAGCCCTGGGCCAGGGAACCAGACAGGAGAGGCTTCTTGTTAGTGGTAATGGGGGCCTGGGAGACAAGTTCCCAGCTTCCATGCAAAAGTGGGGAGGGTGGCCAACCCTGTCACTACCTGTGCCACCTGCAGGCTGCCAGGATTCCTGCCTTGGCCCTGCTAAGGGCCCAGGGGACTGAGTGAGAACTGACCCAAGCCCAGTTAACCCAATGAACTTTCCAAATGAAAACTTTATCCCCCTCCTGAACACTTGCTTGGTCCTGGCACACCCACCTGCTGGGCCATGTGGGATCTCTCGCATCAAATACTCCATACCCGCCTTCTCCCCGCAGCGGTAACTGGGGGGCCCTTGGATGGGCCATACCGGCTCAAGCAGCTCCATTTCCACTGGGGCAAGAAGCACAGTGTGGGCTCAGAGCACACAGTAGATGGCAAGTCGTTCCCCAGTGAGGTAAGGGCCCTCTACCTGAATCGCTTTACTATTTGGGGAAGGACAGGGATGTGATGGGTACCTGGTGTGGGGCTCTGGAAAGGGTAAGGAGGAGCATCCAGGGGGTTTGGGAGAAACACACCTCCTACCACCACCATCCAACAACCCCCTTCCCCCGCCCCAGCAGCACAAGATCTTCCACCGGAATTCTGCCCACTGTTATCTGGGTCTCTGTGTCCAGAAGGAGTTTTCGGAAGGATAAGCCCAGTCCCACCACATGCTGGCTAACAACCCTTTAAGGACTGAGCCTGGCATTCAAGGCCCTGCATGAAGCATGAAGTGGCTTTGCCTGGCCTCCTCTTTTCTTGACCTCTCCCCATATTGACCAGCATGATGGATCTCCTGTCCACACTTAGCTCTTTTAAACCTCCAAGCTTTTGCCTGTGCCATTTTGTCTGCCTGGGGTGCTTTTCCCAAGGGTTCCACCCGATAACCACCTGATTCATTCTCCGGACTCAGCTGCAGGCACCACCTCCTCCAAGGTGGGTCACACAAAGGGAGGGCTGTTATCTATTTCATAGTTCACTGAGGGCTGAGCCTGAGCCAGATTGCTCTTTGGGTCACCTGGGGCGCAGGGCAGGGTTGAGCCCAGAGTGGTGTGGATGCTATGTGTGGCCACTGGGGGCTCCACTGGAGACTCCTCTGAGCCCCCCCAGAGGCCTGGGAGGTTTAACAGCCTTACCCCTCTTGCAGAGGGGCCAGGAGTCTAGTGGGAGTGAGGGAAGCCTGGCTCTGAGCTCTCATGGCTCCTTAGAGGCGCTAAGCACTGGCCTTGCCCCTGTAGCTACACCTTGTTCATTGGAACGCCAAGAAATACAGCACCTTTGGGGAGGCAGCCTCAGCACCGGATGGCCTGGCTGTGGTCGGCATCTTCTTGGAGGTAAGGGGTGGTAACTGGGGCCAAGAGGGCAGGAAGCCTGGCACCGCCCCTACTTCCAAACATGGTGGGTGCTGGGCTCACACTACCCTTTCCCTGACAGACAGGGGACGAGCACCCCAGCATGAACCGTCTGACAGATGCGCTCTACATGGTTCGGTTTAAGGTGAGATCAGGGGTCTGTGCCCCAGACCCAGAGCAGCCTGGTGGGAGGGAGGAAGAGACTGGAGCGTGGAGTGGGTCCATCCACTGCTCCAGTTTGACAGCAAACCCTCACTGAGCTGAAGGGCACAGGTTAGCAGCTGCAGTGCCCTGCAAATGACGACTTTATCAGAGTCAGTGGCCTCACGGAGTGCCTGGCACACAACCCAGTTGTATATAGGATTGATAAGATGTTTCCTGTGTCAATGGCCACCCTACAGGCAGCTAAGGTCAGTTGAACGAAATGGCAGAGACAGAACACGGACACCAAAGAGCTCTAGGAGCCATGGTTTTACATACTGGCAAACAGGTAGACAGGACCCAGTTTGAGCTGAGAGATGGCATCTGGTATCACAGACCTATGCCCACAATTTGCATTCATGGGCCAAGGAGAAGCCTAAATCCTGCTGACAGGAAAGAGTGGGGAGGATGCTGGTCTGGTCTTAGTGGCAGGTCTGTGCTGATTCCTGGCTTTGCCTGCCCTGCCCTAGGGAACCAAGGCCCAGTTCAGCTGTTTCAACCCCAAGTGCCTCCTGCCTGCCAGCCGGCACTACTGGACCTACCCCGGCTCCCTGACCACGCCTCCCCTGAGTGAAAGCGTCACGTGGATCGTGCTCCGGGAACCTATCAGCATCTCTGAGAGGCAGGTGAGTCCTCCCAGAACACCACATGGGATGGGAGGTTATGGCACTTAGGGCCCATCCCAGGAGTGTGATTCTCCCAACCAGCAAGCTACAGCTTATGGTCCTCCCATCAAGACTCCCATCTTTTGCTGATAAACAGTTAGATTCCTTTTTTTCAAAAAGTAGGCTCCATGCCCAATGTGGGGCTTGAATTCCTGACCCTGAGATCAAGAGTTGGATGCTCTACTGACTGAGCCAGCCAGGTGCCTCCTCCTCCTCCTTTTTTTTTAACATTAGATTCTTAGTTGGGAGTTCTCTTGATTGTTAGTCATTAGGATCTAACCACAGGCTGAGAGGGGAGATCCCTGGAGCCTGGGACCATGCCTACTGTGTTAGAATCTGAATCCTGCATTTGTTGAAAAGTCTTAGCTAGATGGAATTGGAACTGCAACTGGTGGAGCAGGGACCAGCTTCAGAGGCCCTTTAGTGGGCCTGTAGCTGGGGTCAGAGAACGAGTCGGGGGAGGAGTGGGAAAGGACCTAGGAGCAAGAGGAGGAAGAGGTAGAGCTGTTGGCAAGAGAGGCCAGAGGGTGTGTCTGACAGCAGAGAGGACCCCAGCACCTGCGTTCTGCCCTGAGTATCTCCTCTGCCCTCTCAAGATGGAGAAGTTCCGGAGTCTGCTTTTCACCTCAGAGGAGGATGAGAGGATCCACATGGTGAACAACTTCCGGCCGCCGCAGCCACTGAAAGGCCGTGTGGTCAAGGCCTCTTTCCGGGCCTGAGCTGCCTGTCTGCCCAGCCGGCCACTAGAGCACCATTTTCCCAAGGGCTTCCACGTCAGCAGACACCAAACCATCCAAGGCTCCCTGCCTGGGGGGGGTTCTGTGGACCCCCCCTCAGCTGGCTTGCTCCTTGGCCACCCTGGAGGATTCTTGATGGGACCCTCAAGTCGGGGGATACCCGTCAGCTGGGGACAGGAAGGACAGGAGCTGAGCATGGTCTAAGCCTGAGGTTACCTCTGCCCTCCAAGACCCAAAGGCCCCTGGGAACCTCCTCCCATCTTCCCCACTGGCAGTGGCAGCAGCCCCACCCCGAGCTCACACTGTGATGGACGAGACCGAGCTCTCTGGGGCAGGCGGCTGGCGTTGCCAGAAAGACTCAAGCAATAATTAGAGGTGGGCAGAGCTGCCCTCTCGGTGTTACCTCTTCTGCGGGCCTCCGCCATGCACGCACCTCACTGCCGGGCCATTAAAATCAGCACCCAGTCTGCTGGAGATGACATGGCCTTTTCCCTCCAGCCATCTGCTGCCATGAGCAGACACTGGCTACAGCTTATGTAGTATCTTCCCTCATCCCCACCCAGCCACCAAAGCCACCACATGACAATCCATCCATGCAATGATTAATAAACTCATCTATTCATGCAACAAATACCCACTGAGTGCCTGTGCTACGTCATGGACTGTTCTAGGCATTGGGGGAATGGACGGAGGTAAGTCAAGCAGAGTATGTGGGGAGGGACATGGGTACTGAGCAGATGAGGCTTATCTAGAGGGCCAGGCCATGGGAGCAGCGAAAAGGGAGGGAGCTACCTTGTCTGGCGAATTAAAGTAAATCCCAGCCAGCATTCCAAGGCAGAGATAAGGGACCAGCAAGTTTGAAGCCAAGGGGAGGGAAGGTGTGCAAGCCTAAAGCCCAGAGAGTGGAGCTGAAAAGGACCAGGGGGGTACCAGCCATGAGGTAGAGGCTGGGACCCTCCCAAGGTGAACGGGAATCCTACAGAATCTGGGGTAGAGGTGGGGCAAAGCCAGATGTGCAACGGGGGCAGATCCCTGTGGAGTGTGGGTGAACAGGCAGGAGTGACAGCAGGGAGGAGGTGGTGGCCAGTGGCCAGGAAAAAAAGGGACAGGATGGAAGAGGTGAGGAGCAGGGGGCTGGATGAGAGTTTAGGAGAGGCAGAGCCCAAAGACAGGGTTTGGCTGTCAGTGAGGGAGAGGGGCCCAAGGGTGGGGCCTCCACATGGATTGGGGAGCCCGGGCAGGAGCTGACAGGGCCCCAGAGGTGGGGAGTGCTAGGAATCGGTGGGATGTTGGGGTCTTAGCCAGGAGGGAGGTAGAGGGTTGGGCTGCTTTGGAGTAACTTAATTCAAGGTAATAGTGAGGTCTAGGGGCTGGAGGGGAGAGGCACATATGAAAGAGGGGGCCCAGGATGGAGGAACAGCATGGAACAGCGTGGAACCCTGAGGACGAGCCGCGGAGAGGTGGTAGGAAAGCCACAGAATGTACCAGGGCAAAGGGACCCACTGGAGGCTGCTGAGGAGCCTGAGGCAGGGCTGGGGGCAGGACGAGGCACATACCCCAGGCCCAACCCTGCATTTATAGGAGCCTGCGAGTGGGCACCTTTAAGTGTGCACCCAAAGTGCATCCCTGCCTCACCCTGGTCTGGCCAAATCTGGAGGACTCCCGGAAAGTGCACAGGTGGGTTTAGAGACCCAGCTCACTGTAACCCAGGCAGATGGGCAGGGCCAGGCAGGAGACAGCCAGGGGGCTGAACACTGAGGCAAGGTGACAATTGGGAGAGCAGATGTGAAGCAGAGAGATACATTGCTGAGGAGGCACTGGGTCGGGGCCTTTGGACCTGTCTGAACACCCTAGGGAGGGAGGCTGAGCTGCAGAGGCTAGAGGGGCTGGGGGTGCATCTGTCTGCCCACTTTGCCACAGCTCCTGTCACTGTCACTATTACCAGGAGGGCACTGCTGGGTTATGGGGTACTTCTGGACTTTGGGTGAGGCCACAAAGAGAGGGAGGACTTGGGTCTTAGATTATTAGGTTTGAGCCAAGGATGCACTTTTGGCCCCTCTCACTTCCACGCTCAGGACAAATCTGTCTCCAGAGTGGGCTGAGGTTGGGGGGCCTAAGGGACAGGGACCCTTGATGGGAGGCCAGGTACAGCTTTGCCCCTGCAGCCCCCACCCCCCGGCCTGATATAAGGGCCATTTTCTCCCTCCATGTTTTGGGAGACCTTAAGAAGGCTGATATCTTAAGGACATGTTTGCTCATCTTGAGCGCAGGCAGCAGCAGAGAAGTGACACTAGTACAGCTGCCTCTGAAGATAGGCCAAGGGCCGGGGGCAGATGTCTGACTTTCTCCTTAGGATCCAAAAACTGTCTTCACCCCTATTTTACAGATGAGGATGATGAGGCTGAGGGAAGGTAAGTAGGAAAGTGGTTGAGTGGGATCTGATCCTGGATCTGTCCCATAAGTCTCCTGCTCTGTGCCAGACTGGGCCCAAGGGAGGGAAAGATGGGCATGGTGGTGGCCACGTGGAGTTGGAACAACAGGCCTGATGCTACCGGCCGTGCCAGGGACCTTGGCCAGCCCCTCCCAGGGATGGTGGCACAGCAGGCTTGGCACCACAGAGCACTTAAGAAATGGGAGCTGGTTTTATAGTCATTATCCCAAGGCTGCCAAGAATCCTCACCCACTAAATCCTTCCCCTTAATTTGTGTTTTAAATGTAAAACTATTTTATTTTTTGTAAAGATTTTATTTATTTATTCATGAGAGGCACAGAGAGAGAGAGAGGCAAAGACATAGGAAGAGGGAGAAGCAGGGCCCCCACAAAGAGCCCGATATGGGACTCGATCCGGGACCCCAGGATCATGCCCTGAGCCAAAGGCAAATGCTCAACCGCTGAGCCATTCAAGCGCCCCTAAAACTATTTTAAAATCAAAAGTGGCCTCCTTATAATCACAGCCCAAAATTTGACCCTTTTACATCCAAATGGGATGCCCCCAGCTGGATCCCAAATGCCTCCAGCAAACCTGGTCTCAAGGGACCCAGGACTGTGTTCTGAATTCTTACCCAGGGCAAGGTAGCCTCCTGGAACTGATGCAAGGACATGTGGAGCACTCAAGACAAGATGGGCTCTGCTTACTCCTAAGATCCCAGAGCGCCCTCCCTGGCAGCCAGAGTGGCCCTCAAAAAGATCTGGGCTGGTGGCCCAGGCCAGTGGCCATAGCACACTGAAACTGTGCCCAGGCTAAGGGCATAGTCTTCCCTCCCAACCTAGAAGAGTCAGGCCCTGGGTCTCTCAGAGCATCTCTCTTCTCAGGAGATGGGGTGGCTCTAAAGACCTGACCTCCTAGAGTTCTGTCTGCAGAGAACCTGCTCCTAACCTCATAGTTACCTCTACAGCTGCTACCACTACAGAGGCCCGAGGGGTCCCCATAATGCTGGCAAAGGACACCGATCTGCCAAAGTGCACATCTGTGGGGAGAGTGGTCTGTGGCCTGAGCAAAGGGGATATGGGCAGAAATGGTCTGAGGTGAAGGTTTGCAAGACAAACCTTAAGTTGACAGCATTGCTGTCAGAGTTGATGTCTGGGAAGGGGTCTCACTGATGCCCAAGCTGAGAGGTCCTGGAACAGGACAGAGGCCTTGACTGAAGCTAGGGCTGGCCTGAGAATGGGGTCATACAACAGTATCTGCCCAGCCTGGACACCTTGGGAGCCCCCCATGTCCATGGATCACAACATCAGCCCCGAACTCACCCTTGAAGGCCAAATAAACTGCTGGTTGGTCAATATTCCAAAGGGACGGGGCAATGTGATTCTGGAGGATGGAAGGCTCTGGTATTTGTCCTGCAGCCAGAGGCAGGGCCTGGGGAATGCATCCGTTTTGGAGACTTCTGCTCACAAACTTAGGGCAGATACACTGGTGCCTTCATACGTGGGCTTTGCATCACATGTCGCTCCAGCTCTCGGAAACTTGCGTTCTCTGTGAACCGGAAATAATATAATGTGAGCCACACATGTAATTCAATGTTTCCAGTAGCTCTATTTTAAAAGGTAAAAAGGGGTGGAGCACCCAGCTGGCTTAATTGGTAGAGCATATGATTCTTGATGACTCTTGATCTTGGGGTCATGCGTTCAAGCCGCATGTAGGGTGTGGAGATTTAATAAATAAACTTAAAAAAGAAAGTAAAGAAATACTGATAAATAGTAGAAAGAAGTAAGCATATTTAATTTGAATAATAAATTTTATTTAATTATGTCCAAGATATATTATCATTTCAACATGTCATCCATATAAAAAAAATTCACAAGATATTTTACATTGCATTTTGTGCTAAGTTTTTGAAATCCAGTGTGTATTTTACACTTACAGCATATCTTGACTCAGAGTAGCTACAAGCACCTAACAGCACATGTGGCCAGTGGCTACCATATTTAATAGCACAGCCCAAAACGGATGTTTCCCTTTGCAGGACCATCTGCTAGCAAGGTGTCCAAATAGGACCTCTGACTGGGCCCATAGCCAGGCAAGGTGGGGGCAGGAATGAGTCAGATCTGCTCCAAGCCTCTGTCCTCCACAAGGGCAGTTTCAGAACATTCGGTGCCAAATTGGCTCCCTCCGTCAGGGCCTTCCACCTCCAGGAAACCTCCAACCTGGCCGGCCCTGCCCCCGGTCACTCGGCAGGGCAGGACCTTTGCTGTTCCTCCAGTAGAAAGGCTGAGACAAGATTTCAGCAAGGAACTGACTGCAAGAGACCATCAAGGGTGGGGAAGGTGTCGTGTCCCTGAGAAGGATCCTGGCTTGGCTGAGGAAACTTGATTAGTCTGAGAGGGCTTCATGGAAGAGGTGTCCAAAGCCAAAGTAGCTGGCAACCCAGCAGAGGCACAGAGCCTCAGCAGCAGTGAACATTTAACAGGCAGACAGGAAGGCCTGGCTGTCACCCAGCATGTATCAACAAAGAGGGGATGTGTGGCTGGGGACACAGGGCTCCCCAGACTCTGGAGCCCTCAAGTGCCAGGGAGTTTACCTTTATATCCAGGTGGCATGAGGAGCTGCTGGAGGTCTAGAGCAAGAGCGGGGGGCTTCCTGGGAAGCCTTCCTCTTGGAGGAAGAGGATTCTCTCTCTGAGGCTCAGAGAGCACTAGGCATCATTTGGCCTGGATCCACCTTCCAACACAGGCTCAAGAGCAAATTCTGGCAGGTACAATTCATCAAGACCTCCTGCTGCCCCTCCTTGGCCCTGCGCAATGGACTCACGCCTGGGCCCTGGCAGTTCTTGCTTGGCAGTCTGTGAGTCTAATCTAAATCCCTTCAGCTGCAATTCAGCTGCGATGTCTTCAGAGGCATGGGAGGGTGAGCAGATGGCTCTTTAGTCTCATTGAGTTGCTCTCTTGGGACTGGCATTCAGGAAAGGTATAGGAACACAGGAGCTACAGGGTCACCTGGGCTCCCAGGGGTCCCTCAGATTTTCAGAAAGGAGCTCTCTCTCCTCTCCCCCTCTCTCAGCCCTGCTGTGAGTGACAAGTCCGTGGTTGCTCTGAGGACGGATGTCTCCAGAGGGCACACTGCCCTGTCTGTCCAGTCGCCTGGGCCTCCCCAGGGAACTAGGAAGCGGGTTCTTGCTGCTGCTGCTACTGCTCCCGCCTGTTCAGGAGTAGAGTTTGGAGGGTATAACTTTTACAGCCAGAGGAAGCCTTGGTAAGGATTAATAAGCTGCCCAGGGAATCCCAGAGTATTCACACCGAAAGAATTCCCGTTCTGATCCCCCCATACAGATTAAACAGCTGAGGCCCAAAGAGGGAACAGGGTCTGCGGAAGCGAGTTGGTGGGAGAGCTAGGATTTATCACTCCTGGTCCAGTGCTCTTCGCTCCTCGGGAGAGCCTTACATAGCAGAACGACCCCTACACAGAATAACTCCGTGCTGGCCTGTCACGGAGCCTGAAACCCTGCCATTTGAGCTTCGGTGCTTAGTTGACACAGTCCCTGATGAAATGCAAGTGCCCCTGGCAGGCAGTAACACCTTCTGGGGAATGATTTTATCGCCTTCTTTTCAGCCTGCCCTGTGAACTCCTCTCTGCACCTGCGTTCCACATCTATAAAATGTGTCAGTGCGAGGGCCAAAGGGTCTAAGGTAGGACTTGAGGAAGGAGAGAAAGCAGATTTCCCAGAAGTAGAGCCAAGCTGTGGCCCAGCTGAGGGCCAGCTCTGAATCTCAGGATGTGTGTGGGCCACCCCATGTGCCCCTAAACTACAAGGGGCCGTGGTGCTAGGCCCAAACTGTCAGGGACAGACGAACCGGAAGAGCCTCCCAAGACCCCCAGACCTTGGCCCATGAGTGTGACAGGAGATTCCCTGGGGTGAATTTCCAGACAGCCTAGGTAATGGGGGCTCAGAGCTGGATTGAAATGATTTACAGGTAATAAATATATTCCACGTGTTTCACATATCCAAGACCACGAACTATGACCCATACGACGACGGCGTCACTTTATTTATTTTTTTTTTTTTTAAATTTATTTATTTATTTATGATAGTCACAGAGAGAGAGAGAGGGGCAGAGACACAGGCGGAGGGAGAAGCAGGCTCCATGCACCGGGAGCCTGATGTGGGATTCGATCCCGGGTCTCCAGGATCGCGCCCTGGGCCAAAGGCAGGCGCCAAACCGCTGCGCCACCCAGGGATCCCAGACGGCGTCACTTTAGAAGTCAGTGGTTGGAAATGATTTCTCTCCTCGGAGAGCAATGCTCTAATGGTTTAATTTCCGGCAGAGGCAGGTGAGCTGAAAGGATATTTTGGGGGCAGCCAAGTCTTTGAAGCCCTGGCCCCAGCACTAAATCTGGAGGACTGTGGTTTCTGGGGGGAGTAGAGGGGAGCTGGAGGGGGCCCCTCACTCCTGTGCAGCTTGGTCTACTAGGCACAGAGCTGCTCACACGGGACCTTGACCCCTGGTTACTACTTTAGCTGGTGCCAGTGGTCACTCCAGCAACTCCTGTGAGCTCGGATGAGGGCAGAAGCAGCCAGCTTTACCGTCTTCGGGGTGCCTGACCCAATTTTAGTGCCCCCCGAGGTCAGAGGTCATGCTGAGGAAAGAAAATCCGGTGTCTGGTAGCCGGCAAGAGCTTGACCAACCCCAGCCAAATTTCCTAAGCCCTTACTGTAAGCTGAGACCCCTAGAGATGAATCCTCAGTGCCTATGGCCCACAAGACTTGACCATGTCAGGAAATGTCAGGCTGGGATTATTTTTCCTGCCCCTCTTCTCACTAACACTGGGGTTGTAGCCACGGGAACAGAGACGGGAATGGGCAATGTTTAGGGTTCTGCTAGCAGACCCAGAATCCCTTACCCCAAACCTTCTTATTTTAGAATTTCAGACTTTAGAAGAGTTAAAAAAAAATACAGTGAATATACTGAAGACTGGTCACCAGACCCCTACTTCATCAGATTTGCTTTCTCTCTCTCCCCATATGGATACATTTTTTTTTTAGTGCATTTCCTAAAAATGAGGGCATTGTCTTATATAACCACAGTATAAGAGTCAAATGCAGGGGGCACCTGGGTGGTTCAGTTGTTGGGCATCTGCTTTGAGCTTGGGTCATAATCCCAAGGTCCTGGGACGGAGCCCCGTATGGAGTGCTGTGTGGAGTTCCCTGCTCAGCTGGGAGCCTGCTTCTGCTGCTCCCTCTGCTTGTGCTCAGTCTCTCTCTCTCTCTCTCTCTCTCTCTCTCTCTCTGTCAAATAAATAAAATAAAATAAAATCTTTTAAAAAATAAAAAAGAATCAAAAGCAGGAAATTAAAATTGTTACATTACTATTATCTCACCAACATACCTTATTCATATTTATTTTGCTAACTGTCCCAATGATGTCTTTTTTTTTTTTTAATTTTTACTTATTTGACAGAGACAGAGAGTACAAGCAGAGGGAGTAGCAGAGGGAGAGAGAGAAGCAGGTCCTCGGCTGAGCAGGGAGCCTAATGATGCCCAGCTCAATCCCAGGACCCCAAGATCATCATCTGAGCTGAAGGCAGACATTTAACCAACTGAGCCATCCAGATGCCCCCAATAATGTCTTTTGTAACAATAACAAGTCCCAGATCATGTCCCAGATAACGTGTGTATCCAGTTTTCTTTGGACACTTCCTCCATCTGTCTTTATCTTTCACCACATTGAAGTAGTCAGAGAGTACAGGCCAGTTAGTAGTAGGATGTCCCTCAATTGAGTTTGTTAGGTGTTTCCTCAAGGAGACTTCGTTTTTCAAAGGAATATCACCAAAATATGATACCATATTCTTTTTAGGTATGTGATGCTGATTTATCTGATTACTGGTGATTTAACTTTTTGTTTTTGTTTTAATTGAAGCATAACATATATACGGAGCAGTATATGTGTTCAATGAACTTTCAGTCTGAACACACCTATGGAACTAGCACCCAGATCAGTAAAAGTACATTTCCAGCATCCCCAAAAACCCGTGTTTCATCAAATTCCTACCTCCCAAAAGTAATCACCATCTTGACTTCTTTTTTTTTAAGATTTATTTATTTATTCATAATAGACAGAGAGAGACGCAAAGATACAGGCAGAGGGAGAAGCAGGCTCCATGCCGGGACCCCAATGCGGGACTCGATCCTGGGATTCCAGGATTGCGCCCTGGGCCAAAGGCAAGCGCTAAACCGCTGAGCCACCCGGGGATCCCCACCATCTTGACTTCTAATAGCATAAGTTACATTTGTCTGATTTTGAACTTCAAGTAAAATGAAATCATTCATTTCAGAAACCTCCCTAGCTTCTGGCTTTGGGGCTCATAATTATGTTTGAGAGGTTTCCAGAGCCTACTTTTTGTAATAATAAATGCAATGCTTCCCATTATGAGCCTCCAATGAAGATCAAAGAAAATACAATTTATCTACATGCTTCATTTCAAAAAAATCACTTTAATGCCTTAGTTGTAATATAAAGGACAGCCCTTTATATGTTACATGTTTATATATACAAATAACATAATTTTCAATAAAATAATATGTGTATCAGAATGTAAATACTAGCTCACAAGGATGATGCGATGAGGTCTTTTGAGGCTTGTACCCATATACACAAGCCTCACAACACTGCAGCTACCAATGCTTTCCAGGCAGAGAAACATGAGTATTGCTGCCTTTATAGTGTCCTTTTCCTAGGTAGTGAACAACTCCTGTACTTTTAGAACAGACATGAAAACATCCCATCTACTCATTGAATTTGAGACATGTGTTTATCCACTGTGCAATATTTTATAAGTCATCATATTTTAACTCATAGGAGGTGAAATTTTGTCTCTTAAGATTATGAACAGGGATCCCTGGGTGGCGCAGCGGTAGGCGCCTGCCTTTGGCCCAGGGCGCGATCCTGGAGACCTGGGATCGAATCCCACATCGGGCTCCCGGTGCATGGAGCCTGCTTCTGTCTCTGCCTCTCTCTCTCTCTCTGTGTGACTATCATAAATAAATAAAAATTAAAAAAAAAGATTATGAACAGAATAGGGAATCCCTGGGTGGCTCAGCGGTGTGGCGCCTGCCTTCGGCCAGGGTCGTGATGCTGGAGTCCTGGGATTGAGTCCCACATCGGGCTCCCTGCATAGAGCCTGCTTCCTCTCTGCCTGTGTCTCTGCCTCTCTCTCTCTATGTCTCTCATGAATAAATAAATACAATCTTTTTTTAAAAAAAGATTATGAACAGAACAATGCACAAACTAAGTATAAATGGTAAAATTCCAAGCAACATAAAGTACAAAAATTTGCCATATATTAAAACTATGCAAACATTACTCTGTGTTTCCAAATAAAATGGAACCAGGTGGTATGGAGTGAATAAGTCATGGGGATAAAACATAGTGTGTAGGGAATATAGTCAATAGTATTATAAAAGTGTAATATGATGACAGCTGGTACTACACTTAGGGTGAGCATAGCATAATAAATAGATTTGTCCGCTATGCTGTACACTCAAAACTCATGTAACATTGTATATCAACTATACTTCAATTAAAAAAAAAAAAAGAATTTTAAAACAGGAACAAGGTTGTAGGCTCAAATGAAGATAAACCAATTCTTCACCTGTCTGAACATCCAGATGAGATGTTCAAAGGTAGGGCAGGGCTCAGACAATTTTGTGTTGTGTGAAACTGCCCTGTAGGACTTCAGTACTTCTGACAACTCCGAATGCCAGAGGTCTTCCCAACCATGTGACGACTGCCCCCCTAGATGCCCTAAATGCTCTCCAAGGTGATACCACAAGTCTAGAGGAGAAATTAGAGGGACTTCTGGAGGTCAAAGAACCATAGGGAGAGGAACTTGAGTAGGGCATGGCCTGAAGGAGGTGGGGGCCCAAGTGAGAGCACTAATGGGGAATTCTAAAGTGGGGCCTCTCCATAGCCAGCTCCCGAGGGATCAAGCTAGTCTCTAGGGATGGAGGGCTGCAGGTGAACTTGGCTGCCTACCACACAGCACCTCCCTCAGAATCTGCCTCCAGGACCTACACTTTCCTGGCCCTGCATGGATATCTGCTCAAGTACTCTGGGCCTCTCAGGGACTGCACCTCCTAACAGACACAAGGGCCTCAAACAGCCGCAGCCCCTACGGGGTCCTCCATGAGCTGAAAACCCACCTAAGCCCCACACTGAAAGGATTATGGGGCCCTCACATATGTAATTAAATATAAAAACAGTACAAGGTGTTACTAAAGTGAAAAGTAACTATAAAGAAGGTAAATGTAATTCTGATTTCTCTCATCACACTTTTTTAAAAGTATTTTTTAAAGATTTTATTTATTTATTTGACAGAAAATGAGAAAGAGGGAGACAAACCTCCTTCAGGCCATGCCCTACTCAAGTTCCTCTCCCTATGGTTCTTTGACCTCCAGAAGTCCCTCTCATTTCTCCTCTAGACTTGTGGTATCACCAGGCAGAGGGAGAGGGAGAAGCAGGCTCCCCCCTGAGCAGAGAGCCCGACTCAGAGCTCGATCCCAGGACCCCAGGATCATGACCCCAGCTAAAGGCAGATGCTTAACCTACTGAGCCACCCAGGCACCCCTCTCATCACACTTTTATTTTATTTATTTTTTTTAATTTTTTAAAATTTATGATAGTCACAGAGAGAGAGAGAGAGAGAGAGGCAGAGACACAGGCAGAGGGAGAAGCAGGCTCCATGTACCAGGAGCCCGACGTGGGATTCGATCTCGGGTCTCCAGGATCGTGCCCTGGGCCAAAGGCAGGTGCTAAACCGCTGCGCCACCCAGGGATCCCTCACACTTTTATTTTAATAAAATATTAACTAATAAAATATTTTGGGATCCCTGGGTGGCGCAGCGGTTTGGCGCCTGCCTTTGGCCCAGGGCACGATCCTGGAGACCCAGGATCAAATCCCACGTCAGGCTCCCGGGGGAATGGAGCCTGCTTCTCCCTCTGCCTGTGTCTCTGCCTCTCTCTCTCTCTCTCTCTCTGTATGACTATCATAAAAAAAAAACTAATAAAATATTTTAAGGCATCTTTCTTTGGACCTCTTCTGAGACCATGCTCCGTGTACCTGTGACATGACCCACAATGAACACAATCCATGAATTGACTTTTTTTTTCATGAATTGACTCATTTAATTAACTCATTTTATGAGTTGATCCAAGATCTTTTGAAGTGGGTACCATTCTCATTCCCATTTTGCAGATGAGATTAAGACACTTGTCCCTGTCACATAGTTGGAGCTGGGGCTAGGATTGGTCTACCTCAGATTGGCCAAGCCTGTGTCACCACTCTCTAGGCCCCTTGAAAGGCATTAGTCAGCCACCCCACTAATGACAGTGTTGGTTCCTCGTAGGAGCGTTGTAGGGGGATGCGCATGCATGTGTGTAGACACACACACACTCCCTCCACCAGCTCTGGGAAGTGAGGAGGTGCTCAGGTGCTTCCTGCGGTGTGTTTACGCCCCCTTGTGGCCACGTGTGAGGTTGCAGATTGGTTCCTGGTCCATCCCAGTCAATATCCACCAGCAGGGGTCAACCTAGCCATGCTAGGAAAGAACCTCACCAAGCGGCTTTCTACTTGTCAAAGTATTTAAAATATTTTTGCTGCTGTTTGTGCTCCTGCTTTGCTGAGCACCCTAAGCTGTTGCTTTCTCTGCTGTCCAGGGACTGCAGCACTGGGCAAAGCAGGCAACTGGTTAGTGCCACCAAGGACCACTGGGTTATTGGGAAAAAGGCATATGGAGGCCCAGGCAAGGGCCGCACTGCTCCTCTCTGTTTGCTAAAAGTCTGGAGGATAAAGGAGGGCATTCCAGGCAGGAGAACAGCAGGGGCTTTGCCCTAGAGATAGTTACATGGAACTGAAGGTAGTGTGAAAAAAAAAAAAAAAAGCTGAATTAAATTTGACCCAGTCTCCAGCATAGCCTGGGGATGGGGGTGTCCTGATTACAGAGATGGGTCCTAGTTCTTCAGACAGAAATAGCTCCAGAGCAAAGGAAAAGAGGACAGCTCTGTTTCAACACCCTCACATACTCCTATCTGCCCCCATTCCATAGTCACTATACAGCTAGGAGGAGGGCGATGACCCCACAACATACAGGGGAACTAGTGCCCCTCTTCAGCAGATGATGATAGAGAGACTCTACATTTGACTAAGGTCCCTTATCCAAGTCATGTATCCAGTCGATGGAAGCACTGGGGTTCTTACATCTCTGCCTGACTCATGGACCAGCCACCAAAACTGCCACGTTACATGGGGCGCCTTGTGCTAGAGGAGGCTCTTGTCTTTTGGAAAAGCAAGTATAAAAAACGCTCAAAAACTTCATAAATGAATCCTGAGGCCACAATGCCACCCTGGTCCTTAGGCAGGGAAGAAAAAAAATACCCAATCCATAGATTCTCAGCTTCCTACAAGAAGTAGGGTGTTGAAGTGGAGGCTTCAATGATTGCTAATGGCTGATTAAAGTATATTTGGTTTTCCATGAGTGTATTTGCAATGCACTAGCTCTGCATGCCCACTAAGAGACCAGGCTCAGAAAAGACACATAGTTGTTAGCACTGGTGGAGATGAAAGCCAAATTTAAATTAGTTTTTACCTAAAGATGCCTAAATAAGAGGTACCTGGCTGGCCCAGTTGGTAGAGCATGGGACTCTTGATTTTGGGGTCATGAGTTCAAGTCACACATTGCACCTACGTCTTACTTAAAAAAAAAAAAAATTTTGACTAAATAGAAAGACAGGATGGTGAGAGAATGAGTATCATCCCTGAAGGGAACTCTTCTTCTGGCTTCAGAGAAGCTCCAACTGGTCCCTCAGGCTATTAAATGCAGATTAAAAGCTTCTAGAAAAGTGGCTTGGCTGTAAGTCCAGAAAGCAGAGCTTAGACCCTTCTTAGCCACAAGCTGAAAGTGGGAACCTGGGGAAGTCAGTTCGGGTCTCTGGACTTTATTTTGCACTTGAAACAATGGATATATGGGCATCTCACGAAGTATGTGGATTCTGCCAGATGTGACTAGATTTTACAGCAAAAAAGAGATTCATGGTGAATGCTATGGAATTGCTGCAATAAAATTGGATGAATTCCTTTTCCTGCATGATTTTTCAGTGCCTTGACTAAGTCATACATTGTGAATCCGTTCCAGGAGTGGGTAGTAGAGATGTGACTCTTTTCTCTTGGAACATTTTCTAGGATGTGTGCTCCATGAAGAATGCTCTCAGAAAGCATGGGTGAGACGCTTTCTCGTGTTTTTTTCCAGTCCTGGCCCAAGAGTTGAAGATGGGGCAGGCAGCCCTGGCCATAAAATTCAAGCCCTTCCCTTGGTTCAAAAGGCCAAGACCTTTGTCCTTGTTATTTTCTCTTCGTGGAATGCTCTCTCCCAGATAGGCCAGGCTCACTCTCTAACTTCCTTCAGATCTCTCTGCAAAAGCCTATCTTATCAGAGGAGCCTTGCCTGATTTCCCCACATAAAAGAGCCCTCTGGCCTCTGCCCCTGTCCCCAGCTGCCTCCTTTACCCCAAGACAGCCCGCTGTGCTTCTCTCCCACTCCTACGTATAAGTGTGTAGGATAGACATTATTGGGGATTTTCCTGATTGTTAAATACATGCTGCATGTTAAAAAAGAAAAAAAAGTGTATAAAGAAATACATGGAAAAGAAAGAATGTGAAAGTTTCACGACCTAGAGATAAGCATTCTTGACTGTTGGGCATGTGTCCTGCTAAACTTTTCTTTGCACGCAAAGGCATGGACAAACAGAAAAAGAGGAGGAAGAAAAAAATAGATAAATAAATAATTGTTATTATCATATACACACACACATACCCATTGTAATCTGGTTTTTCATCTGCTGTTCTGTACTAGCTAATAGCTCCTTTCTGGCCTTTCCAACCCCATGCTCCTGTTCGATGCCAGGGGCCCCTGCTCAGGTGACACTGCACTCCCACCCTATCCCTTAGCCTAGCCTACTGTGTCCTCTGGTCCCTCAAAGAGTTGCCCTAGGCCTGAAAGGGATGCTTCAGGAGCGGTGCTGTGTGGCTGCTGGGCATCCTCAGTTTCTTGGAGAATTTCACAGGGTAGCACAAGCTATGCCACGGGGCCATTGCTGGCTGATCCAGGGGACTCCACACCCTGCAGCTGCAAGAGAAAGCATGAGAAGCTTGCACTTCCGGGGTCTCCAGGGCAGTCTTCCAACTTCCTCTTGCTTCCTCTTACCCATACCAAACCCTTAGAGCTGTTCTTCTGCCCCACTCCAAATTTACTTTCAAGAAAGGGTATGGGTCATTGGCAGCTTGAAGTGCTAGTGACAACAACAAGGCCCACAAAACTGCCCTTCCCAAGCAAATAGTTCTACAGAGGCTCAGAGAGAGGAAGTGACTGGACTAGGATCACACAGCAAACAGTTGCCAGAGCTGGGGCATCAGGCTTAGGACTCCAGGCTGATGGAAAATTCTGGGCCTGCCAGTGAATGAGTCTGAATAGAGATGGCTGTGGGATGATGATGATGGAAAAAAGATCGATTATTTTGTGGTCATAGGAGTTGACCTCTGGCCCGGGCCATCATAGCCTTGGGTGCAGCTGATCCATCAAGCAAGTGAAAGAGATTGATTTGTGTTTGGAGAAGCCTTCAAGAGACAGAAACACCAGTCGAGTTCCCCCCAAAGGGGTCTGCCCATCTTCCCCTAGTGAGGGGCAATCTTTAGCTTTGGCTCTCTGAGCTAGGAGCTTAACACACCACTTTGAGACTTCCTGATAACCGGGTGAGCTCTGTTGCTTCAGAACAGGTTTGAGAAGAGGGTTGAGGCAAGACTTTTATTTTAAAAAAAATCTCCAAGCTTTTGTTTGTCACTGGCATCTCTGGGACTTGCTAAATATGCCGTTGAGCTTGCTGCTCTGCAGGGATTGTGAACCATTCCCTCTGAAGGAAAGGGGGCCGGGATCCTGGGTGGCTCAGTGGTTTAGCACCTGCCTTCGGCCCAGGGCATGATCCTGGGGTCCCAGAATTGAGTCCCACATCAGGCTCCCTGCATGGAGCCTGCTTCTCCCTCTGCCTGTGTCTCTGCCTCTCTCTCTTTCTCTGTCTCTCATGAATAAATAAATAAAATAAAGGAAAGGGGGCCCTGTGGTGTGTGTGAATATGCATGTATGCACACACGTGTCCATGTGTGTGGTCAGTTTGGGAGAAGACAGTGCCCGGAAAAGCCAGCTGCTTGCCCAAAGATGGTGAAGCTGAATTATTTGATTTAGGATGGCACCAGTCTGAGACAATCGTCTGAGAGCCCAGATGTGCTCACATCAGTAGGAAGGTTTTTCTGGGTTTATTCAGATGCACTGGGGAGCACTGATGCCTCAGAACCACTCCACATCTGCTCACTGGCTAAGAAGATATCTGAAGTTTTTACAAACTCTCCCAGATATCAGGCCTTGATGTTCTAGATTTGACAGTTGGAAAAACTGGCTGTACCACCTCAGTTCCTCCTGACACAAGGTCATCCTCAGATCCAGCTTTCCAGACATTCCACAGAAGCTCTTCTCTGCGTAGCTAGAGAATCGGGGAATTTTGCCAGAATCATCCAAGGGATCTAACTCCCTACCCGGGTCAGGCTGTTTTTTTAAAATACAGTTTTGCTGCTGCTGCGCCTTCTCCTTCTTATTCTCCTCCCCCTCCTCCTCCTCCTCCTCCTCTTCCTCCTCCTTCTTTTTCCTGATTATACAAGATAGGCCAGATGGAGTGATATATATGTATATTTACTGTAGAAAATTTCTAATTTTTACCTTTATTTCTTTTTTTAAGATTTTATCTTTATTTATTTATTTGATAGAGAGCATGCATGAACACCTGGGGGAGAGAGAGGGAGATGGAGATGGCAGAGAGGGAAAGAATCTCAAGCCAACTCCATGCTGATTGCTGAGTGTGGAGCTCGAGGCAGAATTTAATCTCACAACCCTGACATCATGACCCAAGCCTAAACCAAGAGTCAGATGCTTAACCAACAGACCCATCAAGGTGCCCCTACTTTTAACTGTCCCTTTAGGATAAACTAAAAGAAATAGAATAAGTGGATCAAAGATCTGTCCATTGGGTAGCCTTAATTTATGCTCCTAGCTGCCTAGGTGGCAATGCCTACTCACCGATATGAAGTACTAATCATGTTTTGATGTATCTCAGGTTGATTGACAAAAACCAACATCTCATTTTAATTCACATTTGCTTTTGGTTTTAACTGAAACTGAATATTTTTACATTTCCTCAGCAAGCAAATGACAGCCGATCTGGTACTTTTCCTTTCTCAAGGAGAGATAAGTCCTTTTCCTTCGTTTTTCCTTCGTTTTTCCTTCGTTTTTCCTTCATTTTTCCTTCTTATAAGACCTTGAGACAAAGAAGCACTGGGAGACTCACTGGAGTTCTTGGGCTGGCCATCATACGTCAGTGACTGAGCTAGCTATCGGCCCTAAATGAAAGTTCCAGTGCACACAAAATCATCAAGGGTATATTTTCATTTTGGAATTGGTGTGTGTGTGTGTGCTAACTTAGAAAAACTGTGGTTTCAGACTTAGCTGAGTCATGTTATTCTGCTCATAAAAGTGTGGTGGGGACAGCCAGTTCTGTGCACCCATAAGTGGTCACCCCTTTGTCACCCCCAATGGATCATGTATATGAAAAATAAAAACAAAATTGCACCCATTTCTTTGGAATGGTTTAGGGCTATTTTTAGTTTCAGTCTGAAATAGCCTTGTCTCTTCCATACCCAGGAAGAGAGATAATGCATGTTCTGATTTACTGGTAACAATTCTGTAAAAGGCCAAGGGTGAGTGGCAGTATAAATTCATACCAGAAGCAAGTCTGACAGGAGCAGTTTGATGGCAGACACTTCCTTAGGTTCAGTTTGATGGTAGGCACGTCCTTGGGTCCAGTTTGATGGTAGGCATGTCCTTGGGCTGGCTGTACTCTCCAGGTAAGCCAGCATATCTTCCTTCCCAAAGACCACATTTTCAGGACTGTAAGTGGCCTTTCTGGTCATCTGTTTTTCTTTGCTTTTAGGGAAGGACTGCACTTGCCTTACCACAGTTAGTAGAAAAGCTCAAGCAAAGCCATTAATAAGCAAGCAGGGGATGGGGTGCCTAGGTGGTTCAGTGGTTGAACATCTGCCTTTGGCTCAGGTCATGATCCCAGGGTCCTGGGATGGAGTCCCAAGTCAAGCTCCCCGCAGTCTGCTTCTCTCTCTGCCCTTGTCTCTGCCTCTTTCTCTATCTCTCATGAATAAACAAATAAAATCTTAAAAATAAATAAAAATTTAAAAAATAAACAAGCAGGAGATAACTGAAATCCCACAAGGTGATTATCTGGTGTCTTGGTTCGCAGCCTTTCTCAACCTACCAACCACTAACCGGTTCTCGTAACTGTCGGTGATCAGACCAATGTAATTGTCTTTTTTTTCCCCCAGGCCCAATGGTCCCTGGGGGAACCAATGAAGACTTTAGAGAAGGAATTTCAGACCAATGTAATTGTCTTTTTTTTCCCCCAGGCCCAATGGTCCCTGGGGGAACCAATGAAGACTTTAGAGAAGGAATTTGAGTTTTAGAAAGGTCACTGACTGTTCTATAAAGGAAGAGCTGCTACATTGGAAGTTGAAAGCAGGGAAACCGGATGAGAGGATTGGAATAGGGCAGTGAAGTCGCCTGAGACAAATGTGTGGATTGGAGAGATGCTTGGGAGATAAGATTAACAGGATTACAGAACTAACAGAGGAGGGCGTAGAGACAGGGAGCAGTCAAGACTCCCAGGCTTGGGGGGCGCCTGGGTAGCTCAGTGAGTCAAGCCCTCGACTCTCGGTTTCCACTCAGGTCATGATCTCAGGCTTGTGAGATCCAGCCCCACCTCGGGCTCCCGTGCTCAGCGCCAATCTGCTTGGGATTCTCTTCCTCGCCCCCCTCTCTCTCTCTCTTTCAAATTAAAATAAATCTTAAAACAAAACAAAACACCTCCCAGAAGGCTGATTCAGGTTATCTGGTTAAACGGTGGGCCCTTACTGGGTTAGGGTAGGAGAGGAAGGGCCGGTTTAGCCGGGATGCGTACGAGGCCTCAAGGCGGTGGCGCCTGGGAGAGGGGTCGGCACTGGCGGGCGAAGCAACGGAGGGAGCCCGAGGTATTACCAACAATGAGGAATTGAAGGGGGCGCTCGGTCTGGGGTGTGCGGTGCGGGCGGCCACGTGGTGCGGGCGCGGGCCCCTGAGTGCCCCGCGGGGCGGGCGGCCCACCTGCTCGGCCCACCTGCTCGGCCCACCTGCTCGGCCCACCGCGCTCGGAGCCCAGGAGACTGGAGGGGATGGGTGGGGAGAAAGCGGATCCGCGCCCCCGCCCTGCCTGCCCTCTCGTCCTCCTCAGCCATTGGGCAGCCCCGCCGTCCGTCAAGGGCCCGCCTCCGCGGGTGAGCCAATAAGAGCTGGCGAGCGGCGCTTCCTTCTCCCGCTGGACCCGCGCGAGGGGCCGCTGGAGGGGAGGAGGCGGGAGCGGCGGCGGCCGCGGCGGTGTGCGCAGGCGCGGAGCTGACGGGACGGACCGGCGGCCGCGGCGCGAGCTGGTGAGAGGGGGCGGAGGTCCGAGGTAGGGAAGGGGGCGACCGCGGGATGGGGGCGCCTGCAGCCCCGCAGGGCGTCGCCCGCGTCCGGCCCTCCGCGGCCCGCTGGATTGGATCAGGTGATGAGGTGCAGAGCCGAGCCGAGGTGAGGCGAGGGGCGGGGCGGGGCGGGCCGGCAGCCGCGGTCACCCCACCACGCGCGCGCGCCACGTGGGCTCTGGAACTTGCCGAGGACCCTTGGCGTCGGCCCCGGGCGTCCGCACGAGCCGCCTCGGCCCCGGGAGCACCCCCGGGAGCTCGGCCCCTCCACCGAATTCCCGTTTTGCAGGCTGGGAAGCTGGGGCTCGGGGATGTGGCGGCGCCGGGCTTGGTGGAGCCCGGGGACGGCAGGCGCTCTCGCCCTGGACGCTGTGGGGCGGAGGCCTGAACTCGGGGCCTCTTTGGTTTCTTCAGGGACCCCGAATCGTCTGGATTCCGCCTGGGCCGACCGCCTCGCGACGGGCCTGTTGCCTGGTTTCTCTTCAGGGCCCGGGAGGGGTGGGAGGTGCCAGGCGCCCTCGGTCGGTGTCACCCACCGCCCCTGCTCCAGGTTCCGCGGGCCCGGCCGGGGCAGGAGGACGGGCCTCAGGTCTGAGCCCCCAGTGCCCCCAGCAGACCAGTTTGCGAGGGCAGGGCTCCTGAACGAAATCCAGGAACACGTGGGAAACGCTCCTCTGAGGTCACCCGAGAAAATAGAGCAGCTTTTTTTTTTGCTTTTTTTTTTTTTTTTTTTTTGTCTAAGAAAAAAATACCACCAGAGTCTCTTGAAGGTGTTAGGAAACTGTGCCCTTCATGTCCTTGTGGAGGCAAATGTGAACCTTTTGGAAATCAGTTTGGCAACATGAGTTTACACCCTTTGACCTACTGATTGCGCCTTTGAGAAATAAGTGGGTTAAAGCCTAAGTAAGAAAAAGGTTGGTGTGTAGGGCAGTGCAGTTTGGTGTTTCATAAATGTTAGCCAGGGGAAACGACCTCTAAATTTTACAACAGTAGAGAACAGTTAAGTAAATTGAGATTTTTATGCCAAAATGGGGATCCATGCACACCCGTGAAATGTATTTATCATGAATAAAATGCTCCTAAAAAGGAAACCACATTGTAAGTTGTGGTTTCAAGTATATAAAAATGTTACAGAATGATAAGAGGAGTCACCTAGTGATAAAACTAACAATGACCTTTGGGAGCAGAAGGGTCATATTTCATTAAATCCTCACAAAACCTCATGGGGCTAGTATCCTCATCATGTCAGACAACTGGCGCTCAGGCAGGTGAAACAGTATGTCTGATGTTAGCTACTGTCATACCTGGTGTGTTATTGGGCCCGTGGAAATGTTATATCTAGCCAGTATTTGGGGGCCTGTTGTGTGCCTCGTATAAGGCTGGGCACTGGAGAGCCACTGTTGAGTAAGGGAGCCCAGCTTCCTGAATTCATGGAGCTTATAGAATGGTGGAGAAGCAGATATTTAAATAAACACAGTCTGCTGGGGAGAGTGCACATGGGAGCGAGACACCGGGCTCTGGCAAGGGAAAGGATTTGGGAAGAAAAAGAAAAGAGGGGCCCTGGGTTCGCTGTGAGGAATGAGTGAGGTCTGTGGGAAAGCCTTCAGTGGCTCTTTAGGAGTGAAGAGCATATTTTCCCCATTTTCTGGAATGTTACTTATGTGTTGTAATGGAGGTAGGGAGACTTACTTAAGTATTTTTAATTTAGTCAACTCTTAAAATTTATCTTAAATCACTTTTGTTTAGGATGGTAGCAAATGTGTCAGTGTTTTTAAGAAATTAAACTTGAGCTTTCTTTAACTCTCTAATTTTCAGGTTTAAAGAAAGCCCCTTTTGCTGAAGGAACACATTTGCTGGTATAGTTTCATAATGTCAAGTACTTTGCCCTTCTGGATCTTAAAAAATTCTGCAAGGAACAGCATTGCCACATTACAGGGGGGCAGACGCTTATATTCAAGATGTGCCTCAAATAGAAATGAATCAAGATTGAGACTCTTTTCCCAGGTACTAGGCACCAGAAAAAGCATTGGCCCTTGCAGTGGCTCTGCTCTGCAGAAAGCCTACAGACACACTTCAACAGAGGAAGATGATTTTCACTTGCAGCTCAGCCCTGAGCAGGTAAATGAAGTGCTGCGAGCAGGAGAGTCAGCCCACAAGATTCTTGACCTTGTCAGTGGAGTCCCAAATTCGGTGTTACGGTTTGAGAGCAACCAGCTGGCTGCCAATTCCCCAGTGGAAGACCGGCGAGGTATCGCCTCTTGCCTGCAGACCAATGGGCTGATGTTTGGCATCTTTGATGGTCACGGTGGCCACGCGTGTGCTCAAGCAGTGAGTGAGAGGCTCTTCTACTACATGGCAGTGTCACTGATGTCCCAGCAGACCCTGGAGCAGATGGAGGGAGCCATGGAAAGCATGAAGCCCCTGCTGCCCATCCTGCATTGGCTCAAGCACCCAGGGGACAGCATCTACAAGGATGTCACATCAGTGCATCTTGATCACCTCCGAGTCTACTGGCAAGAGCTGCTTGACTTGCACATGGAAATGGCACTCAACATTAAGGAAGCATTAATGTACTCCTTCCAGAGACTGGATTCTGACATCTCGCTGGAAGTCCAGGCCCCCCTGGAAGATGAGATGACAAGGAACCTTTCACTCCAGGTCGCCTTCTCTGGGGCAACAGCTTGCGTGGCCCATGTTGATGGAGTTCACTTGCACGTGGCAAACGCCGGTGACTGTCGGGCTGTCCTTGGGGTCCAGGAGGACAATGGCATGTGGTCTTGTCTGCCCCTCACCTGTGACCACAATGCCTGGAACCCAGCTGAGCTGTCACGGCTGAAGGGAGAGCACCCTGAATCAGAGGACAGGACAGTCATAATGGACAACAGGCTGCTGGGCGTCCTCATGCCCTGCAGGGCCTTTGGGGATGTCCAGCTGAAGTGGAGTAAAGAGCTGCAGCGCAGTGTCCTGGAGAGGGGCTTTGACACTGAGGCCCTCAACATTTACCAGTTCACCCCTCCACACTACTATACCCCACCCTACCTGACCGCCGAGCCTGAGGTCACCTACCACCGGCTGCGCCCTCAGGATAAGTTCCTTGTGCTGGCCTCAGATGGCCTGTGGGACGTCCTGGGCAATGAGGAAGTAGTGAGGCTGGTGGTGGAGCACCTGGCTGAAGCAGGTCGGCACAAGCCAGACCTGGCCCAGAGACCTGCCAACCTGGGCCTTATGCAGAGCCTGCTGCTGGAAAGGAAAGCCCAGGGGCTCCGTGCAGCTGACCAGAACGCAGCCACACGTCTGATCAGACATGCCATAGGGAGCAATGAGTATGGGGAGATGGAGCCGGAGCGGCTGACAGCGATGTTGACACTGCCAGAGGACCTGGCAAGGATGTACAGGGATGACATCACTGTCACTGTGGTGTATTTTAACTCAGACTCAATTGATGCCTATTACAAGGGGGGTTAAGAGTCTCCTGTATGCCCAAGATTAACTTAAATGCTTTTCTAAGATATTTCCACCTACTCTAAAACTGGCTCTTTAGTCCTTACTGGTAAAAAGGCAGGCAGATGTAGCTTGCTTAATAACAAAATGACATGAGAAAAAAAACCAGCCTTGGTTTAAAAGCAGTAATAATGATTTCATGTCCTCGTATGTGTTGGTCACCTCTTCTGCATAAGAACATTGTTGGTAAGCCTTCGATGGGTAAATTTAATCATTGTTTAAGAATATGAAGAACTTCAGGATTTTCTGAGGTTGTGCCACAAGATCTGCAAACCTGGCAATTTCCTCAATTCACAGTCATGGACGTCTAGACTATGAAGGGAAGTTTTGTTTATTTTTTAAGTTACTAAGACAGGTTTACAAAGCATATTCTAGAATACTTTTCTATGCAATATTCTAACTCTTGTGATTATACTTGTGCAAATATTTTGTGATGCTGCATCCTAGTTGTGTTTTAGTTCTAAAATTGAGTTCTCAGACTTGCAAATGGGCCTGCTATAAGCATGCTTGGAATGACTTGTCTTGATTTTCAGCTGAAGGGAGGTGGCTGGGGAGGGGGGCAGCTAGGCCTCTGGACCAGCTGAATTCACTTGTGCGGCTTGTGATCCCTTCCACTGTGTCCCACTCCTTGAACCTTGAGCCATGTTGGGAGGGAACTTCAGTCTACGCCTTAACTCCTGGCCTTCCCTGCATTAATGAAATACCCTCTTGGGCCTAGCCTCTGGGTGGGAGGTTATTTAGAGCTCTTAGGTTTTCTGATTATACCCCTCAATGTTCTGTGAATTCCACCTAATCCTCCTACCTCTGCTGCTGCTGACTGTGCAGTGCTGTCCTGGAGGAAGTCTCCCTCTTCAGATGGCGGCAGGGAAAGAGTAATCCATCATGTAGTGTGGTAGTTGTGACTGATGTGTGGGCAGGACTGGCTGATGCGGTGGGTTGTGGACGTAAGATTCAGCCCGAGTTTGGACAGGTGAAAACATGAAGGACTTCAGAAGTCACTAACCAGGGCTGCCCGTGTGCATCCTGAGAGGCAGTGACGAAGAGGGCAGGCAGAGTGAGATTTGTCAGGTGGGACACTTGCTTTGAGACTGTGACCTGAACCACTACGACTACTACTCGGGGACCAGACCATATTTAGTATAGGAGTCAGGGCAAAAATAAAAATGTGACCCGTAATAGCTTCTGTGGGCAGCACATCTTTGTGTTTATTTCAAATTAAACCACGTGCACCCTTACTCAGGGAATGAATTTCATGTTCTCGTGAATTGTGATGGCATTTAAACAACAGGAAATGTGTCCCTAAATGGAAACACAAATACAATCCCACAAAGCTGACATTTCTGTCTTCTGCACTATGTTAGTTGATCCTTCTCATCTCACCACCGTGTGCCATCCACGGGAAGAAAAGGAAGTTTGACTTTCCATGTCTTGGTGACATTCATTCCCGTGTTGGGGTACTTCTAGCCTGGGGACATTCCCCTGTCTGTTTTCTGGTGTAACTGTTTAGTGAGAGGGGCTTCATCTCTACTCTGAGCACTTCAGCCTTGGTCTTTTTATTCTGAAACCATTAGTGTTCCTTTTGATCTAGATCCTAACTGAGAAATAAAACGTGAATCATTACTATTGGTGCTTGCATGGAAGTTTGTTGCTAGCGCTGAAGACTGCTTGTCTGACATTCTTTGTTCTTGATGCCAGGTAAACTCTGGCATGGCGTACCCTTGGAGCATTTACCGGGATTACAGTGTCTGAATCCTGTTGGGGAGCCTCGCGTAGGTCATAAAATGCATCTGATTCAGTAACTCATGGGACAGCTGAAAGAATACAGACTTCCCGCCTGCTTCTTCAAGCATATCTGTGTTTTTTCTCTCCCCAAAAATTTTCCTGCTTTCTAATTGGTATATCAAGATGAAAGAAGGTTCGGTTTATTGTCTGCCTTTTTCCACTGTGAACTCTCAGCTCTTTCCCTGAATGCTCCAAGAAGTCTCCTGGTTAAGCCCCAGCATGTCTGACTCCTTGACCCCATCTCTGGTGTCATTGGCCTTTCTGAGACACATGGGCTAGTGTGTGAGGACGCTGGAATTTGAGAGGGGTTGGTAGGATTTGTCAGTCTTCTAAAGCATCTATCATTTCTTTTATGTAAAGCTTTCAATATTGAGGGTCGCCTGGGTGGCCCAGTGGTTGAGCGTCTGCCTTCAACTCAGATTGTGATCCCAGGGTCCTGGGATCGAGTCCTGCATTGAGCTCCCTGCAGGGAGCCTGCTTCTCCCTCTGCCTGTGTCTCTGCCTCTCTTTCTGTGTCTCTCATAAATAAATAAATAAATAAATAAATAAATAAATAAATAAATAAAATCTTTAAAAAAAAAAGACTTCAATATTGAGACCTTCAAAACGAACTAAAAAATAAGATTGACCATTTAATATTTTGGATGTAACTTGAATAAAATATGCTTTGATTATTTAAATTGTGTATTAGTTTAGGTAAGAAGCTTTGATAATATTGGCATAATATAGATACTATTTTATGTATAAATAACACAGCTCTGCTGATTCTGGGGATTAGCCAAAATGGATAGAGAAGATAGTATTAGTTCTAAATTCAAAACTAGTATGCTAGGTCAAGAGTTAGATTCAGTTTTCTGAGATATTATTTGTAACTTAAAGCTCATTTGTTATTTTTTAGAAACTGTTTTTGTTATAATGAAAATGTGAACTTTGAGATATGTTAATATATAAACATTGTTTTCCCAGAAGTATGATTGGCCTAAAAGATCTTTAGCATTGGACACGCTGGGTAAAAGTTCAGGTTAGACGCAATTGAGCTGGCACCTTCTGTGCATAAGTGAAATATAAACAGCTTGAACTTGAGTCAGCTAAAGAAGAGAATAACGAATTGTAGGGAACAAGAAAATGTGTTCAGAATGAGTCTGGCTTGACTCTATTGTCCATCAGTTCCTGGTAACCTATCTTTCATTTGACAGTTCTTGGGAGGCCTTCACTTCCAGACTAAACCAGAGTATGCTGGAATGGAGCCATCCTAGCTTCGTCTTAAAGTGGTGCATTTGTCTCTGTATATGACTCCTTCCTCTGGCAGAAGAAGCCCCAGTGTAGCTTTGGAGCTGGGCTATGAAGGCTGGCAGTACAATTGTCACGCAAGCCACCTTGTGTATCACTGAGGAGGGAACATGGGCTGCTGTGCCACCATTTCCTAAACAGGCTGAAGCTCTGTCCCCTATACCTGGGGCAGCTGATGTTTAACTTGCTTCCTGGAAAATATTTCTTATCAAGCATTTACTTGGAAAAATTATTAACCATGTTCATTAATATTTGCTGACATTTGTATTTTAAGCTGTATAGCAATGTTCTTATTTGACAATGATTTTCTGACTATTAGAGATATTTAAATGAAACTTTAAATAAAAGAGGCAAAATGAAATTTGGTTTCTTTTGGTTTGAATATTAATTTCTTTAAGTCCTTAGAGTACTAGATTAGACCAGTCTTTATTTCACCACCTTTACCTAGCCATGAAAGATTTTAATCTATTCAAGGTTCCTCGCCCTAAAGAAGTTTTCTCTACAAGTTTGTGATGGCTGCTGACCACACAGGAAGTCCTCATTCAGTGTTAAGCGTGTGTGCGTGGACCTGAAGTGAAGGAAAAGGAAGTGAAGGGTTTTGTTGTGAGGGTCTGCACACACCGTGCCAAGGCCTGCTGGGGTTCATATTATTTAACTGAGCTTACAAAACCAGCTTGTGTTAAATGCAGAGCCAGCTTTAGGGGACATGTTCCAGGACATGTCCCTCCAGGGTTGAAGAAACCCCCCCTCCACCTCACCCTCAGAACCTGAACTCTATCACCCCACATCTGGAGAGATAAAGGGCCTAAGGACTGCCCCTATGGGTGCTTCTTAATATGCAATCCAACTACTAAGTCATTTACACTTTGTGGGCTAGGGTGGTTGGTCTGGCCTTGAAGAGGAGCAGATTTGGGGGAGGGAAACATGGAAAAGGGAGTGTCTGAGGTCTGATGGAGATAATAGGAGGAGCTATTTCCCTCTTTGATATCGTAAAACAAGCCCCAAAACTGAAAAAGATGCCGCTGACACAGTGGTAGGGCAAGATTTGAGCTAAGTCCACTGTCCATCCTCTTGTCCCAATACTGGCCCCAGTATTGGGAACATAATGCATGAACATAATGCATGAAAACCCTTTCATTGTACAGTTTTGGCCCAGGGTGGGTGGGGATGGGATGGAGAAGTAGGTGGTGCTGAAAAGAAGCTAGATATACTTAACACATGCGTTCCAATATCCCATCATTTTGGAACACGATAAAAATACAAGGAAAAAAAAATACAAGGGAAATGGAGAATTAAATTTTAGAAATTGAGCTCTTTGGACTCCTTCCAGGGGGAAGAAATAAATTTATGCTGTTTCTTTCATATCTAGAGTTTTTGTTTTTGTTTAACTTGATGCTATGAAATGCCCTACAGTGGTTTCCCAGGCTGATGGCCCTCTGAATCGTGGGTGGCTGGTGCTCCAAGCAGCTCCTTCTGGAATGGGTGAATCTTTACTGGCTTTCTATGGGTCAGAGTGTCTTTGTTCCACTAGCTCCTGACCTTATCCATTCTATATGGGAAACTGCCTGGCTGAGAGGAACAAAGGAGATAAGTAGGCCAGAACACATTACTTTCCCTCATGCCTGGAAAAGTGGTGTGTGGAGGGATCTCCCAAAACCTGCTCTTAACTCTTCTGCCTTTCCAGGATTCTGGAAAGCCCTCACTTGTCCAACCTTGTCCTCCCTACAGCAGATAAACAGAAAGAATGTCTGCTACCAACTGCTCCTCTGCCCAGTCCTCCCTGCACAAACGAGAAATCATCAATCCTTGCGCGAAGTATTTCTCTTCTGGCTCTTGTGTGCCCTGGCCCAGGTACCCAGAGGTATCCAGGGATGGCCCCTTCCGGTGGTAGGGGGCTGAGAGATGTGACACTGGGCACCCTGGTGATGGGACGGGCCAGTGCAGGGAAAGGAGCAAGGGGAGTGAAGCACAGGGTCCAATCCTGTGGGTCTGGGGATGGGCTCTGGGATGTTTATGGAAGCAGGGATGAGAGTGCAGTGACGGCTGAGGGGGAGGTGGCCAAATGTGGCTGGATGCAAGGCGGACACCATGGGATGGTCTCCAGGGATAGGAGAGTGAGCAAGGCCATGGAGCGACCTCAGAAAGGACTGTGGGCATGGCTTGCTCTTCATCAGCCTGGAGATGTATGGGGGGAGCAGCACAGCAGATCCCACCCCAATCCCTTCACTTTCCTTGCAGGGTTACAACCAGGTGCTTTGGGGCATTTGTCCTTGTTTTTCTCCTCCCCACTCTGTTCCTGTAACATCAGGCCTGCCCCCTGTCCTTGAATGAACAAGGAAGGTAGGGGTGGGTGGATAGATGGATGATTAAGGGGGGAGCAGATGAAGAGGAACCATCCACAGAGAGGTCAGAGAAGTAGTAGGCAAACTGTGAGCGTGGTGTGAAAAGGTATAAGGAAAGGGGTAAGGAGTGTCTAGTACCAGAAAAGCTCTGGGTGTGGATAGATGGACATGAACAAGTGGTTTTTTTTTAATTTTATTTATTTATTCAAGAGAGAGAGAGAGAGGGAGGCAGAGACACAGACAGAGGGAGAAGCAGGCTCCATGCAGGGAGCCTGATGTGGGACTCGATCCCGGGTCTCCAGGATCACAACCTGAGCTGAAGGTGGCGGTAAACCACTGAGCCCCCCGGGGATCCCTGAACAAGTGGTTTTAAAAAGCATCTCTAAGGAGAGATGAGGGATTCTCACTTGGGACTCAGGACACAGGATGGGCCTGGATGGTGAGGTGGAGGTGAGGGGCTGGCTCTGTGAGAAGAGGCTGGCTGAAGGGCTGGGATGACCCTTCCTCTGAAATAAAGTGGCACAATGGGTAGGGGATAGGGGAATGTCATCAAGCCCACATGTCCTTGGCTTGTGGGAGGGAGGGTATCCATAGGTTCACGTGGGGCTCCAGGGGCTCTGCTGACTCCAAGCTGGGCTTTGGCATGGAGGGACAGAGGAGCTGGGTCTTTTCTGAGCTCTGCCTGGTGGCTTGGTCACTCAGTCCTGAAGATGACATGGTGGGAACACTAATGGGGAGCCCTCTGCTGGCACCACCAGTCCAGGCCCTTCGCTGCAGAATTCTGCAGAGAAGCAACGTGAGACAGGAGGCTGCCTCTAGATGTCACCATCCAGCCACGCTGTGCCAGCTGCTGCTGGAATGAGTGGGAGGACAGTATTCAGAGAGGAGACCCTGAGGCACAGCCCTGCCAGAGCAGGGGCTCCCGGGGCCTGCAGCCTGGGACACCCTTCAGGGAGCCTCACCAGTCCCTGGCCCCACCCTGGGGCTGGAATGAGTGCAGGGTGGGAGGACCCCGTCCTGTGATCACTCAGCCTTGCTTTATGGGAACGGGGCTGCGGAAGTCCCAAACAGCCAGGGCCAGGTGGTGGGCTCTAGGGGTGTATGGGGGGGCATTGCCCCCTCGTCCAGGCTCCCCCAATGTGTGTGCTCCCTCTGTGGACTGCCCCACACCTCTGAACCCTTCCCACGTCCTCTTCCTGCTCCGTGGAGCCAGCCACCACAGCCAGCCTCCCAGTAGCTCTGGAGTCTACTTCCTCCTGCCCCATCCCCTGCCCCGGCCCCAAGGGCGGTCCAAACCACCCCACCCCCAAACAACAGCCCCCTCCAGTCAACTCCACCCGGCACGCAGCAGCCAGAGTGGTCTTGGTCAGACTCAAATATTATGTACCTTCCAGATATCCCTTGACCCTTGGAAGAAAGCTCAGAATCCTCCCCAGCTTTCTCCAACTCCTCCCCAGGACCCTCAAGCACACGGGAAGAAAGGAATGAGAGAAGAGAAAGAGGTCTTTCCTCCACAAGGCAAGGTCACCTCTTCCAAGTGCAGGCTGCCCCCTGGTCACCCCTGGGAGGGAGTCTGGAACACCCCTCCACCCATACACACACACACCTTTTGCTTCTTGTTAGAATTTTATTTTATTTTATTTTTATTTTATTATTTAATTTTAATTTTTTTTATTTATTTATTTTTATATAAAATACTTTTTTTTTTTTTTTTTTTTTTAGAATTTTAAGGATGATCACAGATTCTTCGCTGCTCCTGCCACCAAGGTGTGGGGTCTAATTCTCCTCCTCTTGAACCTGGGCTGAACTTAGGAACTGTGACACTGGGGATTGACGTTAGTGTACAGAGGAATCTTGGTAACTGGTAACTTGATAGAGGGTTGCGATGGTTAATTTTATGTGCTAACCTGACTTGGCCAAGGGATGCCCAGAAAGCTGGTAAAACATTCCTCCTGGGTGTGTCTATGAAGGTGTTTCCCAAAGAGATTAGCATTTGGAGCAGTAGACTGAGTGAAAAAGTCGGTGGTCCCGGTCCACCCAGGGCTGGAATAGTACAAAAAGGCAGAGAGAAGAGAAAAATGCACTGTCTGTTCAGCCAGGACATTCATCTTCTGCTCTTGGACATCCGGTGCTCCTGGTTCTCGGACCTGTGGACTATGACTGGAACTTACACCACTGGTTTTCTTGGCTTCCAGCTTGCAGAGGGCAGAGCGTGGGACTTCTCAGCTTCCATAAGCACATGAACCAATCCCTCATAATAAATCTCACAACCATATGAAGCACTTTACAGGTGGTGAAACTGAGCCTGGAAAGTGAACTGAAGTGTTCAAGGTCGCAAAACTAGTAAATGTGGAGCTGAGTTTTGAACTCTGGTATCTGACTACAAAACTTCCTCTTTGCTTTCATGTGATTGCCTAAGCAATCATGCGATTCTGTTGAATGTCTATTCATCTGATTTTTTTAAAAATGCCCTATCTGCTCCCTTGAGTTAAAGCCTAGCAGGAAGCGGTGAGCTGTTTTTGTCCGTGGAAGCATTCTAGCAGAAGCCAGAGGAACATTTGGCAAGATGCGCCCTGGATGGACCGTGAGGGATCCCACCCTGAGGCCAGGCCTCTGCTTCGGCCTGGGCTGGGGCGGTGGGGATGCAACACAGGACACTGTGTGTGTGGCCTTCACTTGTGTCCCCAGCCAGCCTGGGGTCGGGAGGGCAAGAGCAGGTGGAAACTGGGGGAGGAGCTGCTTGCCTCCAGTGGGCAGGAGGCACCGGCAGATCACAGGCTGCCCTGCTCTCCTGACCTCGTGGCCCTGGACTGGTCTCTGATCCCCCTCCCTGCCCTGGCTTGGCACCTCTGGCTTGGGGGAGAGCCAGGGCTCTTCAGCCACACAGTAAAACCTGCTTTCCTGCCTGGCACCTGTCAGAAGACATCAGAGAGAGAGAGAGAGAGAGAGAGAGAGAGAGAAGCCGGCAGCTTCTGCTGCCTGGGGGGCGGACAAATATGGCCACAGCACTGGTGTTGGTAAGAAAGAGAAAGTGGATACCGCTGACATGTCCTTGCCCAACATACTGGACAAAAGATTCTGGTGGACTTTAAAGTGACAGTGAAAAAAGTGATGGTGAAAGATCTTTATCATTAGACAGGAAATTGCTAAATGTAAATACTGTAAGTGGGGGGTGGGAAATCCCCTCATGAAAGAGTATGTACAGTGTGACCCCAAGTTGGAAGCCTTCCCCCCAGCCCTCACACACACCCCTCCACCAGCTCCCTCGTGACTTAGCCCACGGGCCAGGGGCTGGCAGTGGAGGAGGGGACTGTGACTATATTGGGAAGGGGATGAGATCACCCAGAGGCTGGCTGATTTAGAACCGGGTAACTTTTTCCACCCGTATGGCTCTCAGAGGCTTCTGCACTGGCTCATAAACCTTGGCGCCAGCCTGCAGGGTGGAGGGGAGCCATATTCCCCTCCGCAGGGGTGGAGATGGTGGCTGAAGCTGGTTAGGGGACAGGTGCTAGGCTGAAGTTGAGATAAAATGACAGACTGGTCCCCAGGGGGTACCCAGGGCCCTGCTGGGAGCCTCCAAAAGCTTTGCTTCCAGGAGACCCGGGTGCTCTGTAACTCCCGGGGGGTCTTTGTGGGCAGAAAGTGATTCTGTGGGTTCAGAAATATCCCAGAGTGTGGCCACCTGGTGGCAAGCTGCACCTGGTCCCCTTGCGCCCAGCTGTAACACCCTGTTTTATCTTGAGATTCCTATTTGCCAGCCTGGCCCTCCCCACGGAGAGGACCCTGCCCCCACCCCAGTTCCTGGCCAAACCCAGGGAAAACCCTGGTGGGGGTGGCTGTGAAGGAAGAGTCCTGGGAAAGTAACCGGGGTCCAATTCCAGCTCAGCAAATAACTGAGTTCAGCTCCATTCCCACCCTGGTCCAACAGACTCCCTCAAACCTCCCGCCTCATGGAAATGTCACAGTAATGTCACAGCATGTCCCAGTCCTCTGAGCTTCTGCCCAGGCACTCGTCCCAGCCTGGCTACCCTTCCCTACTCGGGCCTGACTTTGTCAACTCCCACCCCCTGAGCTGGGTCAAGTGCCATCTCTCCCCAAGTCAGAGTCCACCACACTGGCTGCTCCGTGCCCATTGGGGGATAACTCTGAGGGCAAGAACTGGCTCCAGGGAAAAATGCTAGGACATGCTGGATCCCCAAGAGGGATGAGGGGTCAGGGGAGGACAGCTGTGAGCCCAGCACTGTCCTGTCCCAGGGCCTTGAGTGGGACCTCAGGGCCTCAGGCCCTTCACTCTCCAAGGCAAACAGCAAAAATTATGGTTGGAGGCACCCTGGCTTGGGCTTTGCAGGCAAGAAGCAGGAGCTGGACAGAACCAGAATGAGCCAGGGCATCCCCTCCTTAGCCCAAGCCCTGGGTGCAGGGTTGGGAATGGAATTCTCCAGCTAGATTGAGTTTTTCCTGGAAAATCCCCACAAGCCCTTCCAAGCTTTTGTGTTTGACTCTGACTCCTTCAGATGTGTGGGTACGAGGCCCATGGCGGCTGGGCTATGCAGACAAGGCCCTTGCCTTTTCTTGACCCCTGGGCTTGTGCTTTGGGAGAGCCAAAATGCAGATTCCCACATCTATTGAGCACCATCTGTCAGCTTCACAGAGTTGTCTCAACTACCCTGAGAGGTAGTGATCAAGGTCCTTATCATTCGACAAGGACACTGATGCTTGGAGATGCCAAGTGGCTTGCCCAAGGTCACACAGGATTCGAAGCCTACCCAGCAAGGGTCGGCCTGCAGATGGCTCCAGTCCCCACACCCCATTCAGGATTCCTGAAAGGGCAGGGTGAGCCCACAGGCCAAGGATGCCACTTCTAGCTGAGTCCCACTTGACCAAGCCCGGCCTGGCTCTGTGCCTACCACTCTCAGAATAACCCTGGTGGTTCTGGGCATGGATCACTGGCCATCACCTGGGACCTATTTTTGTCCTTCGGGTAACAAGGAAGTCTCACCTTGTGCAGGAAACCACTTGGGGTGAGGGTGGAACATCTGACCCCCAGCCCTAGCTGACCTTGCTGCCCTGCTGGGAAATGTCCCCAGAAGGGAAGTGGGAAGCCTGGCTTAGCCACTCTCCCTTTCTCTCCCTTCCCAGCCACTTCCCAGAATCTGGCTTTCTACCCCATCTGCTCTTCCCGTCTTCTTGGCAGTCCACACCACTCCTCCCTGCCCCCACCATGACCAGGAGGCCAAGAGCATCTTCATTTCTCCTCATGACCCATTGTCAAATCTTCTGCACTTGAACAGCTGGAAATTTCTTCATGTCTAACTATAGAAACAAGCCCATTTCCTTAGGTTCCAGCCAGAGGGTTCCAGAATCCAGGTGCAGGAGCCATCTGGGGATCCAGCATCTAGAACCTGATTTTTGGAATCTGGGGCCCTGAAATCCTATGGAGTAGGGGTCGATGGCATTTGAGATGACAGAAGCCATGGGCATACCACAGACATTCTGAAAGGTCATGTACGATCTCAGGGGTCCAGAATACACAGAGGGGGGCACCCCAGCCGAGTCAGAGGGGCTCCTTTCTGCTGAAACCAGGTGTGTAGGTTGCTGAACTCAGCAACATAACAACAACAAAAAAAAGGCTAGAAGGAAAACTGATAAAAAATGTTACTGTAGGGACGTCTGGGTGGCTCAGTGGTTGAGCGCCTACCTTTGGGGGGGAGGGTGATCCTGGAAACCCAGGATCCAGTCCCTTATCGGGCTCCCAGCATGGGGCCTGCTTCTCCCTCTGCCTGTGTGTGTGTGTGTGTGTGTGTGTGTGTCTCTGTCTCTGTCTCTGTGTGTGTGTGTCTATCATGAATAAATAAATAAAATTTAAAAAAAGATTTTATTTGTTTATTCAGGAGAGACAGAGAGGCAGAGACACAGGCAGAGAGAGAAGCAGGCCCCATGTGGGGAGCCCGATGGGGCACTGGATCCCGGGTCTCCAGGATCACGCCCTGGGCCAAAGGCAGGTGCTCAACCACTGAGCCACCCAGGGATCCCCCAAATAAAATCTTAAAAAAAAAAAAGTTACTGTAACAATGAAAGCAAGAAAGAGCAGAGCTGGAATGACAAGGTGAATCAGCAGCTCCCCCCTGGTGTGAGGGCAGGGCACCCCCTCCGTGTTAGGGCAGGTGCTGGCAGCCAGCTGGCTGGGGCTCAGCTACCCGGGAGGTGGGCAGAGCAGCCCCCCCAGAGATGGGCAGAGCAGCTCCCCCGGGAGGTGGGCAGAGCAGCCCCCCCAGAGGTGGGCAGAGCAGCCCCCCCGGAGATGGGCAGAGCAGCCCCCCCGGAGGTGGGCAGAGCAGCTCCCCGGAGGTGGGCAGAGCAGCTCCCCCGGAGGTGGGCAGAGCAGCTCCCTCGGGAGGTGGGCAGAGCAGCCCCCCCGGAGATGGGCAGAGCAGCCCCCCCGGAGATGGGCAGAGCAGCCCCCTGGAGATGGGCAGAGCAGCTCCCCGGAGGTGGGCAGAGCAGCCTCAGCGACGCGCGGGCGGGCGGCCGGGGAGGCCCTCCAGGAGCCAGCCCGGCCCCCAGCGCCCGGGCCGGGCCCTCCTGCAGCCGCTGGGCTGGAAATAGCGGCCGCTGGCGAGCCGACAATCAAAGGGCAGCTAAAAAAAGCCCCCTCCGTCTGGGCTCTGTCGCACGCGGCTCTTGGGGCCTATTTTGGGGGAGAGGGTGCCGACGTGCCAATGGAAAATCCGCGAGGCGGGAGTGTCCAAGGTGGGGGACCTGGGCGCCTCCCTCTTCCCTTCCTGGTGCCCCCGCCCCACCCGGGCTCGCGCGTGCAGACGTGCACACACACAGCTGCAGCCCGGCCCGCAGCCCCGCTGTCGGCCCTGTCATTCTTACGACAGCCTAGGAAAGGGGTGAGGAAACGGAATCTCAGAGAGGAGAAGCCACTGCACGAGGTCACACAGCAAACGTGGGCGGACAGTGGCGGCCGCGACCTGCGACCTGCGACCTGCGCCCCGCCAGTGCTCTCCTAGAGGCAGCCCCTGCCTCCTCACCAGGGAGCCCAACGCAGTGTCCCCCCGACTGGGGAGGAAGCGGAGGATGACCTGCCGTCTTGATGACCCCATGGGAAGGAGTCCCAGTGGAAGTCCCACTTCTGCTGGGGCCTGGCTGGCTGTAGGAGAGGCAGCTTCTGCAGGCCTGCCCCGAGGGCCCATCCCCCAGCCAGTCCGTGTGACCATCCCACCGCGCCCCTACCAGGCCCCCAAAGCCTGGCAGCCCCTGCCAAGTTTCCAGAGAATGTGTCAGATAAGGGGCTGGTGCTCATGACTCCCTCCCATGCAGCCACTATCGCTGACCCTGTGGCCACCACTAAGTAGGTAAGAATAGCAACAGCCCCTGCCACTGGGCATGCACTCAGGGACCACACAGCGACATCTTCAGGCGAGGACCGGGCGCCTGCGCCATGGGTTCCAGCCCCATCCAGCTCCCGCACTGCCCTGGGCCTGAAGACCCTCGGCATCTTGTGAGCCAGCACCAGGCCTCATCCTCTGCCTCTGCCACCCCAGTGGATGGGATGCGGAAGGCAGCGGGCCACCTTGTTGATGCCCGCCCTGCACCCTGCTTTCCACTGAGGAGCTGCGACCTGGAGCTGCGTACTTGTCCCCTCTGGGTCCATAAGCAGGACAAGGCGGCGCCGCAGCTCCCTGGCGCATGGCAAACATCCAGCAAGGCCTCCGCTGGGGCTAGAGCCCCTCCGCGTCCTGGTAACCACAGCCCGGCCTGGCCATCAAGTACGCCCATGGGGATCCCTGGGTGGCGCAGCGGTTTGGCGCCTGCCTTTGGCCCAGGGCGCAATCCTGGAGACCCGGGATCGAATCCCACGTCGGGCTCCCGGTGCATGGAGCCTGCTTCTCCCTCTGCCTGTGTCTCTGCCTCTCTCTCTATCTCTCTGTGACTATAATAAATAAATAAAAATTAAAAAAAAATTATAAAAAAAAAATTAAAAAAAAAATACGCCCATGAACTCCGACCCTCTGACTTCCTGAGCAGCAGGGATGTGGATGGGGTAAGGGTGTGGGAAGTCCCTGGGGTATATGATCACAAGGTAGGGGGGCCTGTTGTGACTGAGTCTCCTCTGTGAGTCTCCCTATGACACTCCCGTGGGTGTGCTCCACTGTGTCGCACGAGTGTGCGAGGGTGGCGGCATCACTCGGAGGGAAGAGGCTGTTGTCATAGAACCAGGGTGAGCGTCACCATGACATCCAGAGTGGGGAGATGTGGGGAGCTTTGTGTCCACGTCCCTGAGTCACTGTGACACCTGGGGGGGGATCTAGCCTCTCCCGCCTCCACCACCACGTCAGTGGCCCCTGGAACTCCCACAGCCTGACTCACGCGTGGCTCAGACCCGGACCTAGCCCCTCCCCAAAGCCTCCTCAGCCCTCTGCTCCCAGCCCCCTTGCCCTCCTCATCTTGCCCTGGAGCCTGCCTCCTGTCAGCCTCACCCTCCACCGACCCCCATCCACCCAAGACCCAAGCGGTCTTGGGGAGAGGGTCCAGGGACGCTAGGGAAGAGAAGGGTTCCCGGCACATTCACACACTGTGACACCACGCAGACCAGACTTTAACGTGAACTTACACACTGACAAGACACACACACATGTGTGTGTGCCTGGTGGAGTCACAGGGCCACCACGGGGTCTCCAAGCTTCGTCGCTCAACACTAGCCCTGCCAGCTAGGCCCCCACAATGCTTGAAGTCCTTTGGGTCCTCCCACACCTCTTCGGTCCCCTCATGAGAAAATTGCTCTCCCACGATAGCAAGGACCCCTGGAGATGTGATCAGAGGAAGAACTGCCCTTAGCCCGAGCTAGAGTCCTGGGGTGGGTACAGGTAGCTGTGGGTGGGATCGGAGTCTCTGAGGTCCCCAGGCTGTGAGTGAGGGCCGGACCGACCTCTGGGCCTTTCCCTTCAAGAGCCCTAATCTCTGGGGCTGGAAAAAGTTTAAAAATATCCTCATGTTTACATTCTTTCCAAGCCTGCCTCCCAATCCTTAGTGCTGGGTCCCTTTGATCTGGCCCTGTGCCTCTGAAAGGGGCCTGGGAGAGGGGGAGCATGAGCTCCCCACTGGGGCAGACCCTGTGACTCCCTGAAGCTCCAGACCAGTCTGAACCCTGTGAGACACCTCGGCATCCCCCCAGAGAGAGCTTTAGAGCTGGCAAGGAGCCAAGGCTGGGGGGGGTGTCTTGCCTAGGGTCACCCAGCAGCACCATGTGGGGGCTAGAGTTGGGGTGCCCCTTCATACTCCCTCCCTAAAGCCTGAGCCTCATGGGGTGGAATGCGAGAACAAGTGGCTGTAGGCACCTGTGGGAGGTACCCCCACAGTCTGCACACAAGGGAAAACCATGGGTGCTGAACTACTGTGTGCCCGGCACTGTGCTAGACACATTTTGTGGGGATCATCTCATGTAGTCCTCTCAACAACTCCATTTTAGTGAGGCCCATTTTATTAACAAGTAAACCAGGGACGTCTGGGTGGCTCAGTGGTTGAGGGTCTGCACGGGATCGAGTCCCACATTGGGCTCCCTGCATGGAGCCTGCTTCTCCCTCTGCCTGTGTCTCCGCCTCTCTCTCTGTGTCTCTCAAGAATATTTAAATAAAATTTTAAAAAACAAAGAAACAAGTAAACCAGCGCTCAGAGAGGTGAAGTGACTCATCTGGGAACACACAGCAAAGATGGGGCAGAGCATGGATCACATATTCTTCTACCCACAGTGAGCCACAGCTAGTCCTCACCTTGCCTTAGCAGCTAGGGCCTGTCTGCAGAATGAGGCCCACGTCCCCAGTGTAGTCCACTAGCACTCACTGACCCACGGCCCTGTCCACAAACCGGTGCCGGCTCTGTGTTTCTCTCCCTCTGAGACCCAGGAGAAGCCATGCCCCCACCCGACCCTCACTTTCCTCTATGGAATAGCCTGGGGATCATGGAGAGGCTTATGTCCACAGACTCTGGGGGAAAGTGAATCTACGTCCCTGGGGATTCTGGACCTTATGGCCAGCCCCAGAACTGACACTATCAGAGCATGGCCTGAGGCCTGGAGGCCAAAGGAAAAAAAGCCTGCAAACTGGGACAGGTGCTTTAATTTGCCCTGGTGTCCTGTCATCCACTCTTTCCTTTGTTGGCACCCCACTGTGCTTACCAGCCCTCCTCCTATCCACCCATTTACCCATCTGTAATCCACCAACCTGCCCATCCATCCACTCAGTCACCCCACCTATCTACTATCCATCCATCCAGAATAAAGACCCAGAGAGCAGGGTGATTCCAGGGTCCCGGGTAGGTGCTGCATCCCACTGGTTGGCTGGACTTGGAAAGGTCCCTTCACCTCTTCGTGATTCACTTTCCCAACTTGACAAGAAGGAGCTGGCCTGCTGATCTCTGAGGCCCTTCTGAGGGATCTTGTGGGAGCAGAGGCCAGCTGAGGGCTGTGGATGCTTCAGGAGAAGTAACTCAAATCTTGGCCAGACAGTCCCACCTTGCGCTCTACTTCCAAGACTCTCAGCCACAGCCCTTAACCTCTCTGACTTTCAAGAAACTCCACTGGCAAACGGGGCCATTAATCCTGCGCTCGAAGGTTGGTGGGAAGATTAGATGGGGGATGCCACCTTTGAAGAGCTTTGCACCCTGGAGACTTCTAAGTGGATGCAGGCTGAGTAGACGATCCTGGGAGAGCTGGGAGAGGGGTGGCAAGCTCTGCTTAGACCGCCGTAGTCAGCAACTCACATTGTGTGTGTGTGTGTGTGTGTGTGTGTGTGTGTGTGAGGAGCTGGGCCCAGGATGGCTGGAACCAGCCTCAAGGGGATCCTCTGTGACTCTCTCAGACTCTTCAGGCCAGCCAGGATGCCCATCCCATCTCTCTTGGCTGGACTTGGCCCCCATCCCACAGAATCTGCCAGGAGTGGAGAGATTATCTCCTAAAAATAGGGCCTGGGCCCCACAGAGGTTGTTTTTCTCCCTTCCCCGTGATTTACCATCATCAGCTCAGGGTGCCTGGGACTGCAAGTCCCACCCTGGCTCCCCAGAGACCATTGGGATGGGTACATGGAGGATCAGCATGTGTCTAGGGTCAGTCAAGGGCCAAAACTTGGAGGTATGGTCAGGGTTCAACAGGGCACTAGGGCCATGGCTTACCCTTGGTCAGGGGAAGGGGTTCACTCGGGGCAGGGGAAGCTCCAGGATGAGCCAGGGGGGTTCCTGTCCCTCTGAGTGATTGCTCTTTCTCTGTTTGCAGAGCCCGCCCCCATGCACTCACCATCCTGTGGATGAAACCCAGCGGTGTGCTGGGGCCTGTGCTGGGGCAGAGGGACCCATTCCCTACCTCAGCTCTCCGTTCCAGCCCTATTAGACTCTCATGATTCCTGCATAGACCCCTCTTAAGATGCGGGACCTCTGCCCACCCACATGCAGGCAACTCATGCAGACACAGCTGCGTGCTCATACACAAACCAGGACAGAGACTCACGGGCGCCCTCCCCTAGCATATATGTCCCAGGAAACACAGAATACACTCTCAAGGACGCCGTCTTCAACCTTCACCTAGTCAGGGTTGACCCATCCAGGGTCTGCAGCCACCGGCTCCAAATGCCCACAGAAATGACCAACCTTCCCCCCACCTCAAGTTTTTACCAAGAGCTGACATGCTGCCCCCATGTCCCTCCTCACAAGGGACCCAGGCTTCTCCCTCAATCCCCTAGACCCTTTCTGTGCAGCAGGAGATGGGAAAGATTGACGTGGGTGATGCACACACGTACATGACACCGAGATACAGGTGTAGCCCATGCCCTGCTCTCTGAGGCTTTATTATTGGACAAATGTGTCACCATTTGGAGGATTCCCATGGGCAGCCCATAAAGTCAGTGTTCAGGCTCTACAGATTTGTCTGGTGACATTGCCTCCACCCCCGGGCAGGTAAAGGGGCTCTATCTGTCCTAGCTGCCCCCCGCCCCATTGATGGGCAGTGCTGGGCCCTCCCCCAGTGGACTCCGATGGAGGTAGAGGCCAAGCTCTCTGCTGGGGCTGCCTGGACCATTCACACTGCCGCCTTCAGGGGCACGCTGTCCACTGGCTGATCTAGGTCCTTCTTCCTTGCCAGGGTCAAGTGAGTGAAGATGAGGATGAGGAAGATGCCTGAGAGGCCCAAAAGGGATGGATCAGCTCTCAGAAGGGGCCAGGAGACTTGTCCATCACCTGCCATTGGTATTCGTTTAACAAGGAATCAAGATTTCCTAGACAGCATCCCCACGGCTGGGCTGCAAATGACTGTGCTCCTGGTGCCGGAAGAAGCCTGATTGTTTGGTCTGCAGCTGCCCAGGCCACCCCAAGCTTCAAAGTCCCCTTCTCTGGGGAACGGTTTGAGTGGGAGTCATCTGGGAGCCAGTGAGCTGTTCCCATGGACTCTGAGAGAAAGGCACATGGTAGCATTGTACTAGAAACAACAACAAAAATACCAGCCAGGGAAAAATCTAGAGGGCTAAAGAAATCAAGGGGATAAAGAGGGAGGCTTGGACTAAAGGGATTAGGCTGGAAAGACCTGGGCTCCCCTACATTCTGGCTGTGTGACCTCAGACAAGTCACTTAACTTCTCTGAGCCTCAGTGACCTCATCTGGAAAATGGGGAGATGCCACAACTACCTCAGGTTTGTGAGGAGCATTCAGTGCAATAATCCTGTATTACACAGTCAGCGTGTAATAACGTAACGGTCAATGCTGTTATCGATGATGATGATGACTAGGAGAGTTGTGGGGTTGCTGGTCCAGCCCCGGGGGCCACCACGGGACAGGGAGCCATGCATCTGGAGGCTGTAACTCCGGCCACCCCGCCCCCCCCTCAAGCCCAACATCCATTACCTATCGCCATCAAGGTGCCCACGAGGATGCCCACTGCAGACAGCTTCGTGGGCATGCCCTTCATGCGGCCCACCTTACGCATGCACTGCCCCTCCACGTTGCAGCGACACACTACCACTGGGGGCGGGGGAGGAAGATAAAGGCCGTGGGGGCAGGCTCTCCAGCTGCTGGGAGGCCCCACCGCAGCCGGCTAACATCCGTTTTCGTGCACACATGTGTATTTATGTGGGGGTGGGGGTGGCTCTGTGCACATGCATCGGGGTGCCTGGCCACAGATGAGCAGGCACGCACAGGCATTTGTACAGCCTGTGAGCCTGTGGGCATGCGTACCCAGCCCCTCCCCCTGCATCCCAAAGGGCCCCCCAGGAACTGCAGGCACACAGAGCCCTGGCCTTACCTCGGAGCTGGAGCTGCCACATCCGGGCATTGTGGCTGACAACTACTGGCACTACATGTTCACGTGGCTCCACCCAGTGCAGGGCCAGGGTGAGGTAGGCGTGGGAGCCTGGGGGACCATAAGCAGGGACCACAGTCACTAGCCTGGATAAGCTCTAGGCCCGGCTCACACCCCAGCCCCCCCACCTAGTGCAAGGGCATCTCATTTCCAAGTGTCACACCACGTCCTGCTTCGGCCAAGGTCTCCGGTGCTTCCCCACTACACACCGTTGAGAGCCTGGAGGTGCCAGTCCCGCTGCACCGTAGGGTTGGGACCAAGGGCAAAGCTGTAGGGACCATGCCCATCAGCCAGGTCAGGGTCCTCGCTGGGTCCGCTGATAACCACGCCGTGGTCCTGGCGGGGTGTGCAGAGGTGGCGGGTGGGTACGGGGTTCAGAGCTGGGGCCCGGGCAGAAGGGGCCTTCAGAAAGCGGATCACGAGGCTTGCAGAGGTGCTCAGCGTCGGCTCATCTGCAGAAGAGGCAGCGCTGAGCTAGTGCCCGGCCCACGGTCCCACTGCTGTCTGCCACCTGCTCCACCCGGCCTTCCTCCACATCCCCATCCGCATCCTGGCCCCTGTCTCTGCCTCAAGGGACGCCTTGCCCCCCTCACTATCCCAATGGCTGCCGGGCCTTGCTGTGCTTTCTGGATGCCAGGCTTGCCCTCACTGCCCCCCACCCCAACCAACTGTTGGCATCAGGGCCCAACAATGTCGGGATGCCCTGACTGTGGGTGAGCTCACTCTGCCGAGCCTGTCGTCCACCACAGGACAGCCCAGCCCAGAGCGGACACCTGCCTCTGACATACCCACCCCTGGGCCAGCTTTTGATCCATTCAACGTGGCATTCGGAGTCCTCCATATCTGGCTTCAGTGTCCCACTCGGGCTCACGTCCTGGCTCACCTGCCATAACGCAGCCCCTGGTACTCCTTCCACCTCCTGGCCCACAGCCTCTGCTCCTAGCCCATGTCTGGAGCCTGAGAGGCCCTCCAGGACTAAGGGGCAAGGTCGGAGGACTATTAAGTGTCCAGGGAAGAGGGTGGCCTGAGAGGGGAAGCAGAGGCCAGGCATCTCAGAGACCGACACTGGCCCCAGCCCTCATTCCTCTTTCCTGCCTGGGGCAGCGGATGCCAGAAAGGACCCTGGGAAGAAAGCTCAGCCCTGCCCACCTCTCCCTCGGCCTGAGGCTTACTCTGCCTCCAGAAGCCCCACCCCTGCCTGGCCATACCTTCATACTGGGCCTCCACGAGCACTGTGTACATGTCGCCAGGCTGGGCCCCTTGCAGGGGCCGGGCTGTGTGCACCTCCCCCGAGACCTCCTTGATGCAGAGCCAGCCCTCGGAGTCATTGACCAAGGAGAACCTGAGGCCCAGAGAAGATGGGGGGGGGAGGGAGGCACTGGGACCATATATGGGGTCTTACTCAGAGATGTCCCCCCCAGGGCCACATGACCTGTTCAAGTGTCACATCCTCTCCGTGACTCGTGGCGGGCAGCAGTGCCCCGGGTGCCTAGTCTCTCTCCCCAGCTTTAAGGACTTGTCGAGGGACAGGGCTTGAATCATGGATACTGTGCAGGGGGGTATCTATCAGAGCCTGGGGGACCTGACTCAACTCCACTAGTCTCAGATCACCCCAGGGCACAGACCCTGTCATGGAAGGAAATGGGGGGGCCCATCCAGGACAGCATGGGAGGCATCATCTGAGCTTGGATGGAGCCCTAACACTCTTCTCCATGCCCTATCCAACTCATCTAGCTCTGACTCACCCTCAGGAGTCACAACTTTGGCATCAGCTATGGTTTGAGGAATATTCCAGACCATAGATAATGTGAGTCCCTTCTGAGGCCCTGGGGTCCTCCCTTGGGAGCAGGGGAGGTCTTGCTCAGGCAAGGGCCGGGCTTCTGGCTCACCTGACGGGACTGCTTATGGGGTCTGAGGGTTGGATGGTCAGCAGGAGGGAGCCAGCTGGGGTGTTGACTGGGACACTGGCCTCGTAGCTCTCCTGGCCCAACTTGGGGGGTAGCACCAGCCTTTCCACCAGCACAGTCACTGTGGCTGTGGCTCCAGGGCCTGAGCCTGGCCCCACCAATTCAGCCACATTTCGAACCACCACCACCAACTCGTAGCTTGAAGCTGCCTCGTAGCTGAGGTTCTAGAACCAATGGGGTCTGGGTCACTGTTTGGGCCAGGGCATGGCACACTTGTGCATGAATGTGGGTATATGTGCGCCACCCCCACCCCCATTCCCAGCCCCTTACCTTGAGGAGTCGGAGTTGGACGTGACTGGAGTTTGGCTCCCAATCCAGGCCGAAGGTTCCCTCTACATCCCCCGCCTCAATGGCAAAGTCCATGAGGCGGAAGGCAGGCTCAAGATCGGCATCGGTGGCCATGAGCGTGGCCACCAGAGTCCCTGGCTCTGCATCCTCAGGGAGGCTTACAGGCTCAATCTGGAGAGATGGGGAGGGGCCGTGAGCCCCTCATCGGTGCCCTCCCAAGGTGTCCTCTCCTGTTCCTGCTTACCTGGGATGTGGCGAACTCGGGGGCATGGTCATTGATATCTGTGATTGTGACAGCCACTTCACATGTGCTGCTGAGGCCTGAGGCAGGAGAGGGCACGTTGAGAAGAGGGAGCCTGAGAGATGGAGGGAGCCTGAGTCCCCAGCAGGGCACTTACTGCCCTCGGCTCCTCCTCGGTCAGCAGCCATCACCCGAAGCAGGATGTTCTGGCCAGCTCGGAGGGGGGCATCCCCCAGGGTCACGCTGCCCGAGGTGAAGTCCAGCTCGAAGGCTCTTCCCTCTGCTCCCTCCTCAGGCTCAGGGCTCAGCAGCTGATACACAACGTGGGAATTGGGGGAACCGGGGGCATCCATGTCCTCTGCCAACAGCCTAGTCACCTCGGTGCCTGCAAAGACAGCACCCCCCTGGGTGGGACCTCAGCCCAATCTGGAGGCCTCACTCCTCTTCTGTGCTGGACCAAACCTGAGCTCGTGGGAAGGTAGGGACATTGATAACGGGGCCCGAGGCTGACCCCATCCCAGAGAGGAGCAAGATGGGACGGTTTGTAAGGGCTTCCACCCTCCCGCATCCCCTGACCGGGCCCATGGCCCACCTGGGGGGCTGAGCTCAGGAACGCTGATAGGGGAGTCCCGCAGCGGGCAGACAGGCGCATTGTCGTTCTCATCCGTCACTACCACACGCAGCTCCAGAGGTTCTGTGTAGTCCTCAGCACGGGCATTCCGAGCCTGCACCTGGAGCAGGAACTGAAGTGGGCAGGGGGGGCCTCAGATGAAGCCCACGGGCAGCTCCAGGCTGGCTTGGGTCTAGGTGCCCTTCTGGTGGCCAGCTCCGGCTCTTCCGGGTACCCTTACACTGCCTCAGTGCCTGTGGGGGATGGGATACCCCCAGAAGCCAACCGGACAGTGACCAGGCCTCCCTCAGCCTGCACTCCTGGCTGCCCCCTCACCTCACCTCAGTCTGGGCTTCTCGGTCCAGCTCCTCGGTCACGTAGAGTTTCCCCTCGGCATCCACATCAAAGGGTCCAGGGGGTTGGCTTTCCAGGTGATAATGTACATCTCCCCCACTCCAGTGGACCTGGGAGTGGGACACAGAACAAGGGCACCCGGGAGGAGGTGGGCCGGAGCAGCCCATGTCAGCTCTTCTATTCCTGGGTGGGGAGCCTGGGCCCCTGCTACTGTGGGACCTCAGGCAAGCTACTATCGTCCCTGGAGTCCAGATAGGGCCCCTTTGTTTGGGACACTTATTGTAGTAAGTCCGTGGTGGCCCTGGTCCAAGCCTGGTCCCTGCTCAAAGTGCTGAATGACCAGGTTGTTTTACTCTCCAGCCTCTGAGCTGGGCTTGACCCCAGGGCATTCCTCGAGGAGGTCTGAGACATTCCAAGCCTGGGTGACAATCCCCACGGCAGCAGGGAGGTGGCAGCTGTTCTCCCTGAGGAAGCCTGGGGCAAGGTCAGGTCAGGCCCCAGGGCCACGCTTGCCAGAGGGTAGCCGGTGAAGGGCTGTGGGCCTGGTCTCAGGGCCCTGGATACCCTATTCCATGATGGGAACTGATGGGGACAGTAGAGGGATGAACATAGGTAGGGGAGGAGCAGAGGTCAGGCTGGCCTCAGACCTATCCTCCAAATCTTGAGATTCCTGCTGTACCATTCCTGGGGCTACTCAGCGACTGACAGGTACTTACTCACCTGGGCGAAGTGGTGTGGGTATGGAGCTTTGAGATTCTCTGCCAGGTGGACAGGATCTAGGGGCACCCATGTGTTTTCCACTATGGAGACATGTACGGTGGCTGTGGCCTGGTGGCCCGAAGCCTGGTCACCCATGTCCTTGACCTGCACCAACAGCTGGTAGGGCCCTCCTGCAGCCCGGTCTAGGCTGGTGCTTCCTAGAAGGGGCAGAGTGGTCAGCTGAGCAGGAGTCCAGGGCTTCCTTCTCAACAAGGCACCAAATAACCAAGCCAAACGTGTGGCAGGTGTTCAGGATACTCTCTTGGACCAAGGGCGAGAAGGACTTTTAGCACCACAGTGAGCACCCAAGCAGGACTTGAACGTTTGCAAAGTCATTTCCATATCTATCTACACAATGAATGGTTGGTGGACCAGATGACTAGGATGAGGGTGGGGGGTACATGCGTGGATGGGTAGATGAGTAGATGATCAGCTGGATGAATGGATGGTTGACTAGGTATGTGGATAGGGAGTTGGGTGTGTGGATGGGCTAGTTTGGATAGATATTTGAATAGATTGGGTGTGTATGTGTTTGGGTGGTAGGTGGGTGAAGGGCTGACTGGGCGGGTGGATGTATGGTTAGCTTTTCTTTCCACCCCCATCCTGTGCCTCTGGTCTGAACTCCCAGATCTGGGTCTCATCCCAGATCCAGGCTGATCTTACAATCAGCCCAAAGGTCTCCCAGCAACATCATAGGCTACAGCCCCTCATGTCACTCCTCTCCTCACTCCTTAGGCTCGGGTGTCCAGAGCGTAGGGCCGAGGTATTCCATTCACACCACTTTTTCTCTCCATGCATGGTTCAAGTCTTTTGCCTTGCCACTCTCTGCCTAGAACACTCTTTCCTGGGGGCACCTGGGTGGCTCAGTGGTTGAGTGTCTGCCTTCAGCTCAGGGCATGATCCCGGGGTCCTGGGATGGAGTCCCGCCATCAGGCTCCCTGCCAGGAGCCTGCTTCTCCCTCTGTCTCTGCCTCTGTCTCTGTGCCTCTCATGAACAAATAAAATCTTAAAAAAAAAAAAAAAAAAAAAAGAACACACTTTCTTCTTCATTTCTCAGGCTCCAAGCCATCCTACTACTAAGCTCACCTGCCGCCTTCCCCAGCTTTCCCTGACCTTTTCCCCTCATCACACCCAGCTCAGGCTCACCCTCAGGGCTGAGTGCCAGAGCCCCCAGCCGAGGCTCCAGCTGGAACATGTCTGGGGAAGGCCAGGCTGGGGCCTGGTTCAGGATGTAGAATCGGAGATCTGAGTTGGCTGTACCTGGCTCATCCTCATCCGAAGCCTCAAGGAAGAGGAAGGGGATGCCTGGTGTGGGTGGAGAGGGCAAACCATAAGGGATGCAGGGGTTAGGGAGAGTCCTACGCCTCCCCATCTCTCCCTGCTACTACCTTCCATACCCATCATCGTATCAGGACTCTGGAGGCGAGCCATAGCTTTTCACCCCACTTTGTAGAGGAGCAAACTGAGGCCAAGAGTGGATGGGACTGGAGGACTCTGGAGGGGTGGGGGGCAGTGGGATGGGACAGAAATGGAAGGGGGCAGCTTGGACCTTGGCTGCCCTGTCCTTACACCAACGGTCACTCTTTCCTCCCTGTTCTCTCATCACTCACCGGGCCTGGTGCCCTGGCTCAGCTGAAAGGTGTAGATGGACTGAGAGAAGCGGGGCACCTGGTCGTTCTCATCCTTCACACGCACAAGCACAGGCTGTGCGCCCCACAGGACGTGTCCATCCTCAGTCTCCAGGGTGACCTGGCAGGAAACCCCGTCAGCGCCCTGCCCGGCCCTCACTCTTCTCCCCCACATCCGGCCTGTCGTACCTGAAGCCGGTACTCCGCTTGCTCCTCTCGGTCCAGGGCCCTGGTCACCAGCAAGAAGCCGGACTCTGGATCCACAGCGAAGGGGCCCTCGGCGGCCACGCCTGGGTTCCCTGACAGCACGATCTCACCCTCAGTCTCCTCAGGGGGCAGTGGCAGCTGCGGGGGAGAACAGAGGTAAGAAGTAAAGGCAGTGGGACCAGGCCTGGGGGACGCCCCTCCACCTAATGGGGGGAAACTGAAACTCAGAGAGGGCCAGCGCTTGCCTGAAGTCACACAGCCAGTAAACAGCAGGCCCAAGATGCAAAGCCAGAGCTCTTTCCCCTGTTCCTGATGCTCCCCAGTACTCCCTGAACCTCCTTTCTAAAGCTCGAAACCCCACCACCAATAGTTTATTAAAACTCTATTTTCTTCTGGAATTGAAATTTTGTTAGTCACTTACACTATATCACATACCGATTGGGAAGCAGGATAAAGAGAGAGGTAGAGGAAGAAAGAGATAGAAATGCTAGAGATAGGGGAAGTAGAATTTGGGGGGAGGGCAGGCCACCCCACCCCAGCTCTTAAGCTCACCTTGGTCAGGTACAAAGGGAAATTTCCACCATAGTTTTCTGGGACTTCCACATACAGGTCTGCAGGCTGGACCTCGGGGAACACCTGGGGGAGGATTCTCACCTTGTCTCCAGGCTTTACCTTCCTGTCACAGGTGGACTTCTGGCCCCTCCATGGGCCTGGCTGTCCCTTAGCCCATCCACCCTCTGGCCTTTGGCCTCCTGATCCCCCAACAGGCCTACAGGCAGCTCTGGACACCCTACCACAATGAGTCCCTTCTATGGTCAGTGCAACTGGTCCAGGTGGAATGGGGGACAAGGATGCCAACACCCAAGGCCAGGATCTGAAGCAGATGAGCAGGGCCCAGCTCACCTGGGCTATGAAGAGGCAAAGCAGCGACAGCCAGGTGGGGATCATGGTGAGGACCGGCCTGAGGGACATGGCAGTAAGGATCCAGCCAGGATCAGTGGGCAGGGGGCCCCTCCCATTACTGTCCTCCTGGAGAGCATCCCTCCCTTCATCCCCGCTCAGCCTAGCCAGGACTTCCCCAGTCCCCATAGGGTACAAATGTCCCTTCCTCATTTGGACCTCCTACTACCTGTCACTATAGGAAAGGGGGCCAGGTCTCCTCCTGTCCCCTGTCCTTCCATACTCTCAGAGCTCCCTCCCCATCATACCCATTTGGACATGGTCCCCAACCCCCTCCCACCCCTTCTCCCCTGACTCGGCCTGTTCCATACCAGCAGCCAGAGGGACCTCATGACAGAATAGCCTCTTCCTCCCCTTGGAGGAGCCTGTGGCTCCCCACTGCCTGCAACTCCTCACCCAGGCCCACTCAGGCCCCCAGGCCCTGCCCTCCTGCCTTTTGGCTCATGCCCCGACGGGGATCTCCATGGGAGTTTGATTGTCTCCTTCCCCACATAGCTTCCCCAGCTCTTACAGAGATCCCAAAGTGGTAATAGCCCAGCAGCCCTGAGTATCACAAAAGTTTGAACTGGAAAGACCCTGATGACTCTGAGGGTCACTTCCTGCGGTTGCCTCATGTTGTAGGCAAGGCCTGAAGGGCAAAGCCTGACCAAGGTCACACAGGACTTGACCACAGGACCATTCCTCCTGGAACAGAGGACCCATGGTTCAGGGTCTTGGGGCCTGTTTTTCTACCCACTGCCATCCTTCAGACACGGAGTCCCCGCAGGGCAGGAGCCCTGCCCTCATCCTGGTGTTTTCCAGCACTCAGCACGGAACTGGGCACGCAGAGCATGGACGGCCACTCCAGCCTTTCCTGGGACTCCTTCCCCGAACAAGGCCTGGATGGGGCCGGGTGTTTCCTACCCCCGCCACCAACCCCAGCCTCGGCCCTGCTCACCCCTCCGCTCGAGCGCCCTCACCCGCTGGTGCCTAGGGCAGGCTCCCGTGGTCCAGCTGCCGGGCGAGAGGGCTGCTTCTCCAGGGAGCGCTGGGGCCGGCTGGGTGGGGTAGAGCAGGGCGGACACTTGAGCAGGTAGGCGGGCCGGCCACGCTCGCTCAGGAGTGGAAAACAGCACTGGGCCCACAGCAGCAGGCCTGGCCCTGCCCAGCCCCCAAGTTACTCATTGACTTTGGAAAGCTGGGGGCTGCTCAGCATCCGTGACTGCCAGCCCCGGGAGGTGGGGAGATCATCGGCCTGGCACCCCGCCCATTCCTATACAGCCCAGGGGGTACTTCTTGGCCCTCTGGCCTTGGACATTATTTCTTATTCTGTGGTTCCAGACTCAATCCCGCTTCTCCCCGCCCCCCCCCCCCCCCCCCCCCGCCATGTTCCAGCATCCACAGCTCTACCTTGGCCCACTCTGTCCCTTTAGTCTGGGAGGCCCTTCCTTTCATCTGTCTGGTGAGCACCTGCTCAGGCTTCAGTACTCAGCTCAAATATTTCTTTCTCCAGGAAACCTTCCCTGAGCTCTCAGGTTTGTTTGGGATTCTTTTCTGGGAATACGTTCTACTCCATGCCATGTGCTACCTCTAGCAGAGCAGAAGAGACACCAGATTGCCACTGTCTGTCTCTCCCATCAGCCTGGGACCCCTCCAGGACAGGTCTCAGGGACCCAGTAGTGACCTTGCCCTCGCTTGGCCCTGGCAGCTTCTGCCTGGGTCAAAAACAAGGAGCTGGTGGTTGCACCTGAAGGATAAACGAAGATGACCTGAACTGGGCATGTGGGGCTCCAGACCACCCCCCAGTGGGACCAGTGGGGGGGACAGCAGCCCGTGAAATCCCCTGAGTCCCCCTGAGGGCTCATACTAGCTGCTGGCACAGACAGGGCAGGGACAACGGGCCGTCTAGTGCCTCAGAGAAGGAAGAGAAGATTGAACCAGCTCAGGTGACCTTGAGGGAATCGCAGGGCTTGCTAGAGGCTCCTCCCTTACTGAGGGCAGCCAAGTGGAGCCCAGAGAAGCTTCTGGGGCCTGGGAGTCCACGGCAAGGGGTGTGTGTGGGAAGGGTCAGGGATCCCGTTGCCAGCGCAGCCTTGTCCCGGAGTTTCCCATGGTCTTCCCTGAGTCCTTTCCACCCCATATCTGGAGGATGAGGGGACCCTGAGCTGCCTCCAGCCTTGTCTGCTGCAAGCCGAGCGCCTACCTCAGTGTCACTCAGGCACCCCAGGCACTCCAGCCTGGAGCAGGGCACTGTGGGGCTGCTGCAGGAGTCTCTGGCACTGCTCTAAGCATATGCCTTCATTATTCCCCCAATTCCATTCTGGAGGGGCACTGACCCCACGTCACATATTAGGGCACAGAGATACTGAGTGGCTTGCCCAGGGTCACACAGCCAATAAGTAGCAGAGCCAGGAAGGCCTGGATTCTTCTTCAGGCCTTAGGACCTTCACCTGCTCTGAGAAAACCACGCCTTCCGCATGCCTCTAAGTATGTTGCAGGGCGGGAGTGGGAAGCGGCAGCAGCTTTGAGCAGTTAACATTGCCCTGGGGGACATGTGGGTGAGTCAAGACAGGTGTGACACCTTCTGCCATTGAACAACTGCAGTTGGTGTTCTAACCACGTGGCAAGAGCTCCTAGGGGCCTGTGGAATAAATAAATTGAACCAAGGGAGGAAATGCATGGACCCTTGCCCAGAACCTTCTCAGAAACCATCCCAGGCCTCGCCCCAGGCTCCTCCAGGCTCTGGAACCAGCAGACTTATATACCAGTCCCTACTCAGCCACTTTTTTTTTTTAATTTTTATTTATTTATGATAGTCAGAGAGAGAAAGAGAGAGAGGCAGAGACACAGGCAGAGGGAGAAGCAGGCTCCATGCACTGGGAGCCCGACGTGGGATTCAATCCCGGGGTCTCCAGGATCGCGCCCTGGGCCAAAGGCAGGCGCCAAACTGCTGCGCCACCCAGGGATCCCCCTTTTTTTTTTTTACACATTTTTAAAAATTTAAATTCAATTCGCCAACATATAGTATAACACCCAGTGCTCAACCCATCATGTGCCCTCCTCAGTGCCCATCACCCATTTACCCCATCCTCCCACCCACCTCCCCTTCCACAACCTTTTGTTTCCCAGAGTCAGGAGTCTCTCATGGTTTGTCTCCCTAATTTTTCCCATTCAGTTCCCCTCCTTTCCCTTATAATCCCTTCTCAGCCACTTCTACCTGTGTCACCTCAGGCAACTGCTTTAGTGCCCCATCTGCCATTGCCAAGTGGAGATACTCATTCCCGAAACAATGTAGGGAAAGTCCTAGAAGTCACCTGTGTGTGGTGTGGGTGGTGAGGAGACAGACCCACCTCCAGCTATTGGCAAACATGCACACATTCCCACGCAAAGGCAAGGCCTCTTGTTCTAGGCAGGGAGGGCTCCAGGGATCTGTTCCCACCAAGACCACATGAGCCAGTACTAGGCATGGGATGGTCTGGCCTGGCCCCTCCAAGAGGAGGGAACAATGAGGCCCCTTGCTCAGTAGCCCAGCGCCAGCCACTCACCTCCTCCTTTCCCAGCCAGGGAGTCTCTGAAGTCCTCCACAAATACCCCACCTCAGCAACTTTCCAGCCCCTCGGGAGGAGGCAGGATAGAGACACCAACCCAGAAGCCAGACCTGGGGTTCTCATTTGGCCATGGGACTTGGGGCATGGCATCGTCCCTCAGACAGCCTCAGTTTCCCTTACATACAGTGGGGCACCTGAACTCTTTATCAGCTGGGCAATGCCAGGCCCCAGGGCAAGAGAAAACTCTGGATAGTGGGCTGGAAGGGGCTCTTGTCTCCTCTGGCAGCTGGGATCTCCAATCAGGTCACAACCCACACCTGCCACTCTGCTCCAGCTGGCTATGTCAGAGCCCAAATATTAGGATAGTCAAGGCCACACGCTAGGGTAGGGCAGTGAGGCCCCAACCCTCAACCTTGGAAACACTTCCTGCTCTTACAGCCCCCTATCGGGAGGAAACAGAGTCAACAGCCCTTATCTATCAGGAAATAGTCTTTATTACAAAAGTTTGCATGTAAACAAATAACCACTGCACTGAACAGCCTCCCTCCAGAGCATGCACACCCCAAGTGTGGAGAAAGGTAGAGTCCTGTCCGCACACACAGGCCTGCCCCACGGGCTGGGCTCAGGCTGCTGCTGGGGGACACACACGGGCCTGTACATGCATCGCTGTGGGCCCAGTTCTTGAAGGCCACTGGGAGCAGCCTGGGCAGCACCGTCTGTCTGTCCGTGACCATGAGGTGGAGTATGCCCAGAGTCTGAGCCAGCCTTGAGGCACCTAGGGCAGCTGACTGGGCCAGCCCACCAATCTGCCCATTTGTATGCACAACGCAGCATGTGCCTGTGAAGTCTAGAGCACTGAGAGATCATGGCAGGATTTGGACTTGGCACGAAAGGCCATCTTGCGACTGTTGCGTGCTACAATGCGGCCCAAGAAACGCTTTGCCTTCTTGCCCAGACTCTCTCGCCGTCGGGTACCCGCTTGTCGACGTGCATTGGCCTCTTTGCTGTCCCTGCGCAGGCGTATCTGGCGCACAACACCTTCGAACAAGGCCTGGACGTTGTGGTGCAGCGCTGCTGATGTCTCAATAAACTTGCAGTCAAAGACGACAGCACAGGCCCGGCCCTCTGGTGGGGACAGACACATTCCAGTTAAACAAAAGCCAAGTGGGTGAGAAGCCCACTCAAATCCCAGCCACCCCACAGCAGCTACCACTCAGGAATCTGGGGGCCAGGGAAGGAAGAGTCAGGGGCCCTGGGTGGTCCCCAGAAACACAGACCCAGCTCCCGTACAAAGGAGCCAATGCATTGCTGGGTCACCCAACCGGCAGAATGTGTCTGTGGCTGAGGAGCTCACAAAGGCCCACAAAAGGAAACTCATTTATTGAAATAATTTGGAGTCTTATACTTAAATGGAAATGCTGCAGTAGTCAACACAAGAGAATGAGAACTTGCCGGGCACCTTAGTATTTCATGGTTTGATATTATACTGTGATGAATAACCAGTGAAACTGGGAGGAGAATGTCACCAAGTCACGCTAGGTTCCTCTAAGGGACTCAGTTCTGGGGGCCACAGAGGAGAATGCTCAGCCAAAGAGGAGTGGATCCTCCCCAGGAGCAAGCCCACACTCTGACACTAGCCCTGGCCCTGAATCCATGCTCTGACCTCCTAGGCCCGTTTCCTGCACTCTCCTCAACCCTCATCTGTGAGGCCCAGACCAAAGGCCACAGGAGAAGAGGGCCCTGAGGTGGCCCAGCCCCGTGCCCAGCAGCTTCCTCTGCCCCAGGGCATCTGATCCTTCCCCCAGCCCTCTCAGCCCTCTGGGAGTCCTATGGGAGGGCAGCAGCTTTCCCCCTCTCCCCCTCAAGTTTTCTTCCTGAACATTTTTAGCCACTTATGATCCCCAGGGACTTGAGCTGAGCCAAGATTGAATGGGCCACAGCCCAGCCAGGATGTTCCTCTTTCCGACCCACTCCCGGCTCACCATCCAAGGAGACCTCTCGAGAGCGCACCAGGTCGCTCTTGTTGCCCACAAGGATAATGGGCACGTCGTCCATCTGCCGTGCCCGCCGCAGCTGGACCCGCAACTCTGAAGCCTTCTCAAAGCTGCCCTTATCCGTCACTGAGTACACGATGACGTATGCATCCCCCATCGCCATGCAGTGACCAGGGAGCCAGCGGCTGCTGTCCTGGGGATGACATACACATGCGTATCTACCCAACAGTTCTCATGCCCAGGCTACAAGGCTGTCACTCTCAGCAGGCCCTTATCCCCAGGTCACCCCTCCCACCCTGCCCTGGGTCTCAGCCTACAGCCTACCTGTTCCCAAATGTCATACACCATGAGTGATGCCTCTTCTCCATCCACCACGATGGACCGATCATATGTGTGTCCTAGGCAAGAGACCAGAAGTCAGGTTACCCGCTGGCTGCCAAAAGCCACCCTCCTGCACCGCGCCAGGTTTCCTGTTCTGGCCACACCCTCCAACTCTACTGCACAGCCCCCCTAACCTTTCCCTCCACTGATGGCCACTATACGGGAACAGAATGACAGGGCTGGGAAGCGGGGCATAGAGGGCATGGTGTGCCTGACCCTCACCTAGACACCTCTTCCCCAAGCTAGTGACGTCCGGAGTTGCCACTCCCGTGTTCCCTGCCCACCTGCTGCCTGGACCCCAGGGTAGCCTGAGTTAAATAGTGACTGTCACATTCTTTGGAAGGCTTGATCACCTAGGCCTCTTCTAGAAACTCCCTCTGGCTGTGTTCTGCCAACCCTGGCAGGAAGGGATGCCCTATCCCCATCCCACAGAGTTGTCTTAGGTATGGCCCCGGCCTTCTACTCTGGCCTTTCCAACACCCCCACACACACACACACACACCAAGGGCTAGAAATTCCTTCTCCCTTGGTTTCCCCATCTGTAAAATGGGTAGGCAGACACAGGATTCTGAAAGTGCCTCAGAAGGCCACGGCAGGTGGCGCCTGCGGTCCTCCCCCCCCCCCCCCCCCATGCTCCGGCCGCTCACCTGCGGCCTCGGCTTCAGGCCCGTCCTCTACACCGCCGAAGATGCGCGCCAGGGCGCTCTTGCCCACGCCGGGCGCGCCCAGCAGCAGCACCTTGTAAACGCTGTCGTCGGAGTCGCTGCCCCCCGAGCTGAGCGACTCGGAGGAGCCCTCGGGCCAGTCGAGGGGCGCGCCCTGGGCGCGGGGCCCGGCCGCCGCCGCCAGGGCGCCCGGAGCCAGCGCCGCCTGCAGGTCGCGCTCGTCCACCGGCATGCTCCGGCGGTGCAGCGGGGGCGCCGGGCCCCAGGGCGAGCTGCCCCGACGGCGCTCGCGCTCCCGGCCCCCGCCGCCGCCGCCGCCGCCGCCGTTCAGGGTCATCGCGCCCGACGCCGTCTGGGGGGCGGGAGGGGGCCGCGGTCAGCCTCCCGGCCGGGGGTCCCGGCGCCCGCTCCGCTGCCCCCCGCCCCCGCCCCCGCCCCCGCCGGGACGCTCACCCACCCGCTGCGCGCCGGCTCGGCCAGAAGGGTCCAGGCCCGGACGCGCTCCCCTCGCAGAGCCGCGGGACGCCCGACGCTGCCGCCGCCGCCTCCTCGGTCCGCTGCGGTCCCGCTCGCGAGCTGCCTATTTAAGCGTCCGCCCGCCCCCGCCCCCGCCCCCGCGCCCGCCCCCGCGCCCGCCCCCGTGCCCGCGGCTGCGGGGGCTGACGTGTCGGCCCCCCCACCCCGGGGAATCCCCGCTCCCCCGCCGGGACCCCGCACCCACCGAGACCCGCCCCACCGGACTGGGCGGGCCAAGCTGCCTCGACCGGTGGGTGGGAGGGGTTTGGACTGGGGGTCAAGGGGGAAAGCCGCCGCCCACTGTGCCAGCGCCCCCCTGGGTAGTTGGCCCTGGCCCTTTAACAGTGAACGCGCCCTTTGCTCCCCGCGAGCCCTGGCCTGGGCCCAAGCAAGCCCCCGGCTGGACAGACCTCACCCTCCTCTGCTACGGACACCCCCCCCCCAGACCCGTATGGGAGCTGGAACCGGAGGACCCTCAGTCTGAGCCTGGAGGCCTCAGCACCAAGCCCCCCTACTCCCCGCCTGCCCTGGGAAGTACAAGGTTCTACCTAAGAGCCGGTCAGGGTGAGGTCAGGGTGAGCGTTAGCGTCCCCGTCCCTGTGAGCCTCTGGAGGCGAGGAGCTGTCTGGGGAGGTGCCGGGGTCCCGGAAGGGAGGTGCTCTGGCAGTGTCCTGCAGGTGGAGGTGCGCCCCTGCTTCTGAGGGAGGGAATACCAGCCCAGAGAAGGGAGAGCATGAACTCAGACCACCTCAGCTCCCAGCACCCTCCAGACAGCTGCCAGCAACTCTGCTAAAAATACCTGGCCCTGGCCCTTCTGCTCCTGGTGGTTCGGCTCCTGGGCTGGAGTTTGCCCAAAGTTGGGGAAATCCTGGCAGACAGGTGTCAGAGGGCAGCAAGAGTGGCTACGGGTGGGACTAGACCAGAGTCAGGGCCGGATTCAGCCCCTTGAAGAGTCTTCGACGTCTCTTTCCTTCCCTCTAGCCCCAGTTGGGCCTGTAGGGCAGGGTATAGGCAGGCAGGGCCCGGAAGTTTAGACTCCCATCTAGGAGGAGCATAGGTGTAGAGTATAGCTGGGGCAGGGCTGGGGCTGGTGGGTAGGATGAGCCACCACCTGGTGCCCCCACTGCCCAGAGCTCACCTGATCCTTAGAACTAGGGTGGGTGCCCCGGCACAGAGGGGAGGAGATGTAATAGGGGAGCTTGGTTTCTAGACGTGTCTCTGCCTCCAGGTTCCTGAGTCTCGCCTCCTCTCCTGGTGTCAGGGTGCCCAGCTTGCTCATGTCTGGGGTGTGTGAGGATTGGGGGCAGGCAGGCTATGAGGTACTTTGTGACAGGGATCTGCTGTCAGACTCTGACGTTTGATTGTGATGAGTGTGGCGGGGGTGGGGGCACCCATTCAGGGCTCAGGTGACATCACCAATGGAGATCCTAGTGGGCTGTTGTAGGTTGCCATGGAGACCTGGGTGGGGTTCTCTGGCTGCTGTATCAGTTTCCTTGGCAACATCTGAGAGGGCCTTGGAGTGAGGAGGGTCTGGTTAGATAAGTATGAGGGGGTTCCTGCAGGCCCCTCTGGCCTTGAGGTCCTCAAGGTAGGTAAGGGCTAGAAACTGAGGGGTGGCCTGTCCACATGTGTCCTTTCTGCGGCCCCAGGGTCTTCGGGACCTGGGCAATCCCATACTGACTCTAGCTTCCTGGATGAGATCCAGTGGCAAAAGGGAGTTGTTGGTTGAGCCTCCTGTCAGGACACAAGTCTCAAGAGCCAGCAAACCACTTCCCATCAGGAATCCTGGCCTGAGCTGTTTTTAGCCCCTCCTACCCACCTCAGCCATGACCTTGCCACTGAAAATAACCCCTGACCATCCAGCAGGAAGGTAGGTATGCAGCGGAGCTCCGACCCTTCCCAGCAGGGAGCCATGCAAGGAATTAGGGCTGGGTTTCCCCTCAAGTAATCTGAACTCTTGACTTCAGTATGTTTCTTCATTGCCAAGGGAACTGCAAGCATACAGGCCAGTCAGGCCCCAGGCACTCCCCACCAGACCAGACACACTCACCACAAGCCTAGGTATAACCAGGGGCCCAGGAACCAAGAGCAGGACATGACCTTGAGACATCCCCACTCCCACTTCCTGGTCCTCCCAGCCCTCTGGGCTGAGCTTGAAGGAGCAACTGAGTCTGGAACACACCTAGGACAGCCCAGCCTGCAAATCTCAGCTCTGCCACTTGCTAGCCGTTTCACCTCTGCCCATTTATGTTGGGTGAGCCTCAGCGTCCTCCTGTGCAGAGCAGGGATAATGTCTTTATGGGAGTTGTTATAAAATATAAAAACATGAAATGCAGAGGCAAAGTGGTTGGCACAGGTCTGGCATATAGTCCGATCTCAGTAAGAACACTTTTACCATCCCTGCCTGGATGGGACAGATTGAATGAATCTGTGGCCCCGTCCTGTTTCTTCTTTCCTGTGTGTTCTATGGCCTCCAAAACAGTGGTCTGCCCAGGAGAGGGGCAATGCAGATAGTCTTCCCCTCCCCTCCATACCCACCCTTCCTCTGTGGGACCCCATACCTTTCTCCCTCCCTCTAGTAGCAAAGAGTTGCAGAGGGAACTTGGTTGGGTTTCAGTATATCCCCAGCTCTCCTCACACAACAGCCCCCATACCCCAGTTCCTTTGTTGTAGGGTTCATTTCATTCAGGGGTACCTGGCTGGCTCCATCAGTAAAGCATGCGACTCTTGACCTCGGGGTTGTGAGTTCAAGCCCCACTCTGGGGTGGAGCCTACTTAGGAAGAAGTAAAAATAAATAAAAAGGCTCAATTCAGGGATCCCTGGGTGGCGCAGCGGTTTGGCGCCTGCCTTTGGCCCAGGGCGCGATCCTGGAGACCCGGGATCGAATCCCACGTCGGGCTCCCGGTGCATGGAGCCTGCTTCTCCCTCTGCCTGTGTCTCTGCCTCCCTCTCTCTCTCTCTCTCTGTATGACTATCATAAATAAATTAAAAAAAAAAAAAGGCTCAATTCACTTATTCATCTCACTGACCTGGACTTAGTACCTTCTGTGTATCAGGCCCTTGTGCTGTGGGCACAACACAGCTGGGCATGTTCATACATGTCATCTAATCCCTGGGTCAACTTCACCAGCTATGATTTGTTGTTCCCATTTTGTAGACATGGTAACCAAAGCCTGAGAAGTCACAGGCCAGAAATAGCCGACCCAGACACACCTGACAGAGGGCTTCAGAGACCTCAAACCTCACCCCTATCTCATACCCATGTATAACAGCTGGAGTTCCAGAAAGTACCCTGGGCACTAGCCCAGGATTCACAGATGGTGTCCCTGCAGACAGCCAGGGGCCACGCACAGATGAGTCAATACTGACAAGGGGACTATCTGATACACCAGCTGTGACACAAGCAGCTTCATATCCCTTGCCCACCATGGCCTGGCTGCCAGGAGGGCCAGCTGAATGACTCAGTGACACCTACCTCTCCCATGACCCCCTACCCCCAGCTGAACACAGACACCACAGACACCTTAGACAGATTGGGGTTGTCAGTGCAGAGGTACACACATGGGGAAGCCCACAGCTGGATACAGGGGGCTGGGAATGCTCCCTGGGCCTGAGCGGCCCTGGCTAGTCATCTTGCCTTTCTGGAACATGAACATCTATGGGAAGTGGGTAGAGTGCCTGGAAGATCACCTGGAATGGGTCGGGATCCACTTTAAATCTCCACAGAGCAGTCCCAAAGTGAGTGTCACAACTATGCCCACGTTACATATGAAGAAACTGGGAAACATGGGCTGATAACTTCATCTCCCTAAGCCAGGGGCGGCCAGATCTTGGTCACTGGGTGGTGAAGCCCCTCCTTCCTGGAACTGGGGGCTGGTGGCTCTGGGGGGAGGGTGGGAGCTAGGCTCTTCCGTCCAGGCAACAGCGCCCCCTGCCATCTGAGGAGTATGGGCCAACCTGCTTAGGTTTCTCTTTACTCCCTGGCTGGAGGTCTTGGGACTGATTTAATTTCGGAAGCTCGGTTCCTCATCTGTGATATAGGGAAAATAAAAGGTAGCAACTGCCGCACAAGGCTGGATGGAGGATTGAACGATTAGGTAGCATATGCAAAGCCCTCAGCCAGTGCCCTCTCAGGACAGACTTGGTGTCAGCCAACCCTCCACAGATCTGCAAAGAGCCTCTGGAATTCTCTGCCCACAATCACATCTGAGCCTTCACTGGGATGAAGTGGCCAGAGCAGACTTAATATCCTTGTTTATCCTGAGAGAAAGAAACAAAGGTGGGGAATCACGGCATTATAGTTCCTAACTGGCTGATCCCAGATCCAAGCCCCATGGTCCATGCTAGTGACCAACTGTGCTCTGGGAACAGTGGGAGAGGCAGAGGGCCCAAACCTCAGCACCCGAAATGACATACATCTCTGGGGATGCTGCTGGAGAAGGTGCTTCAGGGTCCTTTCAGCAGAGAAATCTGCTATCACTGCCCTGACCAGGGGACTAGATCAAGCATCAACAGTGAGAAGTAGGCATCACACAGCTGCTGGCGGATGCTAGAGGATACATACGAAACTCTTGGGTAAGGTTCTCATTAATCAACTCAAACCTGAACTCAAGCAACTTCTAGTTTATAGGAAACATAGCAGACAAAGAAGCAAATCAGATTGCAGGGCTTCTTCAGGACAATTCATCTGACTTTCGAAAAAGTCCATGTCAGGCACCTGGGCGGCTCAGTCGGTTAAGCATCTGCCTTCAGCTCAGGTAGTGATCCCAGGGTCCTGGGATTGAGTCCTGAGTTGAGCCTGCTTCTTCCTTTGCCTCTCTCTCGATCTGTCTCTCATTAGTAAGTGAATAAAATCCGTAAAATAAAAAGTCAATGTCAAGAAAAATCAAAAGATGGGGAGTGGGGATAGTTCTAGAAGAGGATAGAGATACTAATGCAATGCATAAAGCTTCACTGGAGCCTGATTATTTTCTTTTTAAGCATGGAGCCCAATGTGGGGCTCAAACTCGCAACCCTGAGATCAAGACCTGATCTGAGATCAAGAGTCAGACACTTAACCAACTAAACCACCCAGGTGCCCCAAAGCCTGATTAAAAAACTCGGGCAGCCCAGGTGGCTCTGCGCTTTAGCGCCACCTTCAGCCCGGGGGTATGATCCTGGGGACCCGGGATCAAATCCCATGTCAGGTTCCCTGCGTGGAGCCTGCTTCTCCCTCTGCCTGTGTCTCTGCCTCTCTCTCTGTGTCTCTCATGAATAAATAAAATGTTTAAAAAAAATAAAAAAACAACTCTAAATGGCATTTTGTGGAAATTTATTATAAATGATTGGACATTAGATGGTATTAGGAAATTTTTCCATTCTTGGCCAGATAATAGCACTGTGGTTACACAGGCTTACTCTTTTAAGACCAGGATGAAGTACTTCGAAAGTGAAGGGTCATGTGTGTGCAGTTTACTCTCAAATATATTTATATTATGCATAGACAAATAAGGCCAATGTTGCAACATGTTGTTAATTTGCATACAGACGATGGGTATACAGGAGTGTTCACTAATCTTTCCATTTTTTTGTATGCTTGCAACTTTTCTTAATGACACCACTGGGAGAAATTTTAAAAACGCACTGCATCTCATTGACCCAACCTGTATAGGAATTTGCACTCACGATCACCATCTCCTCCCAAACGCGGAATGACCCAAAATGAAAGATTTAAGACACACTGGGAAATGAATATAAATTAAGAGTTTATTACAAAATGCAAAATGTTAGTTTCTCATTGTCAGTGATTCAAGAAAACAAGGCCATGGGCCCTGGGTGTGACGGGGGGGGGGGGGGCGGCAAAAAGTCAGGCTCAGGAGCGGGCTGACAGGCACTGGTTCACAACCTCCAGCAGGTGGGTATTCTCTAGGGCGGCTGCCACCCGTTCCTTATCCGCAAGCTGCTTATTCACTGGATGAGAAGGAAGGAATAGAGAAGGAAGATCAAAGCTAGACTCTGGACAGCCTGCCAGCCAGCCCCATGTCTAACCCTTGTGTGTATATAGATATGCACTCATTCTAACCTCCTGTCACCTCATTCCCAGGACCCCAGGGCTTGACCAAGCTACCCAAGCCACCTGAGCCCACAATGATCCCTCCCACCCGGCTCCTCGTGTCTGCTACCTCCTGTACCATCAAGGACCCTGGTCCTGTGTACTTAGGAAAGGGAGAGGGCAGGAATGGAAGAACATGGTAAGCACAGGAGACTTAAGCTGGCTTCACTCCACTGAGGAGTCACCCACTCAGCCCCTCTCCTTCCATCTTGCCCTACAAACCCACCATGGCAAGGGGGAAACCTCAGGGCCAATGCCTCAACATCAGCCCACACTTACCTGCATGCTCCGAGGCATGGGTCCCTGGTGTAATGTGCACATCCATCTGAGAGGGGGAGATAGGTGGGGTCTGAGCACTTATCACCTGTCTACCCCCTCGCCCCCTTTCCCCCACTCGCCACCGTCCACTGATCCTTCCTCCTCATTGTGACTGTGGACTCTGGACAGTCCATTATGCCCCAACCCCACTCACAGCCACTCCATCTCTATCCAAAGAACTGGCTGACTACCGCTGACATAAAGGCCTGCCTGTGCCCCATCACGGCTCCAAATCTATATACAGCTTTCTACTCCCTTTCCTGCCACACTCACTACGCTTCTGCACTTTCCAGTTCAGGCCTTTATACTTGTCCCATTCGGTTGGAAGGGCTCCTCCCAGTTTCATCACTGCCAGCTGGGATCCTTGCAGGTCTCGCTGTGATGTCCATGTCTTCCTCCGTAGCAGAAGCTCACCCCTGTCCTACCCCTGGGGCTCAGTTCCAATTTACCTTGAAACGCTGGGGAAGGGATCGAAGAAGTTTGACTTTGATGGACAGGCCGATAAGGGTGGCCATGCTGCAGTGTGGAATGGTGGGTGTGAAGGCGACGGCCACCGTGCTCTCGGGGTCGCTCACCTGGTTGGGAGAACGACATCTCGTGAGAAGGCACTCCCTTCTTCTTAGTACGTTGCTTCGGGCAAATCGTCTACCCTCCATGGGCCTCAGTTTCCCTGTCCATAAAACGGGCACAGCAATCCCTCCCTCCTCCCCTTCCGAAGATTCCCTGACGAGTCCGTGAGCTGAAAGAACGCCAGGCTCCTGGTGCAGATGAGCTTTCCTGACTCTCCCGGACCACCTGCCCCTCGGACGCTGTGAGTGACTCACCTGAACCCGGACTTGCTCTACTACGTTCAATTCTTCCAGTGTCAGTGGATGCTCCGGGTCATTGATGGAGCGAATCAGATGTGGCAAGTGAAGGAAAAGGGACTCTGTGCCCTGGCCCACTCAGAACCCTCCGCCGGGACAGCCCGGGCCTGCTACATCCACCACCTAGCGGACGGCGTCGCTTCAGCCCCCTCCCAGGCCCCCGCGAGCCCGCCCGCGCGGCAGCGGCGGATATCGAAGATCTCGCGCGCGTCGATGCTGTCTGGAACCTGCTCGTCCTCCTCGCCCGCGGTCACCGGCCGCTCCCCGGAGCGTTCGTAGATGAGAGGGTTGGCGTTCTCCAGGAGGCCGGCCCCGACCCCGCCGCCGCCGCCGCCCACCATCGCGAAGCCGCTGCGGCCGCCGCGGGCGTGCACTTCCGCTGTATCCGGAGCACTTCCGGGGGACGGGAGGGGGCGGGGCGACGGGGTCGCGGGAGGGACGGGCTGCGCCGGCCGCGCAGGGCCCGGGCTCCGCGGGGAGCGGCGGCCGCGGTGCGCTCCGCTCGCGGACCTGGGGAGACGCGGAGCGCGCGTTCACGGAGAGGCCCCGCGAGCCGTACGGGGCCGCCCGAGCCCTTGGGGCGGCGGAGCTGCGGAGGCCGCGGCTGGCTCTCGGCGTAAAGAGAGCGTGTCCCCGGGCACCGCCTCCTCCGCGGAGTCCGCCCGCGGGCGGGGTGGGCCCCGGGCAGGTGCTCCCGGCGCCGTTTACTGCGCTTCGGAGCCTCCTGGCGCCCCTGCCTCGCGTGTCGCCCGCGGGCCGCGCCGAGTCCCTGGCGCACGGGCTCTGTGTCAGCTGGACGCGCGCCCTGAGCTCCGCCTCTGCGGGGTGCGGAGGGAGAGCGGGCCTGGGCTCCGAGTGCATTTCCGAAGGCAGCTGTGACGAGGGAGGAGGCCCACGGAGACCCTCAGGTTAGGGGACGCAGGCCCAGGGACCTTGAGGTGGACCCAGAAGCCGGGTCCTGAAAGCCGGGAGGAGCCTTCTGGATGGACAGTCACCCCGCCCTGCGTCTCCCCACGCGGCTCCCTTCACCTGGAACAAAGGCCGTTCCCTTCCTCCATCTGTGGGGGCCCGGATCGGGCACCTCCTCCCGGGAGCTCTCCCGGGTTCCACCACCACGGCGCCCGCTCCCCAGCGCCCGGCCACCCCACGGGGCCTGGGACTCCAAGGGCAGGGAGCACAGTCGCTCCGGTTTTGAGGCGAGGGCTGCGGGCATTGTGGCGGCTGCCGAAGGCCCTCGGCCGCTCCTGGGAAGCCCAAGGGGCGCCGGGCCATGGGAAGCGCCCTGGCGCCTGCGGGCCTCGGGTTCCGCCTGCGGCCTCTCGCCCCGCTCGCCCCGCCCACTCCCAGCCGGGTCCAAACTCCGAACACTCCCGGAGCTGCGGCCGAGCGGCCGGTGGGGCCTGGGGACAGTCCGGGTGAACGGCAGTGCGCTCCGAGATGCGCTCCGAGATGCGGCTGGACGGGCTTCGCGCGCGGCTGAGCGCCGTGGTCTGTGGGCTCCTGCTTCCCCTAGTCCTGGGCCAGGGTGAGGCTCTCTGGGGTCAAGGCCGGGTCGGACTTGCCAGATTCTGCAGCCGCGGGACCTGAGGCTGCGGGAGGGAAGGCCCTGGGGCCAGGGCGGGGGGTGGGCGGGGGACCCTAGGGAGGGGGCCGCGGAGAACCGCGGTGCTGACAAACTTGCTTGCACCTGCCCCAATGCTTGGAAACCCCTGGGTGGGCCCCCTGAGGTGCAGAAAGAGTCGGGGCAGCAGAGGTCACACAGTACGGAGGGGTGAGGGGTGAGGGAGGCCGGAGCTCTGAGCAGTGCCTTGAGGCAGTGGGAGTGGGGGGCACAACTCAGGATATTTCCTTCTTAGTGTTTGTGGTGGAGCTGGTGCTGCGTGTGAAAAATGACAATAGTAATTATCTTCCTGCCGAGGTTTGGCTTTAAGTGTTGCCCCCTTGGCCAGAGGGACGTCCTGGCATCTGCTGAGCGCCCCTCTAAAGGGTCCCGGGTCAAGATTACTGGCTTCCGGGGAATCTGGCCGTGCCAGCCCCCACCCCTGTATGTCTATCATACCCATCCATAAGCCCCATGTACCCAACTGAGCCAAGGGCACCTTTTGGCCTCCGGGGCAAAGATGATTGCACTTTGTGTCAACTTTGGATTGGATTCTGCTGGCTATGATCAGTAGCTGAGGCTGTGCTGACACCATGCCTGCGGCCTGCACAGCTCCTGCGCCCCCTCTTACCAGTGATCCTCTCACCCCAAATGGCTCTACCTGTGAGACCCAGCTATCCTCCTTGCTTCCCAGGCCAGTCTGCCCTAGGACATCCATATTAATCCCTTGGGCTTGGCCCACCCCCAGGGGCCTCTGCTCTTACCAGCTGCTCACCAGGCTCTCAGAGGTCACAGAAACCTTTCAGCGGGATGATTTGCTAGGCCTTGCTGATACTTCCCTTGAAAAAAATGTTAATATTTTGGATTGCCCCCACATTCAAAAAGAATAGAGAAACTATAAGAGAGAATGCAGGTGATATGTCTGACCCTCTCCTGTCCCATCCCATCCTGGCTTCTTCACAGGGACCCTTAGGATCCCCAGGGCCTTCTACACACCACTCAGGAGTTTGCCCAAGAATGGATGTGTTCATTCATCTTTGGTTTTCACCTAAATGGTCACAAACTCCCTCCTTTTCTGGCACACGGCTTTTCCACTTTATGACACAGGAATGACCTCCTCACATGGTAGAGCTTCCTCATCCTGTTTCATGAAGGGTTTCTCTTCAAGGAGAAAGCATCCTTGATGTAACTGCCCTCTGCTCAAGGACATTTCAACAGGTTGCATCCTTTGCTATAACAACCTTCAGGTAGTGGAGGCTAGTGGCCACAATGAGTTACGTGGACAGATAGGCCACCCGGCAAGGAACTGTGTGTAGACCACAAGTTACTGGGGAGAGGGGTAGGCCTGTGACTTGGAAAGACATTGCTCAGTTGTCCTCAGTGGAACTTGTGAGCGGCCGTTGACTCTGGCTTTATCCATAAGCATGTTGATTGATGTTGTTCCGACAGGTGATCTAAGCAGGGAATCGGTGGGTGAGCTGGGAAGGAAAAAGTGGGTCTGGCAGGGGAGTGGGACTGAACATGCAAAACCCGGAGACAGGCAGGCACCAGCATGGCAGCTTCCCCTCTGCCCGGCCCCCCTTGGGCTTCCTCAGAAGGGGGCCGAGAGACTTCAGCAGCCCCTCCACAATACCCACAGTGCTCTCTTCAAAACCGGAGTGACTGTGTTCACTGTCCATATTATAGTCACAGGCCCCGTGGGGTGTTCGGGGGCTGGAGACTGGGAGCAGTAAGTTGTGATGGTGGAACCCGGGAGAGCTTCCGTGAGGTGGTGCCCTATCAGGATCCCCACAGATGTAGAAATGGGAACAACCAGGACCAGGACACCTGGGTGGCTCAGCAGTTGGGTGTCTGCCTTCGCCTTAAGGTATGATCCTGGGGTCCTGGTTTGGATCCTACATCGGGCTCCCTGCATGGGGCCTGCTTCTCCCTCTGCCTGTGTCTTTACCTCTCTCTCTCTCTGTGCCACTCATAATAAGTAAATGAAATTGAAAGAAGAAAGAAAGAAAAAGAAAAAGAAAGAAAGAAAGAAGAGAAGAGAAGAGAAGAGAAGAAAAGAAAAAAAAGAAAAGAAGGAACGACCTTTGTTCTAGGTGAAGGGAACTGCATGAGGAAATGCAGGGAGGCATGACTGCCCATCCTGAAAGCTCCTCCTTGCTTTCAGGACTCGGTTTCTGGGTCTACCTTCAAAGTTCCTCATCCTGTATTGTCTCTGATCTGGAGGTAGTATAGATCCTTGAGGCTGTTGTTTTGTTTTATTTTACTTTGTATTTTGGAACCAGGCTCAGATTGGCCAAATTTTGCAGAAGAACCTAAACCTGCAGTAGGAAAGCTCCAGGCAGGCAGGAGACAGTGGAGATGACACCAGGGGAACCAAGAGCCTGACTGCTTACCTTCCTGCACCACCTGGAGGGATAGAGAGGGTTGGGGCTGCCTGCGGTCACACAGCACCAAAGGGTTTCCAGTCTATAGTAGAATAATATAACACACCCACTAAATCCATGATCTACCTTCAACGATTATCAAGACCTGAGCAACCTAGTTTTGTCTCCTTTGGACCATTATTTGAAGCAAATCTCACACATGATATCATCTGTAGAGTTTTAATGTCCTATTAAAGGCCTTTTATATAAATATAACATTATCATGGGGGCAGCCTGGGTGGCTCAGTGGTTTAGTGCCCCTTCAGCCCAGGGCGTGACCCTGGAGACCTGGGATCGAGTCCCACGTCAGGCTCCCTGCATGGAGCCTGCTTCTCCCTCTGCCTGTGTCTCTGCCTCTCTATGTTTCTCTGTCTCTCAGAATAAATAAATGAAATCTTAAAAAAAAAAAAAAAACCTATCATGATTTCTTAATGCAATCAAATATCTAGCCAAATGTTCTTATTTTGTCTGATCTCATAAGTGATATTTACAGGGTTTTGTTTTTTATTAGAGAGAGAGCATGAGAGAGAGATCACAAGCAGGGAGGAATTGGAGAGGGAGAAGCAGACTCCCCACTGAGCAGGGAGCATGATGGAGGGCTCGATGCAGAGCTTGATCCCAGGACCCTGAGATCATGACCTGACATGAAAGCAGATGCTTAACTGACTGAACCACCCAGGTGCCCTGCAGGCTTTTTTTTTTTTTTTTTTTTAATCAGGATTCAAATAAGGTCCATACTTCGAAAACTGGTAAATGTGTTTCTTTTCTTAGAACAGCTTTGAAATACAATCCACATAGCATATCATTCACCCATTTTTTTCCCATTCACCCATTTAAAGTGTACAATTCAATGGCTTTTAGTTTATTCACAGAGTTCACCACATTGATTCCTCTGTTCCCCCCAACTTGAGCCCTAGGTAGCCACCAATATGCTTTATGTCTATGGATATGCCAATTCTGGGCATTTCATATAAATGAAATCATTTAATATGTGATCCTTTGTGATGGACTTACTTCACTGAGCATAGGTTTTCAAGGTTCACCCACGTTGTAGCATGTCCAGTATTTTTTTCTCTGTATTACTGAGCGAAATTCCATTGTGTAGATGTGATACATTCTATTGATCCATTTTCCAGTTGATGGACATTTTGGATTGTTCCCACTTTTTGGCTATTATAAATTTGGATTGTTGCCACTTTTAGACTATGAGCACTCACACGCAGGTTCTTGTGGGGATGTATATTTTCAGTTCTCTTGGGTTTATACCTACAAGTAGAATTGCTGGGTCATATGCTAACTATGTGTTTAACTTTTTGAAGAACTTCCCGATTGCTTTCCAAAGCACCTGCACCACTTTGCCTTCTCACCAGCCATCTGTGAAGGTTCCAGTTTTCCTACGTCCTTACCAACATTTGTTATTGTCAGTCTTTTTAATGTATCTCTTTTAACCTTCGGCCTTCCATTACCCCTCTTTTATTTTCCTTGCCATTTTGTTTTTATGTAGAAGAAACCAGTTTAGTTGTTGTGGAGAGGATCTCAGAGTTTAGGCTTTGCTGATTACATCCACCTGGTGTCTTTTAACTGTTTCTCTATGCCCGGGATGCCTGTAAACTTACATTCATATATTCTAGAGGCTTGATCAGATTTCAATTTTAGGTTCTGCTTCATTATGTTTTGGGGCAAGACTACTTCATATGGGGCTATGAACTCCCAACAGAAAACATACATCATCTGATTGTCTTGCTTTTGTGGCAAAGTTAGTTGTTGACGTCACAGATCTCAATGAGCGTTTCTCTTAGCATAGCATGACTGAGGTGAACATTTCTTCCTTTGTGTACGAGTCATTTATTTGTATTCCTTACTCTGTCTGAACATGTTCCCTCACCATTTCATAGTCTTTCACCAAATATGCACAGCTGGCACATGTCTTATTCATTTGTAGAAATTCTTTGTGTGGGGCACCTGGGTGGCTTGGCCAGTGAAGCGTCTGCCTTCAGCGCAGGTCACGATCCCAGGGATTCCTGGGATCAAGCCCCACATCGGGCTCCCTGCTCAGTGGAGAGGCTGCTTCTCCCTCTCCCTCTGCTGCTCCCCCTGCTTGTGTTCTCACACTGTCAAATAGGTAAATAATTTTTTTAAAGGAAATTCTTTGTGTTAAGAATATAATCTGGGCTCTTTCTGTTAGATGATTTTCAATCACTTTCTCCTTCCCTTTTCCCCATAGTAGAGCAGGTGGTGCTTCTTTCTAGTTACAGTGATGCCTCATTTTTGTAACCCTCCTCACCACATCATCACTCTTTGTTTGAAAGATGCTTTCTTGGTGTCATTTCTTGCCACCTAGAGCATGAGATCCCTAAGGACAGGAGCCTCAACTGCCCAATTCCCACAGTTCGCCTACTGTCTCATCTGACCCACACAGTCAGCAGAAGGGACGCTCTCACCCCTTCAAGCTTATTTAACCATTTGTTTGAAGTTCCTGGGGCCAAACTATGGTGCCAGGTCCCAAAGAGCCTCACTGAGTGTAGTGGAGAAGGCTGGGGCCAGACCCAGGGAAAAGAGTTGAAGGAGTGGGCAGGAGTGGGGAGAGGGTGGACACACTGAGTTATTTGTAAAGCGAGTGTTTGTAGATCAGAGTCCCTTGAACTGAGGACAGGAAGGAGCTGGCAACATCAATAGCCTGGGAGGGTGGCTGATTGGTAGACTCAACCTTGATGTCTGATTCTCTGCTCACAGGCCAGGACTCTGCTAGCCCCATCCGGACCACACACACAGGACAGGTGCGAGGGAGCCTCGTCCATGTGGAAGGCACCGATGTGGGAGTCCACACCTTCCTGGGAATTCCTTTTGCCAAGCCGCCTCTAGGGCCACTACGATTTGCACCCCCTGAGCCCCCTGAGCCTTGGAGTGGTGTAAAGGATGGGACCTCCCACCCAGCCATGTAAGCAGGGTGTCCAGGAACTCCAGTCCCTGGGGTGGAGGGTACTCTGAGCTCTGGGCCAGGCTGCAGTTGTCATTTCATCTAAACTCCCACAGCCAGTCTCCCCTCTGAGTTTGGTGGATCACCACCTATATCTTTCCCAGGAGCATGCAGAGGCTTGGAAGGGTAAAGCAACTTGCCTAGGTTCATGGCCTGGAACTTAAAGCAGAGTTACACATCTGCGTGGATTCTAGTTGTATCAAGTGGTTCCCTGCCACCAGGGGAGGCTTGGTTGGATCCATGAACCCTGTAGGAGCCCCTGACTCCAGAAGCAGATACTGGAGATATTGAGGAGTAGAGGACCCCCCACTGTGTGCCAGTAACAGGGCCAGCTGCCATTGGCCAAAGGGCATGTGTATGTTCTTGCAACTGGCAACTCTGTGGGAGAGATGAGGTTCCCTGAGAACCTGACTTGAGATGAGGGATATTCTACTGTCCTTCTCATGAGAAATTAATATCCATTCATTTGGGAAGCCCATGCATGTGGGCCATTCTCCTGTTCAGGCCTGTCTGGGTACAGGAATACAGTGGTGAATGTCAACACATGCAACCCATACCTCTCCCAGAAACCCCAAGAGTCAAGATTTCCCAGCCTCGGGAGGATTGGTATCAAAGGCCTTATAACCTTGAGGCCTTCCTGGAAGACTGGGCTCCATCCCAGCCTCTCCAGAGCTGGGGGCCTGTGACTTGGTGCAGAGGGTTTTTAGGGAAAGACCATGTGTGAGCATGGTCTCGGGGAAATGAGACTGAGGGTGGTGGGGAGCTAATCTGGGTCCAGGATCTGGGTTTGACCATGGTACGGCCCCACTAGGTGTGTGCAGAACATCACTACCGCAAATGCAGTGGCTCTGAAATTGCTGAATACGACCCTGCCTCTCACCTCCATGTCTGAGGACTGCTTATACCTTAGCATCTATACACCTGCCCACGCCAGTGAAGGCTACAATCTGCCTGTGAGTACTAGGACCCATCTGGCTGGGTTGTGGGAGCACATTTCTTCTACAGAAAGACTAGAAAGGACAAGGTCAGCCTGGACCCCCTGCAGTGCGGACTCTGTTGAGAAGCCTCTCACTATTGAGTCCAAGAAAGTGCTCCTTACCCAACATGAGTGGCTGATCCTGGGGCATGGGGTCATGGAACCCTGACTGCTCCTAGAGGTCGGAAGCTGTGGCCCTGGGATGGACCCAAGACTCACCAAACCAACTCATGCTCAGGACACCCACTCCTAGGGGTATCTGTTGGCCAGTGAGAATGGAGAAACTTAATTAAGGTACATATGGGATGATCAAGGAGACACCCCTTTTCTTTCCACCTCAGAGAGTTCCAGGAGAAATGGAGCCAGACTTTGGTATATACGGTAGGACCCAAAGTGTGGGAGGCCTGGTTTTCCTGATAGAAATTGGGTCACCTTCATCCAGGTCATGAAGAAGGTCACCTGTCCTGCCTGAGTTTGATCTATATGGTTAGGCAGACAGAGCCAAAATGGTGGATAGTCCAGTAGGGTGTTGGCTGGATGGTAGCCACATGGTGCCTGTGCCTCAATTTCCCAAGGTGTTGGTGTGGATCCACGGTGGTTCGCTTATGATAGGCATGGCTTCCATGTATGATGGCTCCGCACTGGTAGCCTTTGAGGACTTGGTGGTTGTCATTATCCAGTACCGCCTGGGTGTGCTGGGCTTCTTCAGGTGAGACTGGGGCTGGGCAGGGCAATGTCAGCTGAGTGAAGCCAGGACAGCCCTGTGATCCCTGTCCTTGCCACCCCACAGCACTGGAGACAAGCATGCAACTGGCAATTGGGGCTACCTGGATCAAGTGGCCGCGCTACGCTGGATCCAGCAAAATATTGCCTATTTTGGAGGAGACCCTGGCCGTGTCACCATTTTTGGGGAGTCTGCAGGTGGCATAAGCGTGTCCTCACATGTTGTGTCCCCCATGTCCCAAGGACTCTTCCATCGTGCCATCATGGAGAGTGGTGTGGTCCTGTTGCCCGGCCTCACTGCCAGCTCCTCTGATGAGGTCTCCACAGTAAGCATCCCCTCCTGTGAGAAGCCAGGGTCCTGCCTCAGCTCTTACGGCTCGGCCTCCATCACTCTGTTAAATGAGCATAACCAGGGGCCCCAGCACGGGCAGGACTGTCTAGCCAGGTGGGCTGGCCCCTTGGCTAAGGCCTCCGAGTTCACACATAATACCTTGTGAAATTTGGGGAGTACCTGCGGAGACCTTAGGCAATCCATCTCCCCCGTCTGGAAGGATGAGTCAGCCCTTGCCTTATCTCTTTACAGAGGGTGGCCAAGCTGTCTGGGTGTGGCCAGGTTGACTCAGAGGCCCTGGTGGGCTGCCTGAGAAGCAAGAGCGAGGAGGAGATTCTGGCCATCAGCAAGGTGGGGCTGAATGGACACACGTATGGAGGAAGGGGAGCGATAGGTGTGGGGAGCATGGCCTTTACATTCTCTGGGCAAGTTACTCCATCTCCACGCCTTAGTCCTCACAGCCCTGGGTGGGAAGTTGAGGCTAGGCCATGCTAAGCCAGCTGCAAGACCTCTTGGGGAGGGGGTGTGAGCACCCTGGAGCAGCTGGGAAGGGATGAATGGGACTCAGGGCATCAGAATATGTCTGGGACCTCACCTTGTGGGTCCTCTCAGCACTTCGAGTTCATCCCTGCTGTGGTGGATGGGACCTTCCTGCCCAGGCACCCCCAGGAGCTGCTGGCCTTTGCTGACTTTCAACCTGTCCCCAGCATCATTGGTGTCAACAACAATGAGTTCGGTTGGCTCCTCCCCTTGGTGAGGCCCAAGCTCCCAGGTGCCAGACCCCTGGGTGGGGGTCGGGTGGGGGTGGGGAGGTGGGAGAGGGTGGCAGGGCTCAGGGCTTCATAGCTCTAGGACCATTCTATCCTCAACTTGAGTTTCCCCTGCTATCCAGACCCTGAACATCTCTGACCCCGAGAAGGAAATGGACAAAGAGATGGTGAAGGCTGCTCTGCAGCAAATGTCAGCATTGTTGGTGAGGCTTCTGGGGTCCTGCCTCAATGGAGAGGGACTCCTCTCCTGTCCAGAGGCAGGGGAAATGCATCCCCAAGATATCTTGTCCTTGTATTATTCCCCATGAGCAAAGGCTGGAGTCATCCCCAGAGCTCACCCTCTTTCTCCCATTCCTATACCTTCCCAGGATCCATCTCCCCAAACCTGACCCTGCTGCCTCCCTGCTGCTGCCAACCTGCCTAATATGACTATTTCTGATCAATCTGGGGGTAGGTATTGCCTCCTGAGGTTGGTGACCTGTTGATAGAGGAGTACCTAGAGGACAGCACGGATCCACAGACCATCAAAGCCCAGTTCCATGAGATGATGGAGGACACCATCTTCGTGATCCCAGCACTCAAAGTAGCCAATTTTCAGCGTGAGTGTATCTATAACTAAGGGCAGAGCAGCAAGGGTGCAGCTCAGAGGTGTATGTCCCTATTGGTTGACCAGGTCCCAACCCACGTCTGTTTTTTGGGTCCCTAGGTGGCAAGCACTTGATGTCTGTCATCTCAGTAAATGCTCACAGCTGGTCTAAGAGACAGGCATTTTCCCCAATTTTACAGATGAGAGCCTTCAGTGACTTGCTCAAAACCACACAGCTAGGAAGTTCCGAGGTCACTATTTGAACCCAGGTCCTTCTCATTGCTCTTGCTCCAGCCAAGGGCTCCCTCATCCCATTGTTCAGATTCCAACCAGCTTTGGACCTAGCTATCTTGCCACTGTGGGTGATGTAGAAGAGCCCCAGGTAAGGGACCACCATGTCACAGCCTGCACATCCCACCCCCTAGGTTCTCATGCCCCTGTCTACTTCTATGAGTTCCAACATCGACCCAGCTTCTTCAAGGACATCAAGCCGCCCCACGTGAGGGCAGACCATGGTGACCAGTTACTCTTCGTCTTTGGAACCATCTCCTGGAGAGGCTATGGTGAGTGTCCCTGGGCGGGGTCCCTCAGAGACTCCTCATTCCCAGAATGTGGGCCTTGGCTGGGTCCCTGAGTGAGGGTGATTGCCCTCCCTGTACAGATGAGCAAACTGAGGCTCAGAGAGAGGATGGGATCAGGTGCCCAAGATCTCACAGCTGGAGAGGCTGAGCTAGAGAGGCTGAGCTAGAATCAGAGTCCAAGACTTCAGACTGGTGCCTGGGCTCCCCCCACCTCTCCCCAGGGTGTTCAGAAGGCATATTTGTTTCTCAAGTGGCTTTCCAGTGCCAGAAGGAAGAAGGGAGCCTTCTAGATCAGGAATGAGCCTCGTTGGGGTGAGGAGAGGGCCTGGTGCCCCAGGGCTGTGGGGGGAGTGGGCAGAGAGCCTGCCGGGAAGGACCCAGGGAAAAGTTACACATGGGCTGGTGAGCATAGTGGGGGCTGACCCATGTGCTGGACTGGGCTTGGCCCTCACCTGGGTCCTTGTCCTCTTGTTTTCTGTAGTTAAAGTCACTGAGGAAGAAAAGCTGTTGAGCAGGAAGATCATGAAGTACTGGGCTAACTTTGCTCGAAATGGGTGAGATGTCGCACCCCACCTCAACCTCTAGGGGTGGGGGAGCTTGAACCCATTCAGGACCTCCCTTCACTGTTGTGACCTTCTCGGTGTACTTGGACCCTTAAATGCATGGTGGCTCCTTCCCTAGCTCCAGGTCCCACACAGACAGGGAGGGGTCTTGTGGGTGCTGGATGCTCTGTCCATCTCCAGGTGACCTGGAAGAGGGTGATAATGTTATGTTACCCACAGAGCCTCCCTCTGACCATAAGGGAGAACACAGTCCAGGTTGCCCTGCTCCCTGGTAACACTCTAGTGGGAGGCAGTTTCTTTCCTAAATCTAGAAATACCCCCGCCCCTGTCGTTCCCCCAGCCCACCTGGCCTGTCGGGCACCCTTGCCCGACCCCAGGTGGGGCACCAGGCCTGGGCTCCACAGGGCTCAGAGCGCCTCTCTGCCTGCCCTGCCGGGGCGGCGTGTCTACAGGAACCCTAATGGCAAGGATCTGCCCCTCTGGCCTGTGTTCGACCAGGAAGAGCAGTACCTGCAGCTGAACACGCAGCCTGCAGTGAGTCGGGCCCTGAAGTCTCACAGGCTTCAGTTCTGGACGAAGACCCTACCCCAGAAGATGCAGGAGCTGATGGAGGCGGAGAAGAAGCACACAGAGCTGTAGCTCCCTGCGTCTGGGAGTGAGGGGCCAGGGGGCTGGGCTTGAGGGCAGGTGGGGTCTGCCGGATATGCCCCCCACCCACTGAGGAGCCAGGGGCTTTTCCCTCAGTCACACAGTCTTTCATTCATTCTGCCAGCCAGCCAGCCAGCCAGCATTCATTAAGAACCTACTGCATTGGGGTCTCCGGGTGGCTCAGCGGTTTAGCGCCGCCTTCAGCCCAGGGCGTGATCCTGGAGTCCCGGATCAGGTCCCACATGGGGCTCCTGCATGGAGCCTGCTTCTCCCTCTGCCTGTGTCTCTGCCTCTGTCTCTCTCTCTCTCATGAATAAATAAAATCTTAAGAAAAAAAGAACCTACTGCATGTTAGTTGCCAAGCCCCCATAGGTCCTCTCATGTTAGACACACCCAGTGAATCCCCCCCATGAAGCTGTGGGTGGGTAAGCCCCAGTAGAAGTTCATGCCCCGCTGAGCCTCGGGTGCCGTCCCCTCTTCCTCACCTCTCTCCATCCCCACCCTCCCTCTCCTCTCCCTTTGAAGGAGGGTGCTTTGGGAAATGCTACCTACGCCTGGTTCTCAAGCCTCCCGTGCCTTCATATGTGTCAGTAGCCAGTAGAAATCTGGATCCCACGAGCTCCGAGATCTTGGCCACCAAAGCCACCAACTACTGAGAATGTAGAAATCCCTGGCCCCACCTTTGTCTCCTAGACTAAATGTCATCTATCACTGACATTTGAACACCTACCCAGTCACTTACCTGTGTCTCACAGAGGGGACTGACTCCATTTTGGGGAAGAAGTAGGACTGAGCTCCACTGATGGAGCCAGTTCAGTGGCCAAGAGAGCGGGTGGGTCCCTCAGCCACCTGCCTCTTGAAGCGTGCCTTTATTCTCCGAGGTTCTGTGACACTGGGGGCTCCCACTTTACACAATTGTAGCACATCCAGGCAGATGTTAATCAATATGATGTTTCCTAGAAGTGGATTGAGGAGCCAGAAAGTCTAGAAGAAGAGACTCTTGTCCCCTGGCTTCCAAAGGGCTCTCCATCCAAGGAAGTCTTCCCTTGACTTTTGGGGTTCTCCTTGCCAACCATCTCCCCACCCTCTGCCAAGCATCCGCCATCTCCAGGTGGGCATCGTTTTCCTGCTTAGCGCATTGCTTCCCCTAAACTTTTCCATCACCTTACCCACCCTGCCCCCTGAGGAAACCTTCTTTTATACAGTGTTTGAGCTCGGTGTGCAAAAATACCAAATTGTATTCACTCTGCCTGTGTTCCAGAGTGCTGTGTTCCACCAAAGCACTTTTTCTATGTCTCTAAGAGGCCATATGCTTCTTCTCGTAGGCCTAAGAGCCCTGCTATGCCTCTACGTCTGTCCAACCTGCCCTCTCCAGGCACTAGATTCCCAAGGAGGAAAGCCTCCTTCCCTCCAGGACTTGCGAGCCCAACCACACAGCCTCCAAAGGGCCGTCTGAAGGATGGGGAGCAGCCACCAGATGGCAGATGAGGATAACCCTTAAGCCTGGGCCGTCTAAACTAGGGAGACCAAAGGGGCTTTTGTGGCCGCTGACTGGTGCATACCGCCTCTCCAGCATCCTGAAAGCATTTATTGAGCACCCACAGCATGCATGTTTTTCAGTCCTGTGGATGCACAATATGCTTTTCAAAAGTGAGCTCCCAGGACCAGTTTTTTTAGTCATCTTATTATTTTTTTAACAGCTTTATGTTGGAATACTTTACATAGCATTAAATTCACCCACTTTAAGTGTACAGTTTCACAAATTTGGCTAAATGTATAAGACATATGATCACCATCATATCAAGTGTTAGAATGTTCTGTTAGTCCAAAGAGCTCCTTCATGCTCCCCTGCCATCAATCACTGCCCTGACCCTGGCCCTGCACAACCACCGAATTGCTTTCTATTGCTAGTTTGCCTTCTCTAGAATGTAATAGAAATGGAATCACTTATGACTCCTCTCTGTCACTTAGTATAATGTTTCTGAGATTCAGCAGGTAGGTTCCTTTTATTGCAGAGTAGTATTCCATAGATGGTAGGCTACATTTTTTTTCATTCACCGATTAATGGATATTCGAGTGATTTTTTTTTTTTTTTGGCTCTTTTTATTAAAGTTGCTGTGACCTTTTCAGTCGGGTCTTTGTGTAAATGCATGTTTTCACTTCTTTGGGGAAAATGGCTGAGAGTGGAATTGCTGGGTTATGTGGCAAGTGCCTGTTCAACTTTATTTTTTTTTTGTATATTTTTTTTTATTGGAGTTCAATTTGCCAACATATAGCATATCACCCAGTACTCATCCCGTCAAGTGCCCCCCTCAGTGCCCGTCACCCAGTCACCCCAACCCCTGCCCACTTCACTTTCCACCACCCCTACTTTGTTTCCTAGAGTTAGGAGTCTTTCATGTTCTGTCTCCCTCACTGATATTTCCCACTCATTTTCTCTCCTTTCCCCTTTATTCCCTTTCACCATTTTTTATATTCCCCAAATGAATGAGACCATATAATGTTTGTCCTTCTCCAATTGACTTATTTCACTCAGCATAATACCCTCCAGTTCCAAACCACGTGAAGCAAATGGTGGGTATTGGTCGTTTCTAATGGCTGAGGAATACTCCACTGTATACATAGACCACAGCTTCTTTATCCATCATCTGTCGATGGACACCGAGGCTCCTTCCACAGTTTGGCTATTGGGGACGTTGCTGCTAGAAACATCGGGGTGCAGGTGTCCCGGCGTTTCACTGCATCTGTATCTTTGGGGTAAATCCCCAGCAGTGCAATTTCTGGGTCATAGGGCAGCTCTATTTTTAACTCTTTTAACACAGTTTTTTTGTTTTTTTGTTTTTTTGTTTTTTTTATGATAGTCACAGAGAGAGAGAGAGAGAGAGAGAGGCAGAGAGACACAGGCAGAGGGAGAAGCAGGCTCCATGCACCGGGAGCCCGATGTGGGATTCGATCCCGGGTCTCCAGGATCGCGCCCTGGGCCAAAGGCAGGCGCCGAACCGCTGCGCCACCCAGGGATCCCTTAACACAGTTTTTAAGACAGTTTTCCAGAGTGGCTGCACCAGTTCACATTCCCACCAACAGTGCAAGAGGGTTCCCCTCTCTCCACATCCTCTCCAACATTTGTTGTTTCCTGTCCTGTTAATTTTCACAGTTCTCACTGGTGTGAGCTGGTATCTCATTGTGGTTTTGATTTGTATTTCCCCGATGGCCAGTGATGCGGAGCATTCTCTCACGTGCTTGTTGGCCATGTCCATGTCTTCCTCTGTGAGATTTCTCTTCATGTCTTTTGCCCATTTCATGTTGGATTGTTTATTTCTTTGCTGTTGAGTTTAATAAGTTCTTTATAGATCTTGGATACTAGCCCTTTATCTGATGTGTCATTTGCAAATATTTTCTCCCATTCTGTAGGTTGTCTTGTAGTTTTGTTGGCTGTTTCTTTTGCTGGGCAGAAGCTTCTTATCTTGATGAAGTCCCAATAATTCATTTTTGCTTTTGTTTCCCTTGCCTTCATAGATTGTGGCCGAGTTCAAAAAGGGTGTTGCCTGTGTTCTCCTCTAGGAGTTTGATGGATTCTTGTCTCACATTTAGATCTTTCATCCATTTTGAGTTTATCTTTGTGTCTGGTGTAAGAGAATGGTCCAGTTTCATTCTTCTGCACGTGGCGTCCAATTTTCCCAGCACCTTTATTGAAGAGAATGTCCTTTTTCCAGTGGATAGTCTTTACTGCTTTGTCAAATATTAGTTGACCATAGAGTTGAGAGTCCACTTCTGGATTCTCTATTCTGTTCCATTGATCTATGTGTCTGTTTTTCTGCCAGTACCACACTGTCTTCATGATCACAGCGTTGTAGTACAACCTTAAATCTGGCATTGTGATGCCCCCGGCTCTGGTTTTCTTTTTCAATATTCCCCTGGCTATTCAGGGTCTTTTCTGATTCCACACAAATCTTAAGATTATTTGTTCCAACTCTCTGAAGAAAGTCCATGGTATTTTGATAGGGATTGCATTAAATGTGTACATTGCCCTGGGTAGCATCGATATTTTCACAATATTAATTCTTCCAATCCATGAGCTTGGAATATTTTTCCATCTCTTTGCATCTTCCTCAATTTCTTTCAGAAGTGTTCTGTAGTTTTAAGGGTATAGATCCTTTACCTCTTTGGTTAGGTTTATTCCCAGGTATCTTTTGCTTGGGGTGCAATTGTAAATGGGATTGACTCCTTAATTTCTCCTTCTTCAGTCTCATTGTTAGTGTATAGAAATGCCACTGATTTCTGGGCATTGATTTTGTATCCCGCTGCACTGCTGAATTGCTGTATGAGTTCTAGCAATCTTAGGGGGGAGTCTTTTGGGTTTTCTATGTAGAGTATCATGTCATCTGCCAAGAGGAAGAGTTTGACTTCTTCTTTTCCAATTTGAATGCCTTTTATTTCTTTTTGTTGTCTGATTGCTGAGGCTAGGACTTCTAGTACTATGTTGAATAGCAGTGGTGCGAGTGGACATCCCTGTCGTGTTCCTGATCTTAGGGGAAAGGCTCCCAGTGTTTCCCCATTGAGAATGATATTTGCTATGGGCTTTTCATATATGGCTTTTAAGATGCTGAGGAATGTTCCCTCTATCTCTACACTATGAAGAGCTTTGATCAGGAATGGATGCTGTATTTTGTCAGATGCTTTCTTTGCATCTATTGAGAAGATCATATGGTTCTTGTTTTTTTCTCTTGTTGATAATGATCTATCACATTGATTGCTTTACGAGTGTTGAACCAGCCTTGCATCCGGGGATAAATCCCACTTGGTCATGGTGAATAATCTTCTTAAAGTACTGTTGGAGCCTATTGGCTAGTATCTTGTTGAGAATTTTTGCATCTGTGTTCATCAGGGATATTGGTCTATAATTCTCCTTTTATGTGGGGTCTTTGTCTGGTTTTGGAATTAAGGTGATGCTGGCCTCATAGAACGAGTTTGGAAGTACTCCATCCCTTTCTTTCGGAACAGCTTTAGTAGAATAGGTATTGTTTCTTCTTTAAACGTTTGATAGAATTCCCCTGGGAAGCCATCTGGCCCTGGGCTTAAATGTTTGGGGAGGTTTTTGATGACTGCTTCAATTTCCTCCCTGGTTATTGGCCTGTTCAGGTTTTCTGTTTCTTCCTGTTCCAGTTTTGGTAGTTTGTGGTTTTCCAGAAATGCATCCATTTCTTCTAGACTGCCTAATTTATTGGCATATAGCCTCTCATAATATGTTTTAAAATCGTTTGTATGTCCTTGGTATTGGTTGTGATCTCTCCTTTTTCATTCGTGATTTTATTAGAGTCTTTTCTCTTTTGTTTTTAATAAGGTTGGCTAATGGTTTATCTATCTTATTAATTCTCTCAAAGAACCAACTCCTGGTTTTGTTGATCTGTTCCACAGTTCTTCTGGTCTCTATTTCATTGAGTTCTGCTCGAATCTTTATTAACTCTCTTCTTCTGCTGGGTGTAGGTTTTATTTGCTGTTCTTTCTCCAGTTTCTTTAGGTGCAAGGTTAGCTTTTGTATTTAAGTTTTTTCCAACTTTTTGAGGGATGCTTGTATTGCAATATATTTCCTTCTCAGGACTGCTTTGTTGTATCCCAAAGATTTTGAACGTTTGTATCTTCATTCTCATTAGTTTCCATGAATCTTTTTTTTTAAGATTTTATTTATCTATGAGAGAGACAGAGAGAGAGAGAGAGAGAGAGAGAGAGAGAGAGAGAGAGGCAGAGGGAGAAACAGGCTCCATGCAGGGAGCCCGATGCCGGACTTGATCCTGGGACTCCAAGATCACACCCTGGGCTGAAGGCAGGTGCTAAACCACTGAGCCACCCAGGGATCTTCCTCCATGAATCTTTTTAATTCTTCTCTAATTTCCTGGTTGACCCTTTCATCTTTTAGCAGGATGGTCGTTAACCTCCACGTGTTTGAATTTCTTCCAAACTTCTTCTTTTGATTGAGTTCAAGTTTCAAAGCATTTAAAGCATTATGGTCTGAAAATATGCAGGGGACAATCCCAATCTTTTGATATCAGTTGAGACCTGATTTGTGACCCAGTATGTGGTCTATTCTGGAGAAAGTTCCATGTGCACTTGAGAAGAATGTGTATTCAGTTGCGTTTGGATGTAAAGTTCTGTAAATATCTGTGAAATCCATCTGGTCCATTGTATCATTTAAAGGTCTTGTTTCTTTGGAGATGTTGTGCTTAGAAGGTCTATCATTTGCAGAAAGCACCGTGTTGAAGTCTCCCAGTATAAGTGTATTATTATCTAAGTATGTCTTAACTTTGGTTATTAATTAATTGATGTACTTGGCAGCTCCCACATTAGGGGCATAAATATTCATGATTGTTAGGTCCTCTTGTTGGATAGATCCTTTAAGTATGATATAGTGTCCCTCTCCATCTCTTACTACAGTCTTTGGAATAAACTTTAATTTATCTGGTATGAGGATTGCTACCCCAGCTTTCTTTTCAGGACCATTTGAATGGTAAATGGTTCTCCAGCCTTTCATTTTCAGGCTGGAGGTGTCCTTAGGTCTAAAATGAGTCTCTTGTAGACAGCAAATAGATGGGTCTTGCTTTTTTATCCAGTCTGAAACCCTGCATCTTTTGATAGGATCATTAAGCCTATTCACTTTCAGAGTTACTATTGAAAGATATGAATTTAGTGTCATCATAATACCTATTCAGTCCTTGTTTCTTTAGGCTTCCTCTTTCTTTTACAGGGTCCCCCTTAATCTTTCTTGCAGAGATGGTTTGGTGGTCACATATTCTTTCAATTTCTGCCTATATTGGAAGCTCTTTATCTCTCCTTCTATTCTGAATGAGAGCCTACCTGCATGTTTTTCTCATTTCGGACCCTGAATATATCTTACCAGCCCTTTCTGGCCTGCCAGGTCTCTGTGGAGAGGTCTGCTATTAATCTAATATTTCTCCCCATATAAGTTAGGGATCTCTTGTCTCTTAATGCTTTGAGGATTTTCTCTTTATCTTTGAAATTTGCAAGTTTCACTATTAAATGTCAAGGTGTGAACTTTTTTTATTGATTTTGGGCGGGGACCTCTCTATCTCCTGGATCTGAATGCCTGTTTCCCTCCCGAAGTTAGGGAAGTTGTCAGCTATGATTTATTTAAATATGTTTTCTGGTCCTCTGTCCCTTTCGGTACCCTCTGGAACCCCAATTAAACATAGATTTTTTCTTCTGAGGCTGTCATTTATTTCCCTTAGCCTTTCCTCATGGTCTTTTAATTGTTTTTCTCTTTTTTCCTCAGCTTCCTTCCTTGCCATCAACTTGTCTTCTGTGTTACTCACTCTTTCTTCTACCTCATTAACCCTCGTCATTAGGACGTCTAGCTTGGATTGCATCTCATTTAATTGATTTTTAATTTCGGCCTGATTAGATCTAAATTCTGCAGTCATGAATTCTTTTGAATTCATTATGCTTTTTTCCAGAGACACCAGTAGCTTTATTTTTTTTTCACCAGTAGCTTTATAATTGTGCTTCTGAATTGGCTTTCTGACATCAAATTGTAATCCAAATTCTGTAACTCTGTGGCAGAGAGTACTGTTTCTGATTCTTTCTTTTGTGGTGAGTTCATCTTTCTAGTCATTTTGCTCAGTGCAGAGTAGCTAAAAACCAGTTGTACTTGTTAGAAGCACAAACCCTTCTCTCTGTAGTATTCCAGCTGTTCTCTCTTTAATTCTCAGGCTGAATTCATAGGTTTTCAGGATGATTTGAAAGTTATCTAGGTAAGTTGGTGGGGATAGATGACTTGGGGACCCTATTCCTCTGCCATCTTGCCCCCCCCTCTGACTTTTTTTTCCCCCCGTTTGACTTTTAAAGAAAATGCCAACCTGTCTTCCAAAGCGACTGTACCATGTACCACCAGCCATCTGTGAGGGTTCTAGTCACTCCATCACCTGTCAACACTGGGTCTTACCAGTTTTCTGCAGCTGATTAATTTTACTGGGTGGTGGTGGTATCTTATTGTGCTTGATTTCCTATTTCTGTGTCTTCCTCCTCTCTGTCTCTGTCCCTGTCCTTATCTCTCAGTCTCTCCCCTCCTTGCTCTTGCTCTCCTACAGGTACCTATGGATCAAGGTGCAGGGAGAGGAATGCACCCCACCTGAGAGGCTGCCAAAGACAATCTGGGAAGGCGCACTGGTTATTTTTCACAGAGGGGAGTTTGACCTTAGACCTCTTCTGCTCCAAGTGTCAGCTGGAATCCTAGGAGAGAATCTGACATCTTGTCTAGGAATGATCCTTGCCCTGTTCCTCACTGACCAGGACTTCTGTTTGAAATAGTCAATATTTGCCAGTGCCCCACACTCTCCACACATCCCCCCCACCATCCCAGCTCCCAGCCAGCCATGTTTCTAACACTAAGGCCCAGAGGGGAGTCCTGCCTTTACTTGGGGTAGACAGTGTCCCAGAGAGACAGACACCCTGACAGGCCATGCCCTGAGGTAAGAACAGGCTTCCATTGGCTCTGGTTCTGTGCCTTGTGTTTTCACACATGCAACCTCACTTCAACCCTGTGGGGTGGTTCCTATTATCACTGTTTTGTGGATAATAAAACCAGACGCAGAACTCTGAGTATAAGGTCACACAGCTAGCACTCAGCAGAGGCAGGATTTGAACACAAGAGATCTGGCTTTTACATCACATCATCCCAGGATTTGGAAGAGGACTTAGTTGTGAATAAGAATCTTCTTGCTCCCTTTCCTCCATTCTCTCTACCTGCAGACCTCAGATCCTCCTGGAGGAGCCTAAGGGCCTTTTGAGGGCAGTGCCCTGCTTCTGCCCCGTTATTTGAGGAGTCTCAAGAGAGTGGGTCTACATGAGAAAGTCACCCCTAAATTATACCCTGGGTATCCTCAGTCCTCGGGCCCTGGCAGGGCAGCCTAGGCCCAAGGCCCTGAGGCTTTATAAGAGTATCAGCCAGAAAACCTGAGTGGCTCAGTTGGTTAAGTGATCTGCCTTTGGCTCAGATCATGATCTCAGGGTCCTGGGATCAAGTCCTGCATCAGGCTCCCTGCTCATCAAGGAGTCTGCTTCTCCTTTCTCTGCTCCTCTTCCTGCTTCTCTCTCTCAAATAAATAAAAATATTTTTTTCTTAAAGATTTTATTTATTTATTTATGAGAGACACACACAGAGAGAGAGGCAGAGACATAGGCAGGCCTCGATCCCGGGTCTATGGGAGAAGCAGGCTTCCTCCCAATGTGGGACTCCATCTCAGGACTCTGGGATCATGCCCTGAGCCAAAGGCAGACATTCAACCACACTGAGCCACCCAGGCATTCCAATAAAAAATCTTTAAAAAAATTTTTTAAGTAGTTAAAAAAAAAGAGTATTAGCCAGCCACGATAGAAAAAGAGCTTGCCAGTTTTTCAAGATATTAAAACATAGAATTACCATGTGACCAACAATGCCATTCCTAGATGTATACAGTCAAGAGAAATGAAAGTATAGGAACTCACAGAAACTTGTACACAATTGTTTGCAGCAGTAGTACTCATAATAGTCAAAAGGTAGAAACCGCTCAAGTGCCCATCACTAAATGGATACACAAATGGATACATCACTAAATGGATACACAAATCGTGATATAGCCATTGAGTGAAATATTAGTATCTAGCCATAAAATGGACCAAAGAACCAATTCGTGCTACAACTTGGATGAACCTCAGAAGCATTATGCTAAGTGAGCGAAGCCAAACACAAAAGGCCACATATTGCCTGATCATTGTTATGTGCTATATCCCAAATAGATAAATCCAGGAAGACAGAAAGCAGGTTATTCAGGTTATCAGGTTATGGGGAGTTGGGGAAGGGGTGCGTAGGAATGGGAATGATTATTTAATAGGTATCGGATATTTTCCTGAGGCAATGAAAGAATTTTGTAACTAGAGAGATGTGGTAGTTGCATGAAATTGCAAATGCACAAATGCCACTCAATCATATACTTTAAAATGGTTAAGGGGATCCCTGCATGGCTCAGCGGTTTAGTGCCTGCCTTCGGCCCAGAGCGTGGTCCTGGAGTCCCTGGATCAAGTCCCACATCAGGCTCCCTGCATGGAGCCTGCTTCTCTCTCTGCCTGTGTCTCTGCCTGTGTCTCTGCCTCTCTCTGTGTGTGTCTCTCATGAATAAATAAATTTTAAAAATCTAAAAATAAAATAAAATGGCTAATTGGGGACTCCTGGGTGGCTCAGAGGTTAGGTGCCTGCCTTCAGCTCAGGGCATGATCCCAGGATCCTGGAATCAAGTCCCACATCGGGCTCCTTGCATGGAGCCCGCTTCTCCCTCTGCCTGTGTCTCTGCCTCTCTCCCTCTGTGTCTCTCATAAATAAATAAATAAAATCTTTAAAAAAAAAACAAAACAAACCCTCAGTGGACCAACCGCCCCGTCTGGCCAGTGGCCAGCCCTGAGCCCTAGCTCCTGGTAGTCAGGCGGGGGAAGGAGGGCTCAGAGAGTGTACTCTAGGGGTGTGGATGATGCGATATTTGGGAGGGGGAGGGCAAAAAGCCTGGCCCTTGGAGGTCTGTAGTCCCGGGTTCAAATTCTAGCTTTCCTGACTCCGTGAACTCCACCAGACCCTGGGCACTCATTGCAAGACACACACCCCACTGATCCAAGGAAGTGGTTGGCAGTGACCATGGTGCGGGCACGAGCAAGCCAATAGGCGTGGTGCGGGGGCTGGTGTCGAGTCCTGCCGGCCAAGGGGGTGCCTGAGCCCTGATGCAGGATAGACGCAACGGAAGGTGATGCTCTTTTTAAAATTGAGGTTAAATGTACATAATATATATATATATATATATTTATTTATTTATTTATTTATTTATAAAGATAAGAGTGGGACTTGATCCCGGGTCTCCAGGATCACGTCCTGGGCTGAAGGCAGCACTAAACTGCTGAGCCACCCAGGGATCCCCTCCACTGAGGGTTTTATGACATAACCCTTTAGAGACTGGTTGTGCCAAGGGCAGGGTCTTATTATCCATTTCACCGCTTCTGCCTTCAGTCAGTTGTGAGGAACATGGGGATTGGGCCCAGGGTCCTGGGCTGGATGGCCTGTCTGCTCCTGGCTTTCCCTGCTACAGCCACTGGTAAGATATGCCGGCAGGGCCTGCAGAGGTGGGAGCTTCAGAGTTGGTGGGAGGACTCACGTGGGGAGGCAAGAGTGAGGCTGGGCCTGACGGGAGTGGGCAGCCTGCTCAGGGAAGGAGCCCTCAGGTCCAAGAAATGCCAGCAGTTGTGTGATCCTCTCCGGGCAGGGGCTCTGCCCTTGTGGTTGCCTGGGATCTCCAGAGCAGCCCTGCCAGAGGACATGACTGTCCTTGTGTTTTAAGGGCACCCACGATTCATTTAATCCGTAAGACACAGACACAGAAGTGACGATCATGAAATGTCTACTCACAGTTTCTAGAACAAGTGGCATGCAGGGAAACATGGGTCTATCAAGAGGCAGAGGAGGGGGAAATGTGGGCAAGAGCCTTTACTGTTTGCTGGGAGAAGGAAAAGGCCAGGGGGCTAAGTGGTTCGGTTCCGGATTGGCAAATTTGAATATTCTCAGTGGCCTCTGGGGCACGGGGTTGTCCCTAGATATCTGGTATCCAGCCCTGGGGTCATTAGGGCAAGTGGTTGGGCCTACTGAGGAGGTGGCTGGGAGCCTGGGCTCCGCATTGGTTGGTTTGCATCTGAAAGACACCTTTCAAGAAGTTGTTGGCTGGCCCTGGAGCCCACGGTCCCTGGAGTCTGCAAGTCTCCGGTGTCAGAACATCAAAATAAAGAAAATGAAAAGACATGGTTATCACACCTAATCCAGCAGACAAGACATCTGAAGGTGAATGGATAGGCGAGGCCCAAAGCCAGGCCCAAAGCCCCACAGCCCGTGTTTGGGTCCCAGAAGAGACTAGTTCAGCCTCAGGGGACTGGTTTGGCCCAGAGGCGGTGTTAGACTTGCTGAAGGGGGAGGAGAGGGGCCGAGGTCAGAGGTCATCGCAGGGCCCACTCACAGGCTGCCTGGGAAGGTGAGGGCGCCGAGGGTCAAGGGCTCAGAACGGGGCTCACGGAGCAGGCGCTGGAGAACCATTGCTTAGTGAGCCCATCTGGCCCCCCATCAGCTGCGGAGACTGCGAACCCATTCAGTGGCCCTCTGTCCCGCCCGCAGGGCCTGAGGCCCGCAGCCTGAAGGGGACACCCCCCTGGGGGCGGAGGCCGGCAGGGGGCGTGAAGGGCACTGAGCAACGTCTTCCTGTGGGGCCCGGCCGCTCCCGAGCCCCGCGCCCGCGCCCTGCGTCCTGGGAGGGTGTGGGGTGCCCGCACTGCCCCCGCCGGGTGGGTAGCCCGGCTGGGGGGGGGGGGCAGGCTGCGGGGCGGGGCCGGGGGCGGGGCTGCTGCGGACCCGCAGGATCTGGAGGCGACGGACCACAGCAGGCGTCCGCAGGACCACAGCAGGCGCCCGCAGGACCACAGCAGGCGCCCGCAGGACCACAGCAGGCGCCCGCAGGACCACAGCAGGCGCCCGCAGAACGGAAAGCCGCAGCTCTTGCCTGTTTCGGAGCACTGCCGGGGCCTCAGCCTCCACCGCCCGCCCGGCCCGTCCCCTCCCCAGCCTGCTTCTCAAACTGCCTCAGGGGTCCCAAGAACGCCCCGGGTTGGAGGGAGGGCAGCCGGTGTCCCAAGAGCTGGGCGTCACTGTCCCGTGACCTCCCTGCAGGTCACGGTATGGATCCATGGGGGCTCTCTGGTGACCGGCGCTGCCACCCCCAAGAGGGGTCAGCCCGGCTGCCCACGGGCATGTGATAGTGGTCACAGGCCGTACCGCCCGGGTTCCTTGGCTTCCTCAGGTGAGGTGGCCGCCGGGGTTCCTTGGCTTCCTCAGGTGAGGTGGCCGCCGGGGTTCCTTGGCTTCCTCAGGTGAGGTGGCCGCCGGGGGTTCCTTGGCTTCCTCGGGCGAGGTGGCCGCCCAGGGCTCCTTGGCTTCCTCAGGTGAGGTGGCCGGCCCGGGATTCCGTGGCTTCCTCAGGCGAGGTGGCCGGCCCGGGATTCCGTGGCTTCCTCAGGCGAGGTGGCCGCCGAGGTTCCGGGGTTCGTGGCTTCCTCCGGTGAGGTGGCCGCCGGGGTGCCGGGGTTCCGTGGCTTCCCCAGGTGAGGTGGCCGCCCGGGGAGACGCCAGCCTGTGAGGGGAAGTGGGGAACGAGGGTCCAGAGCTTGAAATCAGATTTCTCAGGCCAGGGGTTGGCTTGAGACCAAGGGCCCCTCCCCCATGCCATCCAGAGCAGAGAAGAAGGCTCCCCGGGGCTCAGTCTGGGGCAGGGGCTCTATATAATTCTGGCAAAACCAGAATTATACAGAGAACGTGGTCTCCTGGCCAGGAACTGTTGACTGCTGGTCTGGGGCCAGGACCCCAGCAAGGGACAGGGGCAAGGAGCTAGAGGCCTGGTAGCCACCGCCCAGCCCGGCACATCTACACCACCTGCTGGGTGTGACTCCTAAGCGTGCCCCACAACCGGTTTATGGGACTTGCTTAAGGTTACCTGGCTCAATTTTCCCAAAGCAAATATTTCCTTCTTGGGGACGAAGCTTTTGCTCTAAGTAGCCTTCTGGGCAGTCCTGATTTATAGCATATTCATGCCTTGGTGTCTGGTTTATACATCAAGCTCTATGATACTGGTTAGTATGACTCTGCACCTGAGAGACTAAATACCTGAGACTTTCAGGTTTCGGACAGTATCAAGCCAGTGGGGGAGATCATGCCCCAAGTGCCTTCCAGTACCCTCCAGGTGCATGGAACTCCCTACACAAAGCATTAACATCATGCTTTCCTTCTGAGCATCTTTCCTGTGAGTCTCCTTCTTCCACTCCTCTTCACAGTGATTGACATTAATGCCCACAAAACCTTCCACAAAGGGAGGGTCTCATCATAATATTCCTTAATTTCTGCACTTTGGCACCTTCTGGTTTTTTATGACCAAAGCTAATAGGGCAGTGGACATCTTCACGTCCATAGCTTTTGTCCTTTGATTTCTTCCTTTGGGATTTATCTCCAGGAAGGATATTTGGGTGCTTGCTGGATGCCAGGATCATGCAATCTTGACACTCCAGGACAAAGCTCGTAGAAGTTTCCAGGCCAGATATGTGTCTGCAGTGCATGGTGTGTATGTGTGTATGTGTGTGTGTGTGTGTGTGTGTGTGTAATGGCAAAATAGTGCTTAGGGGAAACAGTGCCCTAGACTCTGGAAAGCCGCCCCGGCCCCACACAGTCAACTTGGAGCCATGAATTGAACAGTGAGAAAGAGCCAACCTGGCTGGTTCCCAAGACCCAGGCAAGCCTGCCTGGTGCAGGTTGCTGTGCCTGGGACTTTGTAGTCAAGGATGTTTCTCAGGAACTGACGGCTCCAGGGGCTGCTCACCTCCTCCCTGGCACAGGCATTGTCTCCACTCTCCTTGTTAGCCATACAGGCACAACTGTACACTTTTCAGCCAACTAGATGTTTACTAAATGTCCATGGCAAAAGCCTGAGTCCTGAAAAATAATTCATACCCCTCTGGAGACCTCTCCACCTCTTATGTAGTGCCACTGGCATAGCACTTTGTGAAATTGCTTGCCAATTTAAACTACGGCCAATAACTTGAGGCTACAGGTTTTATTACAACTTTACCAGCATTTGCAGACCATAATTTTTAAAATATCAACTTTATTGAGATGTAATTTACGTACCATAAAATTTACCCTTTTAAGAAGTGTATAATTCAGTAGGTTTGAACACATCCACCAAGTTGTGCAACCATCACCACTATCTTATTCCAGGACATTTGCATCACCCTAAAATGCAGCGCATACCTGTTAGCGGTTACTTCACATCCTGCCTCCCCCAGCCCCCAGCAACCACTGGTGTATTGTGGCAAATCTGTGGATTTGCCTGTTTTAGACATTTCAAGCCATCTCTGTACCTGAAGTGGGGCTCAGACTCACCACCCCAAGATTAAGAGTCATGCTCCACCAACTGAGCCAGGCAGGGGCCCCCTAGACATTTCAAATAAATAGAATCCTACAATATGAATGAATGAATGAATGAATGAATGAATGGTCCTACCATATGTAGTTTTTGTGTTTGACCTCTTTCACCTAATATGATGCTTTCAAGGTTCATCCATGTTTTGGCATGTATCAGCACTGCCTTCTTTAATATGACTAAATAGTGCTTTGTGTGGATATAGTACAATTTGTTTATCCATTTATCAGTTGACAGTCCTTTGGGTTGTTTCTACCTCTTTGTTTTTCTTTTAAGATTTTATTTGTTCATTCATGACAGACACACAGAGAGGCAGAGACACAGGCAGAGGGAGAAGCAGGCTCCATGCAAGGAGTCCGACGTGGGACTCGATCCTGGGTCTCCAGGATCACACCCCAGGCTGAAGGCGGCGCTAAACTGCTGAGCCACTAGGGCTGCCCTGTTTCTACCTCTTTGGCTACGATGGATACTCCTACTATGAACATTCATGTACAAGGGTTTTTTAAAAAAATATTTTTATTTATTTGAGAGAGAGCGAGCTCACGAACAGGGGGGAGGGGTAGAGGAAGAGGGAACAGAGACTCCTTGCTGAGCAGAGAGCCTGATGCAGGACTCGATCCCAGAACCCTGGGATCATGACCTGAGCAAATGGCAGATGCTTAGGTGACTGAGCCACCCAGGCACCCCATGTACAAGTTTTTACACCAAGTGTATGTTTTATTTTCTCTTGGTTATATATCTAGAAGTGGCATTGCCAGGTCTTATAGTAACTCTGTTTAATTATTTGAGGAAGTGCCCGTTTTCCAAGTGACTGCACCATTTTATTTTTATTTTTTTTAAAGATTTTATTTATTTATTCATGAGAGACACAGAGAGAGAGAGGCAGAGGGAGAAGCAGGTTCCATGCAGGGAGCCTGATGTGGGACTCGATCCCGGGTCTTCAGGATCATGCCCTGGGCTGAAGGCGGCGGTAAACTGCTGAGCCACTCGGGCTGCCCTGTATGAGGATTTCAATTACTCCTCATCTTTGCCAACACTCAATTAGCTCTCATTTTGATTATGGTCATCCTAGTGGGTGTAAAGTGGTATTTCATTGTGGTTTTGATTTGCATTTCCCTAATGACTTACAATGTTGAACATCTTTTTATGTGATTATTGGCCATTGTTATATCTTCTTTGGATAAATGTCTATTAAAATCTTTTGCCCATTTTTAAATTGGATTATCTTTTTATTGTTGAGTTGTAAGAGCTTTTCATATATTCTAGATATAAGTCCCTTATCAGATAAATATGATTTGCAAATCTTTTTTCCTATTTTGTGGGTTGTCTTTTCACTTTGTTATGGTATCCTTTACAACACAAAAGATTTCCTTTTGATGACATCTGATATATTTTCTCTTTTGTTGCTTGTAGTTTTGGAGTAATATCTAAGAAGTGATTGCTAACCCAAAGTCATTGAGATTTACCTCTATGATTTTTTTAAGATTTTATTTATTCATGAGAGTCACAGAGAGAGAGGCAGAGACATAGGCCAAGGGAGTAGGCTCCCTGTGGGGAACCCAATGTGGGACTTGATCCTAGGACCTAGGGATCACACCCTGAGCCGAAGGCAGAATTCTACCGCTAAGCCACCCAGGTGCCCCTACTTCTATGATTTCCTCAAAGAATGTTATAGTTTTAGCTCTTATATTTAGGTCTGTGATTCATTTGAAGTTAATTCTGTATGAGTGGGGATTCTTTGCATGTGGTTATCCAACAGTTCCTGAGCCATTTGTTTAAAAAAAAACTTTCCTTATTGAATTGTCTTGGTGGGGGGATCCCTGGGTGGCTCAGCTATTTAGTGCCTGCCTTTGGCCTGGGCGCGATCCTGGAGTCCTGGAATCGAATCCCACGTCAGGTTCCCGACATGGAGCCTGCTTCTCCGTCCTCCTGTGTCTCTGCCTCTCTCTCTCTCTCTCTCTGTCTATCATAAATAAATAAATCATTTAAAAAAAAAAGATGAATTGTCTTGGGGATCCCTGGGTGGCTGGGCGGTTTAGCGCCTGCCTTTGGCCCAGGGCGCCATCCTGGAGTTCCGGGATCGAGTCCCGCGTGGGGCTCCCGGCATGGAGCCTGCTTCTCCCTCTGCCTGTGTCTCTGCCTCTCTCTCTCTCTGTGTCTCTGTGAATAAATAAATAAAATCTTTAAAAAAAATAAAAATATAAATGAGGATATATACTTCCCACCCAAGGAAACTGGATGCTGTATTTGAAAAGTCTACCAGGAAAAAAAATTAAAAAAAAAAAAAAAAAGAAAAAAAAAAAAAAAGAAAAGTCTACCAGGAAGCTAGTATTTAGAAGGTACTCAAGCTATGAATATTTCCCTTCCTTCTTTGGAACCCCCAGAGTCCTTCCCATTCATCAACCTCATCACTGTTCTCTGGAGCTCTGGGGAGCCCCCAGGATTTGTTCTTTCACTAACTTTCTGCTTAACTTCTACTGGGCAATCAGTCGCTCAAGACCAGAACCCTCAGCTAGGAACTTCAGGTAGACTGCCACACAACCCTGCCAGGCAGGAACTGACTTCCAGGGAGGCTCACCAACCTATCTGAGATTACGCAGCCAAGCAGCAATCACAGCTTGCATTGACTCCAGATCTGAACTTATTCTACCCACTCTCTAGAACCCCCAAGGGAGGCAGGGGCCCCTGACACATAAGTCCTAGAGTATGAAAGAGGCCATGCTGGGGGTGCTTGGTGGCTCAGTGGTTGGGCATCTGCCTTTGGCTCAGGGGATCATCCCGCATCCTGAAATCGAGTCCTGCTTCGGGCTGCCCCCAGGGAGCCTGCTTCTCCCTCTCCCTGTGTTTCTGCCTCTCTCTGTGTCTCTCATGATTAAATAAATAAAATGAAAGAAAGAAAGAAAGAAAGAAAGAAAGAAAGAAAGAAAGAAAGAAAGAAAAGAGAAAGAGAAAGAGAGAAAGAGAGAGAGAAAAAGAAAGAAAGAAAGAAAGAAAGAAAGAAAGAAAGAAAGAAAGAAAGAAAGAAGCCATGCTGGAGGGTGTGGGGCTTCTTGAGAGGGTCTTCTGGGGCTGTGGGACACGAGCAGGCCCGACCCTGGCCTCCTGCCCCAGGATGTGCCCCCTGAGCTGATGCCCAGTATCACAGATGAATACCTAGGCAGCAGTTCTGATGCAGAAGCCAGACGTGACGACTTCCAGGAACTTCTGGCTGATATTATCATGAACTTGCCTGCCTTGAATTTCTCTAGAAGCTTCTAAGGTGAGCCTATCCCCGTTCACCTGCCCCACCCTTTCCATTTCAGCCCAAGAGCTGGGTTATCACAGGAGACATGGCCTGACACCCTGTTGCTACCCCCACACCCCACTTCCTCTCTGGGATGCAGTGTCACCGTAAGGAGAGGTGACTCTGGCAGGTCACTCTGCAGGTGAGTAAACCAAGGCTCAGAAAGGTGCAGTGACTTTTCAAATGTCACCCAGCAGGACCCATCACCAATTCTGAAGAATTTATTGGACTCATGAGTGATATTTCCCATGTTTAGCACTTCTCCTGGGAGAAAAGTATTGCTTCCTCCACACCTGGTAGCTAGTCCCTGACACAGCCCTAGAACACCTCCAAGCTCCTAGCTTTGTGACCTTGGGCAAGATACCTAGCCCCTCCGTGCCTCAGTTTCCTCATTTGTAAAATGGCGACAGTAACTATCTAATTTGTATGTTCTCAGGAGGATAAAATGAACGATTACACATAAAGTCCATGGAATAGTGGGTGACAGCCAGAAAATGCTCAGTAAATGCTTGCTGATAATGATGTTGTCATCAGTGTTGGTACTGGTATTGGTGTAACTACAAGCTGGTCCTGCCAAAGGGAGGACCTGATCAGGCTGAGGGTACCTATCTCCGATGCAGCCCTCGCCACAGATTCTGGAGTCCCTGCCTTTTTTTTTTTTTTTTTTTTTTATGAGTTCCAGCATTGACCCAGTTCCTTTGCGAAGATCAAGCCAGCATGGATGAGGGCTGACCATGGGGCTGAGGTTGCCTTCATAATTTGGGGTCCCTTCCTCATGGATGAGAGCTCCCTGCTGGGTAAGGACAGACAGACATGCAATCCCCGGGGCTGCAACAAGCTAGGGTGGGGCTTGTAGGCACACAGGTCTCCAGTCAGCACAGGGGACCCTTGAGTTCTCTCCAGGACCCACCTGACCCTGATCCAGGTCTGTTCCTCCAATAGCCTTTCCAGAAGCTCCAGAGGAGGAGAAGCAGCTGAGCCTCACCATGATGGCTCAGTGGACTCAATTTGCCCGGACAGGGTGAGTAAGCAGGCAGGCACACCTGCCTTTGGGCCTATACTACTACTCAGATCTTCTTCTAGGGGACAACGCAGGAGGCCTTGACCTTCATTCATTCCTCCCATCCAGGGACCCCAATGGTGAGGGGCTGCCTCTTGGCCCTCGTTCAACCAGTTGGGGCAACACCTGGAAATCAGCCTGACACTACGAGTTGGCCAGAAGCTAAGAGAAGCCAACTTGGTTTTGGACAGAGACACTTCCCGCCAAGATCTGGCTGCAGCAGATGCAGAAGGGCAGGAAGGGGCAGGATGAGCTCTGAGGGGTGGCAGAGACACAGCTTCTTCTGCTAAGAAACTTTAATTTAAACCAAGCTGATGTATAGACATGTCCCTTAAGGAAGCAGCCCCTCCATGACTGGCATTGTGCTCTGTCGAAATGCCACCTGCTACCTACTTCAGGAACCTTTGTACAAACTCTTCCTTTTTCCTGAAGTGCCTTTCTTCCTTGCTTCATGGCTGGTTCTGTCTCATTCTTCAAGCTCCCCAGAAGACCCCCCACTCCTCCAAGCAGCCTTCCCTGCCTTCTCTGAGCCTGAGTCTGTGTCCATTACAGCATAGCCCACGCCAGGCTAGTATTGTCTGTGTCTGTGTCTCTTTCACCTCTCTGAGAGTAGAAGTCAGCCTGACCCCACTCCGCGTCTCCCCCAGAAGGTTTGGGCAGGACCTGGATTCAGGGATACTTGATGAGCAGTAAAAGGTAGAGAGTATGTGAATGGTGGCTATTGGATGTGAACCCAGGATCTTCAGCCACCAAAGCTATGCTCAGTCCTGCACAGAAGTCCTCATTGGTGGAAGGGTGAATGGACAAGTCAGTCTTGGGGTAGAGGGAAGTCCTGAGACCTTGGGGGAATCTAGCCTAGAACATATTTTAGCCCCCAAAGCAGCAATTGCCCCCCAAAGCCTGACTCAGACTGAGGAAGGTCCCTTTCTCCATGTTGCCCAGACACAAGACAGAACAGAATCCAGCTAGGCCAGAGCCCTGCCTTTTAGGATATGAGATGTGAGTTTCCCAGCCCTGGTGCTGCAACCCTTTTATGGCCTGGCTCAGCTCCTCCCTCCCCTCCCAGCTTGCGGAGACCAACTTCTAGGGGAGCTCAGCACAGCCCCCACAGTATCTACCAGGACACAGGAGAACAGGTTGGGGAGGGTGTCTGGACAATTGCATCAGTCAGGCTGTTGTCCCATAGAAAAGAAGAGGCCTACCCACTCAGGCTACGACAGGTAAAAAGGAACCAGAGGTTTTTGAGTGGGAGCAAACATTTCTTTTTTTGAGGATCAGTGCACCGTTCCCTTGAAATATCTAGATTTTATTTTTTTTATTTTTTTTAATATCTAGATTTTAATACATATCACAAGGACTTTACCTGCCACCACTCTCTCCTTCTACAGGCCCAATCCCACGTATACCCTTTCTCAGTCAGACTAAGTTCCTGTCTGCTGAGGGTTACATGAAAAGCACTTGTAATTGGGATCAGAGCTGTTCAGGGAGATCCATTTTGGGGATATAGGGGAGACACATAAAACCAAAGGGGCTCAAGTCATGCCACTTGCCTGCTCAAAAGCTCCCTGTGACTCCCTGCCACCCTTAGGGCATGTCCAAGTTCTTCCCCTGGCATTGAAGGCCTCCCATCCCATCCCCTTCTCTCCATGGGGGCAGTTTGGCCCCACAAGCAAGGAGAGAGCCTGACAAATCAACAAGGCCCAATCAGAGCCCTCCCCTGGGGACACAGAGGGCTGTAGGGGCACAGAGGTAGAGGCCAGCCCTGCGGGGGGACATGGAAAGGAGGGACATCTAAGCTGAAAAAGGAGAGCAGAGATTACTCCAGTGTACAGGCCAGAGCAGTGGACCCGAGCAACAGGGAGCAACAGGACAGAATGTTCCTGGCAGAGGGAAGAGCAGGCACGAAGGCCTGGAGGTTGAAACCTATTGAGGAAAGAGTTCTAAAGGCTGGAGAGGGGATCCCTGGGTGGCTCAGCAGTTTAACGCTTGCCTTCCACCCAGGGCGTGATCAAGGCCCGGGATCGAGTCCCACGTAGGGCTCCCCACAGGCAGCCTGCTTCTCCCCCTCTGCCTGTGTCTCTGTCTCTGTCTCTGTCTCTCTCTCTCTCTCTCTGTCTCTCATGAATAAATAAATAAATAAATAAAATCTTTTTAAAAATAGAAATAAAAAAATAAAGCTGGAGAGGTCAGCAAAGACCAGACTCTGAGGAGCCTTGTGGACTGCAAGGGTGTGGACTGCACTTGAGGCCAATGAAGGGCCTTGGAACGGTGTTAACCAGAGGGTAACAGGAACCGGTTGGGGGCGGTAGTGAGAGCGGGGACTGGAAGAGCAAGGAGGGGACCAGTGTGGGCCTCCAGTTAGGTGGAAGGCACTGGTTGGCTCTAGATTTAGAGTAGACAGATAGACCTGCTGACTGATGGACACAGAAGTAAGGGGAAGGAAGACTCTCCAGGGGCTGCCTGGAAGCCAGCAGCCCCAGGCTGGGATTCAAGGACCCTGATTTGACCATGTGGGATGTATAAAGAGGCCTCCTCTCCAGGCCTGAGGGAGCAGCACACTTGGGAGTCATGGGTGGGAGGGACCATTCCCAGCTTTGGTGTCACCATCACCAGAGGGCTCTGGAAGGTGGGCCTTGGACCATTCTCTCCTTCCCTCTCCTGTCTCGAGTCCCAGCTTCTACGGTTTTTTCCACACGGGAAAGGAGGGGCGGCCTGGCACCACTCCAGAGGCTCAGGGGTGGAGGTGGGGGGAGGCGCTCATACAAGGTAGCTGCTGCTGGTATTTCAATCCTTTTTATTCTCTCTTCCCTGGGCCATCGATCATCAAACCCCCCCTCCCCTGCTTGCCAGAGCGTCCTTGACCAAATAACGGCCCTGCCCTGAGGATTCAGCAGCTACACAGAGCTGAGGGGAGCAAGGCAGGGGGCACCCACAAACTCAGGCCAGGTCCTGCAGGGAAGGGACTGGTGGGCCCGAGAAGCCTCCTTGGGCTGGGGTCACAGGAAGGGCCACATGAGCTGTGTGTGTGTGCACCAGGGGTTACTGCAGGATCACCTGGACAAGGTACTGGCAGATGCTCCCAGGAGACACAGACGAGTGTGTACATACCCGGTGCCAAACTTAGTTACTCACAGGCACAGGCAGTCTCACACACACACACACACACACACACACACACACACACGCATCTATACACACACCCTAATATGGTTCCAATTCAGTTATGCAATTTACTAAATTTGTATCTTTGTACAAGTTATTTAGCTTCTTTGTTTCTTAATTTTTCCATCTACGAAATGGGGGCAATGATCATGTCCCTTTTCATAGATCTGCTGTGAGCATTGAATGATAATTAGCTGTAAAGTGCCCAGAAGAATGCCTGACACACAGCAAATGCTCAGTAAATGCTCTCTGGCACAGATCCGGACACAGCCTCAAATCATACCATCCTTTGAATCATATGGCTCCCTTGACTACAATTTTGGCCGGGCCCAGGGCACAGAGCAATCAGCTGGTCAGGACTCACGAGGAGACTTGCTAACTTCTCCTCTGTGTCAGGTTTAGTGGCATCCATCCTCTCCCTCAGGCCTCTGGACAGTCTCCTGTGGTCCTCAATGGTCCTTTAGGGTCCTGAGTGGATCCTCATTTTACAGATGAAGAAACAGAATCAGAAGAGAGAGTACCTTGTCTAAGGCCACACAATGACAGAGCCAGACTCATACTTAAGTCCACTGGCCTCTAAGTTATCCTTCCCTCTCCAGAATGTGCCCTCATGTCTAGAACGAGCTTTGTCTAAAGTCATCACCCGGGATGCCTGGGTGGCTCAGTGACTGGGCATCTGCCTTCGGCTCAGAGTGTGATCCTGGTCCAGGGATCAAGACCCATGTCGGGCTCCCTGTGAGGGGCCTGCTTCTTCCTCTGCCTATGTCTCTGCCTCTCTTTCTGTGTCCCTCATGAATAAATAAATAAAATCTTTAAAAAATAAAAAAATAAAGTCATCACCCAAAGGCTGGGAGGAATCTGACTCAGTGTGATTGACCAAGCCCCTGTCAGGCTCTCTGTGACCCTTGTACGAAACAGGAGTGAAGCTCCTGGCCCTTTCTAGCCTCACAGAGCTTCACCCCAAGTCAGTCCTCAGGAGTCCTCAGGACCTCATTCCTGCAGGGTACCCCTAGGTCCCCTTGGGGCCAGCTGAAGGCACTCCTGCGTCTCAGGCTGGACGTGGAGAGTGGCACTGTAAATGCCATGGCCAGAGTTTTGGGAATGGGATAGCATTGCAGGCAGCAGCAAGAGGGCCTGAAGGTATCCCTGACCTTTGAAGTCAGGGGTGGGACGGTACTATGTTAGGGCGACCTGAAAAATACAGGTGGGCAGTGGGAATTCCTCGATCTTCTCCCAACTGAACCAGGCATTCAGTGATAGCAGGCTCAGGTCCAAGCTTCTCAATAAAGCAATTGAAGAAAAAGGGAAAGCTGATATGAAACAGACTGATAAAAACCAATATTTTGGCCAGGATTTGGATCAACCAGAACTCCCGTGCATTGCTGGTGGGAGTGTAAACTGGTACGACCTCTTCGGAAACTGCTTGGCATTATCTGCTCGAGTTGAGAGCCACAACACTGTGACTCAGCAATTCCACATCCCTCCAGGAATTCCGCTTGGTAGACATATACTGAATGAATGTGTCCGTATGTTCACCACGGGAGACATGTCGTGGTGTAGTCACAGGATGAAATCCTCTGCAACAATGAAATCGAGGAGAGCACTTGACAAGATCAGCACTGGGAATTATACTATATGTTGGCAAATTGAATTTAAAACAAACAAACCGGGATCCCTGGGTGGCGCAGCGGTTTGGCGCCTGCCTTTGGCCCAGGGCGCGATCCTGGAGACCCAGGATCGAATCCCACGTCGGGCTCCCGGTGCATGGAGCCTGCTTCTCCCTCTGCCTGTGTCTCTGCCTCTCTCTCTCTCTCTCTGTGTGACTATCATAAATAAATAAAAATTTAAATAAATAAATAAATAAATAAATAAATAAATAAATAAATCAAACAAACAAAAACCAACGATATCCAACCATCCGCGGCTACACAGGACACCGTGGATGCGTCTCACTGACATGATGTGGACTGACAGTAGCCTGACGTAAGAGAGCATGTGCTGTCGGCTACACTCGCTTACCCCTGGCCCGTAGGCTTCCTCAGTGCTGTTCATCTTTGAGTCCTTGCTAGCCAGAAGGTCCTGGAGATTTCTTAATGGTGCCATCCTGATGGACACACACTCCCTCTGGGGATGCTGTTTGGAATAGAGAAGGGTACCCCTCCCCGCCACCCTTTGATAGACCCTGGTGAGGGTCACCGCTGACCTGCTTGAGCACAGGATCTCAGAACAGTAAAATGATTCTTCCACCCAGGAAGGTACCCTTTCCTGCCTCCTATGGGTGGGAAGTCACGTCAGAACCCTGGCGGGACAGTAACTTCTTGCAAGATACATCCAGGAAGGCAAAAGAAACAATAGCAAAAATGAACTATTGGGACTTCATCAAGATAAGAAGCTTTTGCACAGCAAAGGATACAGTCAACAAAACTAAAAGACAACCTACAGAATGGGAGAAGAGACTTGCAAATGACATATCAGATAAAGGGCTAGTTTCCAAGATCTATAAAGAACTTATTAAACTCAACAGCAAAGAAACAAACAATCCAGTCATGAAATGGGCAAAAGACATGAACAGAAATCTCACAGAGGAAGACATAGACATGGCCAACAGGCACATGAGAAAATGCTCTGCCATCAGGGAAATACAAATCACTTGCCATCAGGGAAATACAAATCAAAACCACAATGAGGTACCAGCTCACACCAGTGAGAATGGGGAAAATTAACAAGGCAGGAAACCACAAATGTTGGAGAGGATTTGGAGAAACGGGAGCCTTCTTGCACTGTTGGTGGGAAGGTGACCTGGTGCAGCCAGTCTGGAAAACTGTGTGGAGGTTCCTCAAAGAGTTAAAAATAGACCTGCCCTATGACCCAGCAATTGCACTGCTGGGGATTTACCCCAAAGATTCAGATGCAATGAAACGCCGGGACACCTGCACCCTGATGTTGATAGCAGCAATGGCCACAATAGCCAAACTGTGGAAGGAGCCTCGGTGTCCATCGAAAGATGATGGATAAAGAAGCTGTGGTCTATGTATACAATGGAATATTCCTCAGCCATTAGAAACGACAAATACCCACTATTTGCTTCGATGTGGATGGAACTGGAGGGTATGATGCTGAGTGAAGTAAGTCAATCAGAGAAGGACAAACATTATATGGTCTCATTCATTTGGGGAATATAAATAATAGTGAAAAGGGAATATAAGGGAAGGGAGAAGAAATGTGTGGGAAATATCAGAAAGGGAGACAGAACATAAAGACTCCTAACTCTGGGAAATGAACTAGGGGCGGGGGGTGGGGGTGAATGGGTGACGGGCACTGAGGGGGGCACTTGACGGGATGAGCACTGGGTGTTATTCTGTATGTTGGTAAATTGAACACCAATAAAAAATAAATTTATTAAAAAAAAAAACAGAACCCTGGCAGGTCCAGAACCATGACCTCTACCTTCCCCCCAGGCCCAACTGCAGGCCAGCTCCAAGCAAGGCTCCTCTCTGCACAGGATGGAGACTGTGACTTCACCCTGTGATCTGGCCTCTAAGAACATTCCACCTCACTTGTCAGACAGGTCTGTTTGTGTGGAAAGCCCAATAGTGGACCAGATGGGGCTTCGGTCTTCCCTTCAAAAAACAGGATGCTGCGTGACTCAGGACAGGAGCCACCTAGTGCTACATATCAGAATCACAGATTTTTAATCCTAAAATAGTGTAGCACCAAGGCCAACAAGCTGACCCAGCTACCCCCATTCGACATCACCTGTGCCCCCTGTGAACATTGGATGGAGCCTATGTGAGTCTTACACCCCACTGAAGTGCTTGGCCTGACCCAACCCCTCCCCATATGGACCAGATGAAAGGTTGTACCCTCCACAGGGAGAGGTAGCAAGAGTAGACCCAGGTGTCAGCAGGACTAGACCTTAAGGCCCACACAGAACTGGCCAAGTTGTGAGGCACCAGGGTGGCTCAGCCAGTTAAGGGTCTGCCTTCAGCTCTGGTCATGATCTTGGGGTCCTGGGATCAAGCCCCATGTCAGCTCCTTGCTGAACAGGGAGTCTGTTTCTCCCTCTCCCTCTGTCCCTCCCACCCCCACTTGCGCACACGCTCTCTCTCTCTCAAATAAATAAAATCTTTAAAGAAAGAAAAGAACCAGCCAAGTTGCTGCACAGCTGAGTGGAGGAGTCAATATGTGACTGGCCCCTGGTCTGGCAGATGGACTCACAGTCCTGTCTGCCTTCTCTACCACTCCCTTCCCTTGTCCTTCATCCCCCAGCTTGCCCTTTGCTTTGAATGACACATGCTTAGTGCATTCAGGTAAACCAATCTCGTCAGATCCTAGGCAGATGAAACAAGCAGCTCTGTCACCTCCCCTAAACAGGACTCCATACTCCTATTGATGTGGCCATAAAAAGACTCAATAGTGCTGCAATATTAGCATGTATACACTTTTCTACTCTGCTTTTTTCACTTAAAATATTGTCATAAGCAGTTTATTATTTGAGTGTACAGTTATAATTTTTTGGCCTAGTCCTATGACACAAATGATGCTTCCGATACTCACTATGGTACATACGACGACAGATCATAAAAGTCCTTGTTTTATCTTTTTTAAGATTTATTTATTTATTTATCATGAGAGACACAGACTGAGAGAGAGAGGCAGAGACACAGGCAGAGGGAGAAGCAGGCTTCTCTCAGAAAGTCTGATGTGGGACTTGATCCTGGATTCTGGGATCACGACCTGAGCCAAAGGCAGGCGCCCAACCACTGAGACACCCCCCCCCCTTTTTTTTTAAGAAAAAGTCCTTGTCTTAATGAGTTTCTGAATCTTTTCTGAGTCAAAGCATGTGAATACAGCTGTTACACATTGTGCCAGATTACTTTCCCAAGGCATTGTATCAATTTATCCGTCACCAACAGTACATGTGAATGTCCTTTTCACTGTATCTTTGAGAGAATTGGGTGCAATCATTTTTAATTTTTTGGGTAGAAGTTGTAACTCTCCGATTTAATTAACATTTTATGCTGTCTCAAAAAGTGGAGTATTTTCATAAGTGCTTACCTATAGTCTCTGGATAGCAAGGCTGGGATGAGTACCACTCCATGGCAGCTCTTGTTCAGGGGTGTAGAGTACTTTGCTGCATGCTCAGGTGCCCCCAGAGTCTGGAGTGAGAACAGTAAAATATCACCACATAGAGCAGGACTCTGAGGAGAGTCTCACTGTGTGACCTTGAGCAAGTTATATAACCTTTTGAGTTTCCATTGCCACATTTGTATCATGTAGTAATAATAACACTTACCCTCTCCATTTTTTAGGAGGATGAGGTGAGATGGTCCATGTAAAGTGTCTGGCACAGTGCCAGGTTATAATAAAGGATCCGTAAATCATGGCTGTTGGCTAGTCAATCATGAGTGGACCCAGGCTTCAGGACAAATCCAGGTAATGTGGTAGAGGTTGAATTCAACTTGGTCTAATTCATATTTAGTCCAAGAGCTGGCTAAGATGTAAATCTGCTAGTAGTGTGTCTGTGTGCCTGTGTGTGATATGTGAATGTATGCTACATATGGATACATTGTGACCTTTATAAAACTGCTCTTACATGCATATATATGTATGCAAATGCATTTACCTCTTGTATTTCTGCAAGTTTTGTTGTAAATGAGCGGAACTCTCATGTATCTATGTATGTATGGATTTATCTGTACACATGAGTATTAATGAGAGTAGGCATATGCATGAAAATGCCCATATATGTGTGATTTCTTCCCAGAAGTGTGCCAGGTAAATGTTAGCAATCAGAAAGGGGTATGGTGATATCCAATATCAGACAAAGGCAGAATCAAAATAAATGACACAATGCTATTGACATTAAATGATACATTAAATGACAGAAAAATAATTCATATAACAGACATGAACCTTTATGCTCCTACCAACATAGCACTGAAATCTTGAATCAAATAATGAGAGAGAAAATACTGAGAGAAACACAGAAAAAATGGGCAAATACACAATTGTGAAAAGCTTCAAGCTGCAATTGGTGCTGATGCAGATGGGCCAGAGTTCTTTCAGGGGCCAGGGTGATCTTTCTCCTCTCTTCTAGGTGCCCTGCACACCATGGAACCTCCAGTGGTTACCAAATATGGGACCCTCCAAAGAAAATAGATGCATGTGGGGAAGACACCCATCAATGTCTTCTTAGGAGTCTCCTTCTTCATTCTTCCTGTGGGTTTTCATAGGTTCACTTCCCCAAAGCTCCCAGAGCTTTGGGAAGGAATCAGAAATGCCACTACCTATGCTCCTGCATAACAGCCAAAGGACTACTATCTGGAAGGTAGGCAGACCCTAAGGAGGGAAGTGGACCAATGACTGTCTCTAGGTCAGGGTTTGAACAATTCACTAAAAAGAGTGCACTATGTGGCCATAAGTGGGCCAGGGATCCATTCTGGGCCTCAGTTTCCAAACCTATATAATGAAGTAATTGGCCCAGATGGTGTTTAAGGCACTGATAATGCTGTTCTTGGCTCTCTCATAGGAGGAGGTGCTCACTGGTGTGCCCCAGTACCTTCTGGAGAACTGGGTTCTCCGAAAAGTGTGCGAGGAGCAGTTCATTTTTTCTTTCTCTCTTATATACACACACACCATCCTCAATGAACCCTGAGCTCTTGCTTCTCACTTGGGGCTTGAACCCAAGAACAAGCCCACATGGCATATCCAAGCCTTCCCTGCAGAAGGGGTTTCAAGATGTGGAGGTCACAGGCTCATATTCAGTTTTAATGTTCCAGAATTTATTGCAACCTCTAGCAGGGCTCAAATACTGAGTCGCATGAGCATGTTGAGATAATGACTGCCCTTTGCTGCCCTGAGCTTGGGAAATTACCCAGGACAAATGTATTTATTTACTCAGACCAATGAGTAACCAACCCACTGTCCTGAATATTCAATGGCAATCATCAACAATCAGTTGATAAACATTAGGGTTAGAAAAATGTCTACCTGAGATGCCTGGGTGGTTCAGCGGTTGAGCGTCTGCCTTCAGCTCAGGGTATGATCCCAGAGTGCCGGGATCAAGTCCCACTTCGGGCTCCCTGTATGGAGCCTGCTTTTCTCTCTGCCTATGTCTCTGACTCTCTCTATGTGTCTCTCATGAATAAATAAATGATATCATTTAAAAAAAAAAAAGAAAAATGTCTACTATGAGAACCTGGGTGTCAGTTGATATTAAAAAAGTACAACCGGAGGCAGTGGCGATGGCAGCAGTGAGAGGATGAACAACAAGTTCGACTCATTGAAAGATGATGACAGTGGGGACCATGATCAGAATGAAGAAAACAGCACACAGAAAGATGGTGAGAAGGAAAAAACGGAACAAGACCAAAGTCAGGGCAGCAGTAAGAGGAAGGCTGTTGTCCCTGGGCCAGCAGAGCATCCCCTGTAGTACAACTCTACTTTCTGGTCTCCAGAAGAACCCCCGGTCATCCCACCAGCTCACACAGCTATGAACAAAATATCAAATAGATGGGCACCTTTGCCTCTATGGAGCAGTTCTGGAGGTTTTTGTTTTGTTTTGTTTTGTTTTGTTTTTAAGGTTTAATGGGTTTCATTCAATGATTCTTTTTCTTTTTTTTATAGAGTTTTATCAATTTTTTTTAATTTTTATTTATTTATGATAGTCACACAGAGAGAGAGGCAGAGACATAGGCAGAGGGAGAAGCAAGGCTCCATGCACCGGGAGCCTGATGTGGGATTCGATCCTGGGTCTCCAGGATCACGCCCTGGGCCAAAGGCAAGCACCAAACCACTGCACCACCCAGGGATTCCCAGTTCTGGAGGTTTTATAGCCACATGGTATGTCCCGGGGACCTGACAGGCCACAGTGACTTCCATCTCTTCAAAGAAGGAATTAAGCCCACGTGGGAGGATGATGCAAATAAAAATGGTGGCAAGGGGATTATTCGACTGCGGAAGGGCTTGGCATACCATTGCTTGGAGAATCTTATCCTGGCCATGTTGGGGGAACAGTTCATAGTTGGGGAGGAGATCTGTGGGGCTGTGGTCTCTGTCCTGTTGCAGGAGGACATTATTTCAATATGGAATAAGACTGCCAGTGACCAAGCAACCACAGCCCGCCTCTGGGATACGCTTCAGCGAGTGCTTCGCCTACCTCCCAACACCATTATGGAGTACAAACCCCACACCGACAGCATCAAAATGCCAGGCAGGCTGGGCCCCCAAAGGCTCCTTTTTCAAAACCTCTGGAAGCCGAGGTTGAAGGTGCCATGACCCTCTCCCTCTCTGGATGGCACCATCATTGAAGCTGGCATCGTCGGAGTCTCTTGTTCTGTTGGCGTGCTACCTGGAAGATCCTTCTGTCCTGGACAAGAGGAATTGGAAGAGCATTTTATGTTTTAAGAACAGGCTGATACACAGTAGCTACAGCAACAGCTGAGATCACTTAATAAATGGTGCTAAACTAAAAAAAATTTTTTTAAATTAAAAAGTATAACCACTGGGGCACGTGGGTGGCTCAGTTGGTGGAGCGTCTAACTCTTGATTTCAGCTCAAGTCGAGACCTTGGGGTTGTGAGATCAAGTCCTGCATTGCGCTCCACTCTGACATCTGTGCTGAGTGTGGAGCCTGCTTAAGATTCTCTCACTCCCTCTCCCTCTGTCCCTCCTCCATCATACACACTCACAGGTGCTCGCTCGCTCTCTTTCTCACTAAAAAAAGGGAGGGGGCATGCCTGAGTGGCTCAGTTGGTTGAGTGACCAACTCTTGGTTTCAGCTCAGGTCATGATCTCAGGATCATGAGACCAGGCACTGCCAAGGGCTCTGCACTTAGTGCAGAGTCTGCTTAAGATTCTCTCTTCCTCTGCCTCTTGCCCCACTCACAGGCATGTGTTCTCTCTCTCTCTCTTTCTCTTTCTCTCTCTCTTTCTCTCAAATAAATGAATAAATCTTGAAAAAAAAAAAGCAATGTTAAAATAACAACTACCACCCTGAGTGTCTAAATGTTGAGAACAGAGTATCCACTGTTACAACATGAATGGTTGTTTCTAGAACGCTGGGGTGTAGTCATTAAAACAATAACCAGGAGAAGCCCAGACATTCTGAACACTCTGTGATTGTTATTTGGAATCCCATGGATCAGGTGACAGAACATGGGATGGCCACTACCAGAGCCTCAAGGATCAGGGGTTTAGAGACTCGGGAGTCCATTGCATAGAAGTCTTGGTGTCAGTTGTTGGAACACTGGCCATGAGCTGTCAGCTAATAGCTGTTTGGAACACAGAGTGTCAGGTGTGAGAATCTGTGGATGGCTTAGAATAGACTGTGGGGTGATAATTAAGAAGGAAAGAAGACTAGTGACTAGTTTGGACAATGGATATTTTGGGGCCAAAGCAACAAGGGGACAAGTGGAGAATGGAGCAGAATAGGCAGACAGGGTTTCCTGGAGCTAGTCAGATGTTCCTAGCCCCAACTATTGAGAAAAGACTCCCGCAGGGCTGGGCCAGCAGGGAGAAAAGGTGATGTGGCCCAAGAGCCCAGCTCCACTAATGTCCACATGCATGCCAGGACTCAGATAAATCCTCATCCATCCCTGCCCCTGGGGAGCGCATGGTTGCTTGGGGGGGGGGGGGAGGAAACAAACCAATTGGAATCACTGCAACCTAGTGCTATAGTCAATATGGATAGAGCTTTGGGGAGCACAGATGTAAAGTGCCCAGCAGAGGGGGCACCACTTGAGCCGAGTCTTAAAGATTTTTTCTTTTTAATTTTTATTTATTTATGATAGTCACAGAGAGAGAGAGGGAGAGGCAGAGGGAGAAGCAGGCTCCATGCACCAGGAGCCCGACGTGAGATTCGATCCCGGGTCTCCAGGATCGCGCCCTGGGCCAAAGGCAGCGCCAAACCGCTGCGCCATCCAGAGATCCCGAGCCGAGTCTTAAACATGAGTAGGAGTTTGCCAGGCAGAGGAGAAAGCATTCCGCAGAGGGGACAGAAGCAAAGGGGCTTAGAGGTGGAAGGCAAGGGTCCAAGTGTATCTGGAGGAAAGGGTGGCCGGAAGACTAGATGGAGAGGGCCTGGGTCAGTGTGGGTGAATCTGCACCTCATCCTGAGCACAGGGGGGCCCAGGAAGTTTTTAAGGAGGGAAGTGCCATGGTCAGGGTTGTGTTTTCTATCAATCCTGTGTGGAGGATGTTAGAAGGGATGCAAAGAGGCTGGGGCAGTGTCGCGGCCAAAGGCAGCCATGGCCTTGGCAGGGCAGCAGCTCTGGGAGGAGGCGAAGGCGTATTTCGGAGCTGTCTGGGAGGCAGAACAGAGACTGAGGCTAGAGAGGGGGCATGAAAGACAGGGAGGTGCCCGGGCACCAGGTTTCTGGCTTGGCAGCACCAACAGTCTCCAACAGGAGCAGGAAACCTCTCCCCACGCAGGGGAGACCCCGGGGAGGCCACGTTGCCTCCCGCCCCTGTACCCCAACGCTGGTGGAAGCCACTTGGACACAGAGAGACACACGCACACACGCGCGCACACACGCTACCTAAATTTTGCATTTGCTTCTATTCCTCAACTGCGGAACGTGGGTTTGCAACCCTCTCGCCTCTCTGGCCACCACATCGGCCCGAACTCCTGTCTCTGAGGAGGCCTGAGGCCGGCGCCTTCCTGGAGCGCGACGCGGCTGAGCTCCAGCGCCGAGTCTGCACCTGACAGTCACGCGCCAGCGCGCACGCGCGGGGACGGGGACGCTCCGCGGCCGGAGAGCCCCGCCCCCCCCCCCCCCCCCCCGTCTGGCTCCCGGGGGCCTTCCTCGCCGCCCCGCTTCCCTCCGCTCCCACGTACCACGCCGCCGACTGGCCGCCAGCGAGAAAGTGGTGCTGGTGCTTCCGCAGCCCAGGCCCGGCCTCCTGGGCTTCCTGGGGGGCGGGGGGGGCACCGCCGGACTTGGGGACCAGAGGAAGGAGGGGGGAGGCGGGAGGGGGCTGGGGGCGTGGCGCGGGGCGGGGCCTAATTTCGACTGGAAGGGGCGGAGCTCCAAACTGCCCCAAGGGAGAGGGACCTAGGTCCCGGGAAAGGGGTGCGATCCAAGACCAGGGGTCTCGGGGACCCGCGGGAAGAGGCGGGGCCAGGGAGAACCGGGCAGGAGCCCTGAGCAGCCAGACGCTCCCCGGTTATAAGCCCCGCGCACCCAGCACCGGCCACAGCCGGGCCCGCGCGAACTGGGCGGCTCAGCGCCGGGTACAAAAAACACCGCAGCCTTCGGTGGAGCCCCAGGCTGTGTGACCCTGTTTGGCCTCTCTTCGGGGACCCTGTGTATCTCGGGACTAGAGGGGGCAGTGCCCGGGGAGACCCCGCACGGACTCACGAGTTCATCCACCACTGCACAAAAGCATGTGCAGATGAGCATGTACGGAAACATGCAGGCCCACAGACCCGCGCTCACCCCTGCCAAGGGTACCATCCTCCCGGGGTGGCACTGAAGAGAAAACCAAGCCAGTCCCAGAGAGTAAGGATGCTCAGCCTATCCGTAGTGGGCCAGAAAGATCACCCAGCACCTCCTACCTTCCTACCTCCCCCCAAAGCTCTATCCCCTGAACAGAGTGCATCATCTGCCCTGTGGTCAAGGCTGGGGGCACAGACCAGGCCTTGGATCTGGGGGGCAACCACTGACCTGGAGTGTACCTGGAGTGTGGGCGTAAAGTCAGGTACCTGCTGAGGGACACGTTTGGGAGGTGAGCTGGGACCATGTCACACAGGCCTTCACCTGCCACAGTAATAATACTGAACCGCTTGAACACTTTCTGTGTGCCAGACACTCTACTAAGCACTTTATATGTGTTCATTCATTTAATTCCCTCAACAATCCAGTTCTACAAAAAAAAAAAAAAAAAAAAAATCTCTCCATTCTGCAGATGAAAAAATTGAGGACAGAAAAGTTAAACAGCTCTATTCAAAATACACTGGAGAGCAGGGGAGGATTGGAAGCAGCGAAGCGACACAGCCAGATGTGCATTTAGAGAGATGGCTCCGTGTGTTGGAACCAGTTAGAAAGAAATAGGAGCAGAGGCCTGGAGGTCAGCCAGGAGGCGAGGTGGGGTATATCCCTAAGGAGATGATGAGGACTGGCTCTGAAACAGAGGCAGGAAGGATGAATGGTAGGTAGCTGCAGAGGGATGCAGGAGGCCGGGTAGACAGGACTGGGGCACCTGGGTAGAAGGGTGTGTGGGGGGTGATAGGAAAGGGCCCTGTGGCTGGGTGGATAGTATGGGGTGAGGGATGCCACCCAGATGGGAAGCAATTGGAACATATTTGGGGGACATGAAGGCTGAGGTGCCCAAGAGACAGGATGAAGAGTCCCAGTGATAGTGGCTCCCCCAACTTGGGCAGCAGAGAAAGCTACAAGTTGTGAATACAGGTAACGAGGACTGTGGGAACCATAGGGTCCCCCATTTCTAGCCCAGCAGCAGAGAGAGACCCTTTCCTACACTAGCAGAACCCCTCCCACAACCCCAGATCACCTCTAGAACCACTGGGGCCCACTATGTGGACTGGGATATGGGGACCCAGAGGCACGAAGGCACTGGTTCTAGGTCTAGGATTCCAACCCAGGACTCTTGATTCCTTCCCAGCTGCCTGCACTCTTCGGGCCCCTTCACACCGCCAAGCCCTGGCCAGATAATCATTCAAAACTGTCTAAGTGACTTCTACTTAAACCTCTCATGGGTGCCACACTCTCCACCCCTGTTAGATGATGTCACCCCTAGCCTGGGATCTCTTCTATAGGGCCATTTCCCAGAGTGGCACTTTGGCACCCAGAGCCTTCCTCACCCCCCACCCACTGAAGGTGGCCAAGGTGGGTGTCTCCTCTGCCCCAGGGATCAGCAAGGAGGGGCAGGATGGGGCACCCTGAACACCTCTTCTCCACAGATGGTTGGCCACCTGGCAGGCTGTAACTGCAACAGCACACAGATTCTGGTAGGCTGCCTGAGAGCATGATCAGGGGCTGAGGTGATGTGTGTGTCTAAGAAGATGATAAGTAAAACTTCCTTCTAGCTCCTTCACCTGGCCACCTGCAAGCACCCACCTGACCTGATCCTCAGCTGCCCCAGGGACCGTGTATCAGGAGCACAACATTTAGCAAAGATTTTCAAGAGGTGAGGGAGTGAGGAATGTGGACATCTGAGGCTGAGCACCCCAAGTCTGAGTAGCCTAGTCTTCTCTAGCACCTGCCCTCCAAGGGGTAGCCAAACCCCAGATTTTCCCAAGGGGGACCTATGGCTAAAGAAGCTGCTGGATGTGGACCTGCTGAGCTGGGCACCCTAGGCTGCAGGGATCCTAGGAGAATATGTGGAGGATTGATTGGAAATGCCCCTCGTCTTGTAGATAGTGTGGTTCATGAGCCCTGTGGTGAATAATGTGGTGCTCCCAGAGGACCCTCTGGTGCTCCTGAATTGGGGGCAAGTTGTACCTGTGCCCAGTCTTCTGGGTGTCAACAACCTGGAGTTCAGTTGGCTCTTACCTTTTGTAAGTGAATAGGAGGGGTGCCCACCAGAGTGGGGGTAACAGAGGATTCTTCTTGGGTAGTGCTGGACATCAGATCAGATCCCATTGGCTCTTCTAGGGATGTCCAAGTCTTGGGTACTGCCTACAGTCCCTGAACAGTAAGAGCTGGCCAGAAACAATGGGAGGAAGAGAAGTATGGCCTTTTGGAGGTTTGGGGACCCCAAATCTTCAGATCGTAGTTTGGATGGGTCATCGTATCCATTGTTTACCCTCCAGGCAGCTGCAAATTCTGTGGTGCTCCCTTGCTCCTGGTCAGGCTAGATGCCCCAGCTCAGGAGACATCGTCCCAGCCCCCAGTTCAGCTCTGACCTGGGTGGTAGTGATGGACAGGTTGGGAGCAGGAAGGCGGGAAATAGTCATGGACCCTTCCTAGGCTGTGTGCTCTGAGAACTCACCATTTAGATGATGAGAGCCTTGGAGCCTGGTGTAGCTCTGGCTGGAATCCCTCCTGATATTTGGGCCTGATTCACACCTGAGTCCTTATCTTGTGGGCAGATCAAGAAGCTCCCAGGAAACCAGCATATAATGAGAAAAGGAGCCGTCACCAAGCTTCTCTGAAGCACCAGCACCCTGTTGGTGAGGGGCCATGCTGTTAGGGGTGCTGCATAGTTACAAAGGGGTAAGAATCAGCAAAGGAGACCTTCCCAGAAGCTTCCCTCTTTCCCTCCTCCCCCAGACCCAAAACTCCTGAGGTACTGAGCCTGAGTCCGAGTTGCTGGTGTGCCTGCCTCTGGCCCAGCTGGCCCCCCAGGCCTTAGGGAAGGTATGAATTCCCCACTCAGAACATCACCAACGAGCAGTTTCCAGTGGTGTTGGAGGAGTACCTGGGTGATATTGATGACCATGACTGGAAGATGTTAAGAAACCATATGGTGTCTCTCTGCCTGTGTCTCTGCCTCTCTCTTTCTGTGTCTCTCATGAATTAATAAATAAAATCTTTGAAAAAATAAAAATAAAAATTTAGCAGTTAAATCTACATATTCAAAGAAAAAAAAAAAGAAACCATATGGCGGACCTAGGTGGGGATGCTACCTTGGTGTACTTCACCCTGCAGGCTGCCCACCACCACAGTGGTTTGTGGAGTCCTCCAGAGTGGCCACACTCTATCCGCTAGTGCTGCTTACCAACTGCTCATCCACCTTCTCTGCACCTCTGTGCTGGCGTAGGATTCCAAGATGCCATAGAAAAGGCAGTGTGCTGTCAATTAAGAGAAAAGTGGAAGAGGAGGGCAGGGCAGAGTCCAGCCCAGAGGAGACAGGCTGGGGTGGTCAGGGAAGACTTCCTAGTTGAGAGGACAAACTGAGGGCCACTGTGGAGATCCTGCCCAGGATAAATAGGGCTTGAGGGGCACCTGGGCGACTCAGTGGTTGAGTGTCTGCCTTTGGTTCAGGCTGTGATCCCGGGGTCCTGGGATCGAGTTCCGCACCAGGCTCTCCTCAGGGAGCCTGCTTCTCCCTCTGCCTGTATCTCTGCTTCTCTCTCTGTGTCTCTCATGAATAAATAAATGCAATCTTTGAAAATAAAAAATAAAAGAAAATAAACGGGGCTTGAAGAACATATGGGTGAGAGGTCAAAGGTGGGCCTGGAGAGCATAGACACCAAAGAACCCAAAATGCCCAAGAGAGGAAAGGTTCAGAGAAGGGGAAGGCTTCTGTGGTCTTTGCCACAATCCTGTGAATTAAGTTTTAGCATCCCTGGTCTGCAGATGAGGAACTGCAGCTCAGAGAGGCGGAGTGAGTGACTGGCCTCAGTTGCTGCTCAGTCACTCATGTGACTGGTGAGTAGTACAGAGAGGACTCAAATCTGCTGCCTAGATTCTGAAGCCCAAGGGCTTTTTCCTGCTTGCAGATGGGTGGGATGTGTGGGGGAGATGAAAAGCCCAGCCCAAGACTTTTCCTGCAGCTGTCCTCAGTTTCCCTATTCCTGGATGCTGGCTTCCCTGCCTACCTATATGAGTTTGAGCACCGCACTCCCAGTGGTGCAATCATCAGGCCCTGCACTGATGGAGCAGACTATCAGGATGAGATCCACTTCGTCTTCAGAAGTCCCTTCTCCAAAGGTGCTCAAACCCCACTCAACTCCCCCCCCGGGTGTCTAGTCTCCCCACCTTTGTGTCCTAACTCATATCTCCATTGTCTGACTCTAAGGAGCTAAGCAGTTCCTAGAATAGTCCCCAAAATGAAAGCCTTCCAGCATGGAAGGAGCAGGGTGGGACACTAGCATCCCATGTTAGATACCAAATGTCACATCCTTTTTTTAAAAAAAGATTTTATTTATTTATTAATGACAGACACACAGAGAGAGGCAGAGACACAGGCAGAGGGAGAAGCAGGCTCCCTGCAAGGAACCTGATGCGGGACTCCATCCTGGGACCCCGGGACCACGCTCTGAGCAGAAGGCAGACGCTCAACCACTGAGCTACCCAGGTACCCCCCAAATGTCACATCCTATTCTGACCCCATGCCATTCCTTAGTTGAGAAGGCACTGAGCCTCCAGGTGACATACTGGGTCGACTTTGCCCATTCCGGGTGAGTCTGGTTCCCCAACATATCTGTTTCACGTATCAGTCCCTGAATGTCCCAGAGGAGATGCATGATTAGCCTCTTCTCCCTCACCTTTCCCCAGTCATCAGGTCCTAGATGTCCCTATGATGTGTCCCTCTCTGTCCCATGACCACACTCTTCATTCACTCCGGCAAACATAATACTCTGTTTTCTGCCCAGCCCTACAGTGGGAGCTGGAATTCAAGACTTTTACAGACATGACCCCCATCATCCAGCGGCTTGTAAATGTTGTAACAAAAACGCTAGGTTGCTGTACTGGAGGGAGCAGAAGGTACTATGAGAGCACAGAGGAGGCATCCGACTGGCCTGGATGGGCAGGAGCGGCTTCCTGGCAGAGGTGAAATCTGGGTTGAGCTTTGGCTAGCCTTGTGACTAGTTTCCCACCTCCACTAGTCTCTCTCCTTTCTATCCATCCCCTCGATGGCATTCAAGGAATCTTTCTGAAATATCTGACCAAGTTGCTCACCTGCTTAAAACTCTTCATGACTTTCCTCATGACTTCCCTCTGCCCCCAGGCTAAAGTCCCAGGTCCTTAGCCTCTTGCATGAAAATCTTGTCATCCTTCAGTGGTTGAGCATCTGCCTTCACCTCAGGTAGTGATCCTGGTGTCCTGGGATCGAGTCCCACATTGGGCTCCCACAGGGTGTCTCTGCCTCTCTCTGTGTGTCTGTCATGAATAAATACATAAAATCTTTTCTTAAAAAAGAAAGAAAATCTTGTCATCTTCTCTTCACATCCATCCTCTTTACACACCCCATGTTTCTCTGCAAACTTACATTATGCTTCCTCCAAAAGCCCTGGTCTTTTATACCTCGGACCCTTTGCACATACTGCTCCCTCTATTTAAAAGGTAGTCGCCACCACACTACTATTTTTTCTTAAAAGTCTAAATATCACCTCTGTAAAGACTTCTTGGTCTCCAACTTCCAAAGGGAAGGTGAACCAAGGAAAGGTAAGAGAAGGAGGCAGGGTGAAGATGAGCATAAACAATCCTCATTCTTTCTTCCTCTGGGCAGAAACCCCAATGGTGGGGAGCTGTGCTACTGGCCACACTACAAGGAGAAGTTCCCTGCCGATGGATTTCACCATGAGGGTGGGTGTGAAGCTCAAGGAAGAGCTTTTGGCCTTTTGGATGAAACTGCACCAGCATTAAGGACCTGAGAAGCAGAGGCATTTTTGAGGGTTGTTAGGCAGGGAGGGAGCTTGAGGGATTATCCCACCACCTAAGCCTTGGGGAGATTGGCCACGACACATCTGAGACAAATGTGCTGGCTTCCCCAAGTAGGACCTGCAGAGGTTTCCTCCTATCTCCAGGTCATAGCTAGAGCTTTAGCCTGTTGTTTGGGGCCCTGCACTACCTTCTTTAGCCTGACATCGCATGATGCCCCCATCTCACTGATTCCATTGGGTTAGACCCGGTCCTTTTACTGCTATGCTGTGTCCAGCTACCCAGCTTCAGGGAAAACCCTACTCTTCTTTCTCCAAATCCTCCCACTCTTCAAGGTCTACTTGAAGCTGCTTATTTTGGACAATCCACCCAGACTGCTCCTGCCCCTATCATTGCACCTAGCTTGTCATTTACCAACCATCCTGCTCAACCTTGTGCAGTTCACATCACATTGGCCTGAGGCCTTGGGCAGGTTATTTGTTACATGGAGTGAAGCTTTGATAGCTTAGGATCTTCTCACCCTCCCATACTCACTTCTCCCCCCACCCCCAGGTCTCTCCAAAGCCTGGACACAGGGAT